>NC_079469.1:15512444-16115658 GCF_026250575.1 Diorhabda carinulata | reverse complement strand
TATACAGTTTTCTTGCAAGTTTTAAAACACGATTTTAAATATTCTGCATGTTAGTAGTGTGCAGAATGAATAGTGGTAAAACAGGAACAAACAATATTTCATAAATACGCACGGTAAACATCCAACAAACCGTCAGTCCACGTGGACACATCATCTCTACTGTTTACCAATGAAAATATCGAGTCGTAAACATAAATGGAAGTCTGCGATAAGCAGTGGTGTGGGTGGGTGAGCTTCATTTGATTCATAAATTATAATTAATAAAGACAGGTATTAATTTGATAATAAATATTTAGATATACAAACACAGCAAGTTATTTTAAATGTTTAAAAAAGGAATTGTTGAATTAACTAGAATAAATGAATTTTCCATTTATCGAGTATTTACGAAAGGGTTTGCTGTAGATCATTTACAGAACCGAAAAATTTGTAAAGAAAAACTGGAAATCATTTGACAAAGCTACTCAACATACATCAAAAAATCAAAAAATGTTTACTAGTGCAATTTTTTTTATATCAATTTCTATCTATATTCGATTTTATTAAATATTTTTTTAATTGACAAATAATTTTACGAAATAAATTTTTCGAACATTGTTATATCAATTTTTCATTGAAAAAAATCGGTAGGCGAATAAACAAAAATAATAAAATAAACTTTAGAACTTAGAACTATATTTTTTTTTGTAGACAATAACAAATCAATTAATACAGATTTAATTTTTCCTTGATAGACTGTACTTTTTGTTTACTGTTCGATGTTTTTCATACAAAATGTTAGAATTTAATTGGCCTATAAAATGGCCTAGTCAATATGTGTACAGGGTTGCTTCAATAATAATTCTAGGGACAATATTGGTTCGATTAGAGATTGGATTGTCTACAGAAAATACGAATTTTTATATATCCCGTTATTGACCAAATTATTATTACACTGAAAATGTTGTTTTGTTGCAAATATGTTCAATGAGAAAACAGAATCAATTGCTGTACTTTCAATCGGTGCACAAATGAACTAATTTTTTGACTCCGCGCTTAAAATCATAAAAACCCATCAAATAAACGAATCCAATCTAAATAATCGGGAAAATTCAATCTTTTAACATTATTTTCCTTCCTTAGTATGTCGAGTTCATTAAGATATGGAAAATAAACACTTCAACAATGAATAGAATCAATTTCTTTCTTTCAAATTTGGATAAACATTAACGTTGATAAGGCGAGATAATTTTGGTGTGAAATTTTAAGCCGATAAAGATTCGATATGCTAACAAATTTTCAAAATCTTTCCTGAAGAGTCCCATGACGACTTTTGAAAAGATCTCGAAATTTTTGAAATGTACAAAGTCGAAAATGTGTATCATAATCGATTTAGAATGTTCTAAAAATGATCTGGAAACTTCCAAATTGAATATAATTTATTACGATCGATTTAGAATATTCTAGAAGGTTCTATAAATTTCTAGAATGATCTCGAAGTTTCTAAAATGAGTTATTATAAGCGAAATCGAGCATTGCCTTTCGAAAATGGGAGATATTCTGCCGATATTCGCCAAGCCAAGTTATTCGATTACTGATACTCAAAATTTCACATTTTATGTTATATAATATTCCGAAAAATTTCGATGGACTTCCCTGTATGTTAGGGTTAGACCCAGCGATGTAGTTAGTAACCAGAGGAAGTCAAGTGGGCATAAACCTTAGTCATAAAATTATTGAGTTGACAAGTGTCGCCTGGCATTAATGCCTTTAATGTGCACGATCGTATTTTCGATGATTGAAAGGGAAACAGTTAAAATTTTATAGTTTTTCGACTCAGCCGGCCGTCAGGATTTGTTAACTAATTATTTATTTTGAAAGGTCTTTACACGGATCGTTAAAAATCTGTGTAAAATTTTGGATTTTTTATTATTGCTTATGTTACAAGACTCGATGTGAACATCAACTTGAGTCTGTCTTAAAGTTGTCTCGTTGTTTTTTTAATGATTTTCCTGGCACCTATCAGATTTTTGACTCGAGTTTTTTGCTTTTTTCTTAAAATTATATCAATTATTGAACCCCGTTATGCAAATAATTGAATTTGTCGTATCCTAATCGATCATATTTATAATTTTTCGTATTACTAACCGGGAGTATTTATAATTTTTCATTATTTTAACGGCTATTTCATCGTCATCATCAAGAACTTGAAAACAACTGATTTATTGTAAATCTTTGCACAAATAATACCGATCTTTTGTGATTTGTGATTTTGATGCGTCAAAAGTGTCTGGACATGCATTTAACTTCCAAGCGCGGCCCTTTTGAAACCAAATACAGTTCATAATCCGTTAATACAACACAGACTAGTAGACATGACAATATACAGCTGTTTTGTTTCGAAGAAAATACCTAAAAAAACCCGGTGTATTGAAAGTCATATCGAGCTACTGGGAAATAATTTGGACAGACTTTGGTCGGTTTTTTTTCATGGTTAACAATAAGAAATTTGATAAAATTTATCAGTTCTGCGATTTTTCAATTCGTATATTAAAATTATAGTGAATAAATTCTGGATCTCTTTCAATAAATAATGATTTTTAAACAGCTTTGATATTCAAGTAAATATCAGTATAAAATTATTTAAACTATAGGAAGTTTCTTATTCTTATTACTAGTATTTCAAATTTCAATATACGAAATTGAAGTAAATATAAATTAAAAAATAATTTTTGGAAGATAAAATTTGACGTTTCGACTTTTCTTTAAGTCAAAATATGATATTGACACAGACAATTTGCTTATTTATATTAATTAATACATCACCTACATCATGAATATCAAAATAACAATAAAATCAAACCAAAACTGATAAGAAAAATTGATTTTCCCTTACTTCCAACATCTACTATTAGTTTTGGAGTCTGATGGACAGTTTAGATGGAAAATTAGATGAGAATAAACTTTTTTCTCTCTAAAATTTCAACTTGTACGCAATAAAAATGGCATCAAACCGGATATAGTCCACCGCCAGAGGGCGTAATTAAATACCGAAAATTATAAAATGAATAATTTACAAATTTTGCCTAATTAAGATGCATTTAAACTGTGATTATCGTATTCTTTAATAAATTCAGCGTATATTTAATTTTACAAGTTTTTGTCTATCTCTTCAAATAAGACATGGGGAAAAGCGGGAACTTTATTATGAAAAAACGTCTCTAAGTCCAGTTCTACTTAACCTATCTATGCAAACTTAGTCTTTTTGTAGAGAGCTCCTTTTTACCGATATAAGAGTTATAATTTCGAAACAACCTAATATGTAACGTATACGCTAGAGGGCGCTATTTATTTATTTTTTAAATCTAGCTATCCTTGGAAAAAGTTAAATGGAAACATGCAGTTTCAATTGAGGAATATAAAAGTAGACCAAATTAGCAATAGATTAGCGAAAACCGCATGAAGATATCTTTTTCGTATTACGAGATATCTTAAGAAATGTGTAAATTATAAGCATTTTTTTTTAAACATGAATAACTCCGGGCTGACTGAACGGATTTTAACATTTTTTGACTTTGGAGGAGCATGGATAATGGACAATCCAGTTTCGTCTAAATTCCAGACATTGACAAAAGAATGTCTTAAAATTGTTGAATATTAAACTCACAGTATGTTTGTTGAACGCCGAGGAGCGAAGCCAAACTAATTGCTTTAGACTAACTCGAAGACTATGTGTAGAAATTTTTCGATTCACTATTTAATTAGCTGATAAATAATTAATTTATATCTAACTCCACGGCCACACTGTGTATATTTTTGATAATTCGAAACTGTGGTTAAGAATCTGTTCTGTGGAAATGTCAGTTATATCTCTGATTTATGTACTTTTATATATGCAACCAATAATACGTACAACAAAAATTGGATTAGACATCAATGTTTATCCTAATTATTCTGTTTTTAAATAGTTTTTGATTACAAAATATGATATAATGGTTTTTTATACGTAATACAAAGAAAAACAGCGCAAGAAAAACCACCAAAATGAAAAAGAGCGACTATTCGCGTCAAAAGCATAACCTCTAAATACCAAACTTATTCTTACGTATTAAACGCTGTGTTGTTCTATACAGGGTGTTCAGGGACTTGAGGCAAGAAATTAGTTAGTAGTGAAAATAATGCTGTGACATATTAAAAACATTTCTCAAAAACCCTCCTGTCTGAGTTATAGGCGTTTATGTTTAACAATCCGTAACTTTTACAAGGACAACCTGTACAATCAATAGTTAGAAAAAATTGATTTTTCAATTTTTCAACAAAGGTCCTATTTGATCAACTCGATAAAATTTATGATTTGGGGATATGTAGACTTTTAGATCGTTCGCCATAAAGAGACATTCTGAAGAAAATTATCATAAATTGTAATTTTTTACTCACAGGAGGTATTATTAAAACACAATCAAATATTTCTAATTGAACAGTATACAGTCGAATATCGTGTTAATTACAGGGAAAAACTGAAATCTTATAAGGATTGTCCCCCTCTAAAAGTTCAGGATAATGTTCGAAAGTATAATTTAGGAAATATATTCAAATATAAGTTATAATTTCGCAACTTGAAAGCATTTCAGACACACCCTTTATATGTAATTTCGTATACACATACACCCAAAGGATCTATCTTGTATCCTGCTTTTAGAGAGTTCAGGTTTTGGGATAGCTTTAGCTGTTAAAGCACCTCATCTTCTATTTTATACACTCCCACGAGTAACGCTCTTGAGTTCTATAGTATCTCACACAGTTAAGGATTGACGTAAATCTTTTCCAAAAGCTGAACTTGTTCGGTATTTCATACTAAGACATGTCCCATATTTGATAATTTTTTAGATTGATTCCTGGTGACTATTTCTCTGAAAATTCTGAGCGAAGTTCCTTTTCCAACATTATATAGAGAGGTGGGAGACATAGAATCACTTGGATATGTTCTCGGTTGTATATATGCACGCCAGTTTTTCTAACCGTTGATTCTCGTGGTATTTAGACTAGTTCTAGTGTCCCAGACAGCTACCCCATACGCGTATTTATTAATATTACTAACCGCCGTGTCCTTTTATAGCAAGATTTTTAGGTTACAGCCCCAATTCTTCCATGCGAAGTTCCTCCACGCCTTGTTTGTTCCAGAGGAGTTCGATATCTAGGGGGAGTCCCAAATATTTCGCCTCTGTTTTTCACTTAACGGCTTTCCCGTTCAAATTATTGGCTTTAAACGTTTTTTCTTCCTACTAGTGAAGGTGATTAGATAGATCTTGTTCGGGTAGATAATTCCGACGATCGAAGCCACCTTCTTGTATAGTTCAATCCCAAACACAAGTTCATATAAAACAATAATTTTATTACCAAAAGATTGGTACACTTTTCGCCATAACCACCGAAGAGATTGTCATTTGTCATATCTGTAGACAAGCTTTTCAATATCTTTATTAAAGAACGTTGCCGCCAATGAACAGATCTTGAAACTTCTGGAAATTCCATAGAAAAAGCCATCATTCTATCAACTCGTTGAATCAGGTCGTGTGATATGACAGATTGCGTCCTTGGCTCCCCGTACACATTTCTGCAGCACTATGGCCTTCAGCCCGTAGAAAACGAATGACACTTCGCAATTCACACTTGGCGGGAGCGTCAATAATGGCGGACATGTATACGTAGCTGTAGCACAACGCCGACTGATGCTTCTGCTTTCTGGCCACGTAGCGACTACACGGAGCGGTCGGAGGTTGAAAAAAAAACGGTTTTGTTTTAGCCAAAAAGATAATGAAAGCGACAACTCAAAGTTTTATTTGGGAAAAAAGCAATCGAAGAAATATTTATTAGATAAGATATTGGATACCATCAATTGTTTTATTGTCGATATGCACAAAAACGCCACAGCTTTTGAATAATACACTCCATTAACAGTAATTTCTTCTGATTTTTTTAATCACTTGCTCTATTTCTGGTGGAGCTCTCTCAGTTAAGAGGCTGTGATAAAAAAGCTGCTGGTTCTAAAAATGGTTCAAGTATCATATTGTTAACAAAGAAATGTAGCATTGGTCCAGTTGTTTGATGATACTGGCGAGAAAACTCTAGCCTAGTATATTTAGAATATATAGAACATTTTCTCAAATGTGAAAACTAGAAAATGGATACAATCATATCTTTGTACATATTAATTTGAAGCCTTGGTCTCATAAACATTCCTAGCACCTTTTCCGTAGTATTTTGCATACACTGAGGCCCGTTTCTTGATGCACGGTTTGGGCTTTGGCTATAAGAACTAGTTTCTGTCTTTTAAATAACATTTGGCTCTGGTGCTTTCTGATTTTTCACAGATCGCACTACTGTTTCCAGTTCTTCTTCAACAAGGAAGTTTATTTGCCGAAATTGTCTCTCCTCGTACACAGGAAGAAGTTCTCAATCATTTCGACATCTCGTGGTGGTGGATTCTGAATATTTGCAGTTTTTTTAGTTTAATTTAGTACCTTATAGTCCCAAGAGTCGTTATCAACTTTGGCGCGGATTGCTTTCCAAAGCGATTTTTTTCTTTTTGATGGCTAGACTTAGATGCCTTCTCGCTGCTTTCTTTTCATATTTGGTCTATCTAATTCAGTCCATTTGTTCCTTTTTGCTCTCTCTTTCTGTCTCAACGTTCTCCTTCGTAGCCGTTGGCACTTTCTTCTCGGGTTCACGTTTTCATCATCCCACCAAAATGTAGGAGGTTTCCTTTTTTTTTCATCTGGTTTTTTGGCTTTGAGATTGCGCTCTGCATCTTCTACATACTTCGTCGGAAGTTTCTCTAAAGCTTCCTTCCCTTACTGTATGGTTTTTCAGAAACTATGTCTATGTTCAGCACTTTGTTCGCATTTTTGCTTTAAACGATCAATTGAGAAAATTATGGACACAAAGGACATGTCTGTTATTTTCTTTCTTTGTTTCCTTTGTATGCTTCAAGTAAGATTCTACTTGGCGTATTTTATAATACATCCATCAATCTTATTACTACTAATCATATTTTATAGTCATTTTCTTGTGTCTATTGTATTTACTTTATTGTTTTTACGTAGTTTTTTTTTTAAATTACAAATATATTCTCTCGAAATCCAGCTTAATGATTTGTTATGAATATACGTAACCAATTTTTTCAACCCCTATTTATATATTATTTCTCAATGTTATGCAATGGAATGATTCAATAATCAGTTTATAGATTTATTTCCGAATGATTCATTATTATCAAATAAAGAGAATTTCCGTCATGACTCATGATTGTTTTCGATATTTTATGAATGACTTTTATTTTTATATCTTGTAGATATGGACCTTCCACCACGAGATGATTTACAATTGAAATGATTCAAAAGTGAAAAAATTTATTCCATCCATCCAAATTAAATCACGATTAATTATTACCAAGGCTCGAATCCCAGCTACAAAGGATTCCAAACGGATTGGAAGCAACGACAAGTGCAAAAACAGAAAAAAATGTTACCATGGTTACCTCGCGTCCATTTTAAAGACTTTATGTTAACTGGAGCACCGCCAGGAACTATGGGTGCTGCTAATCCGGTTGGTCAAACGAAATATTGCTCTTAAAAGTTTTTAAGTACATTTTAACGCAGCAATGATTTCACCAGGAAATATTGGCAAACCAGTATCAATTGACGAAGAATCACTGAATGATTTAAAGTTACGGATTCCGTTCTGGAGATTTTTCCCTCAAAGATGAACGAAGTTCTGGTCGGTCTACTGTCTAATTGATGATGACCAAATCAAAGTCATTATTGAAGAGGATCATGATATAACTGTTCGATGGGGTGGAATTGAACAATTTAAAATCACTTAAAAAGTATTGGGCTCGTTAAGAGGCTTGATATTTGGCTAACTCATGAATAGAAAAAATTCATTTGACTGTTCAATAAAAATAGATTAGGTTAGGTTAACTTAGATTAGGAAAAGGGTTCTTCGTTTGTCACTCGACTGCCTCAAGGGACAGGACTAGTCACAAGCTCTCTGTAAGCAATCTTAGCTAAATTGTGAGCCCTAATGTTTAGTCCGATTAAATATCTAACAGCTCTCTTTTTTAGTTTGAAGAATCGCCACTCAATAAGGGCATTATAAACTGTTTATGAGGTGGATAAGTTTAGTTGTTTGGAAACTCCAAACTGAAAAGAAAGACCTGAAGGCGGAGAGATCTGCTTCAACTTCGACTGAACCAATACCATACGCGTTGTGGAAGGAGGGAGTCGCTCTGATACTAGCGTTAGTTTGAAGCTGGTATTCGTGTGTCCTTCGAAGCACACGCTGGAAGGTCGTGAAGATAGACGAGGAATAGTCTTGAAGATTGTGGTGGAATCATCGGATCCATATATAAGAAATCATCAATTTTTTCTATAATTATATCAGACCTTTCTATCTTTTGGGACTTCAAGCAGCTATAGCCTCCCTGTCAGAGCCTATTTCAACAGTTTTTACCTCCTTAAATAAATTACTTTCAAGACTTTTCCTGATACGTTCGGCCTTCATATAATATTTGTTATTTCTTTTATGAAGAGTGTTAGATAAGTCAATTTTGAAAGAGAACAAAAACTTTTAGAAACATAAATCGTAGTATTTATATATTTTTTTTGACATTGACACAAATTCGGTATAAGCATAAGTAATTTTGATTCCTGAAGACACCGAAAACTTCATATAATAAAACGAGAAACAATTTTCTTTATTATTTATACACAAAATGAGAAACTACTTAAAAAAAATAAATTAATTGATTCCTCGATTATGGTGATATCTGGTGTCGGAACGTTTTCGTCGTAAAAGTTGACCAATTAACGAAATCAGCTTTCACAATGATCTCAGAATCAAATACATCTGTCAAATCACTGTGAAAACCAGTTTCGTCTTAAAATTCCATCCTCATAGCTATGACTCGCTGAATTCCATCGAAGAAGTGAACGTGGGGTCCACGAAGTCGGCGAATACCTCTTGTAGGTGGCCTAAAACATAAAAAGTAATCACAATTAGCATTAAATCGATAGTAATAATAACGGTCGGTCATTATACCAAGTTATATCAATTTTGTTATAATTAAATGTTATTTAGGTGACAAGTTTTTGGCAACGTATTCTTAGAAATCGTAGAAGTAGACTACGTTGAAATTACCAAATATTATCACTTAGTTAAATAAAAAATGATAAGAAAGATATAAAAAAAAATTATCTAACAAGGATAGTTTTCATATTAATATATGGACCGTCTCGAAATCATCGTACAAGGGAGGCATACATACTAAATATTTGTTTTGACGATTTGAAAATAACTTTTTCGTTTTTTATTACGTATTAAAATAAGATAAACGGTGGGATTTATGTTGTAAGTTAGTTTGAAACATCAATATAGACGAATAAATTCTGTTTTCACTGTCGTATTTGGATATTAAAGTTGTGTCTATGCCTAAAAACCTAAGATAAAAATGCAGAGGTCCCAATGGAATATCTGTAATTAACCCCAACTAAATTCGAACATCAAAATCATCGATTTCTTATATTATTTTTCGAGTAGAACAACTCTAAACCTCCAATTCACAATGGGGTATTGAAAAGTTTGCAACGACGTGCAAAAAAAGGAACCTGCAACGATCTTTAGACTTTAAAAGTCTTTCTGTCTGTCAACATTCAGCTTAATCAGCAGATTTAGTATTATTCTACCCTTGCAAACTGAAAAAAGCATTTCCTCATTCCGGAAATTAACAAAGCAATGAAATTTTATGTACCACTGGAATGTGTATTGAAAAAATATGATTATTGAAGAAGTACTAACAGACTTTTAACTGTTTAATCGACAATGTTGAATTCCAGTCTGGCCAAGAACGTGTGGGAGAACTGGAAGAAACTGGAAAAGTGGCCCAGACCAACGGAATACCATAAAGTCGAAAATGAAAGCAACGATAGCGATCCTCATCAGAAGAAGGATTGAAAACATCAAAAATGAATATGAATGAACAACCTTGATGATAATAAATGAGACTGCAAGGGTGGGAAGAAATAAGTTGATTGTATTGGATAGAAAATTTAATAGAAATTGGATAAAGAGTGAACCAAAAATGGAGAGAATTAAACGATGAAATCGACAAAAATTTTCTGGTTCAAAATACGTGGATACTCAGCACTAAATCTGGGCAACGGTTTTCATGATTTCATTAGCTAATATACATACAGAAACACGTAAAAACTTACAGGGCGTGATGCAGATTCCGACTATAGAATCAATAATAAACCAACGAACTCACAAACTGGAGGAAAAAAAGGAGTTCGATGGATTTTGAAATGGATTTTGAAGCGTTTTCTCGTGTGCGTATGTTTTATTTTTTAAATTTCTTTTTCAATAGTAATTTGGGTGAAAAATATTCTTGTGTATCTTCAGAGTTTGGTGTTCTCAGTGGTATGCTATTCAGCACTTCCGTCAATTACTTCCTTCCTCTTTCTTTTGTTCACTTCAGAGCGAAGTTGCTGTCCAGGCAGTCTCCGTTGATAGCGTACTCTCCAATATATTTCCAGGAGTCACTTCTCCAACCGCAGTTTCCCAAATGCGACGAAGTACGAAAAAGCATTAGTATATAAAAAGTTTTTCATACGAAAGCAACCGTAATTATTTTTTAAATGCTATATATTAACAAAACAACCTTATCCCCTTCAAAATACTCTCCATTACAAGTAATATATTTGTCCCAGCGGTGCTTCCACTGTTCGAAACATCGTTTGAATTCATCTTTAGAGATGATTGAAAGCTCCTGTCTCGTTCTTTTCTTGATGTCTTTCAATGTTTTCAAATCGCCGTCCTTTCATGCCCCTTTTCATGCGTGGTAACAAGAAAAAGTCAAACGGAACCAGATCAGGCGAGTAAGGTGCGTGGGGCAGCGTTATTTTCAACCAAAAACTGGTTAACAGTGATGGCTGAGTGTGTAGGTGCGTTGTCATGGTGGAAAAACCAGTCACCTGTTTGCTGAACCGAGCTCCAAGATATTCCACTGATTTCAGACAGTTGATCAATTGTCTGTGCGCACAAACTCTCGAATTTTTTTCATCGATTCGGGCAGTCGATGGACGTCCAGAACGAGATTTGTCATCAATCGACATGTCGCCATTTTTAAATCGAGAAAACCACTCATACACTTTAGTTTTCCCCACAGCATCATCTTTGTAAACGGTTTTCAACAATTATAACAGTTTCAGCAGCGTTTTAACCGAGTAAAAAACTAAATTTTACATCGGCACGTTGTTGACTTAAATTTTCCATCATAAATAAACAGTGAAACAGCACTAGTGACAGCACACAGTAACTAGTGACGAACAGAACGTGGCAGGTCAACGTCCCGCGCGGCACTGAACTGGCAACGAGTTGCGCTAGGCAGGCGGCAGAAATCAGTACTACAAAAGCTTCAAAGCTGAGTTATGGGAAAAAATAGAAAAGATAAAATTGTTTCAAAGAGGAAGAGAAGTAGCCAAACTCGATGTTGAGAAAATTGGTTGGGCTCCGTTTTAATATCGTCTTCAAGTTGCGGTTTCAAATATCCATCCTCTTTATTTCGAGATCTTAGTCGTTACCAAGATCCTCCATTTTAATAAGGGATCAAAAATCGAAGATAAGGTGTAGTTAAGCATTTGAAAGTACCCGTTGGAGATTAAAGATGGTAAAGTGATTGGATAATTGTCGAATACCGTCTAAAAGACTAGAAATTAAAACCAAAGCAGAAGGAACTTACCAAAAAAAATTTCATCGTAATCGTTTGTCATCCAGTCCGGTTCTGGTGTTCGAGAAATAAAAACAGCTGGTTTTGTTTTTATAACCGAATTCTGAAATATTTTGAAATAGTTACGCACTATTCTTGAACTATGGTGTGAACGATAAAAAAAAAACAAAAAGTTTAATACTTTTAAACTTACACAACGTAGTGGGTCTTTAAATTTTAAATTCCTAAATTTTATCAATGAATTCAGCTGATAACGTTATATAGCACGTGCAACCGTATTTGTTTTGCATGGTTCTTTCAACATTATCTCAAATATTTTATTAATGTAAGTCAGGTAAAATTACGTAACACATAAATACATACATACACACATATACATACACTCTATGTATGTATATGTGTGTATATAATGCTACCCGACATTGACATATATGAAAATATAAACACAGGGCCGGATTAAGTTGGGGGTTTGAAGGGGCTATAGCCCCGGGCCCCAAGTCCAAGAGGGACCCATCTTTGGAAAACATTCTGTATTTTTTGACGTGCTGATACCAAAAATCTAACGTATTGATATTTTTTTTTAATTTTTTCGGGTTTCTGAATTCCTTAATGGGAACCCCGGGCCTTATAAATCTCAATCCCGCCCTGTATAAACATATTGGTCGAAAAAGAAACTTAAAATCAACATGATTTATCAAGAAAAACATGAGATATTTTTGTTTGAAAGAAAATACGTTTAGGCAAATGAAAGAGAAGTTAGTACGGAGTCTCTACACCATTATTTCCGACCTTTTGGGCATCTAAATTGAAACGTTGCCTTTTTAGTTTGAACAACTTAACAACGAACGTTCGGGACAACCAAAAATTTCGAAAAAGCGGATTTGTTTCTTGGATCACCACTACAATCCTGAAATGAAAAAATAGTCAATACCATAGATTATAAAGTGATTACAACCGGTTTTAGGTTAGTCATAGAATTGTATTCATCGACTATTTAAAAAAAGGTAATTCGTCATCAGCACAATGCATTTTCACATATTAACCACCCACCGTATTCACCAGATGTACTCCCTGTGACTTTTTTCGACGTTTTCTAACCTCAAAGTTTCTTCTTCTCTTGCAGAAGGGAGAGAGAGGGAGATTTTCTACTCTACTACTATTATTTAAAACTGTTAAAAATGTTGGGGCATCACTAGATTAATGAAAGGAGTCAAATAAAAATGATTATGAGAAAAAATGTTTTGTTTCTTCGTAGTTTTCGATTTGTTGTTATGTTCTATGGAATGTCCCATTTGGGTTATCCGATGAGTAAAAAGTTGTACAAATTAAATGCAGTTTCAAATTGACAACCAGCACGTCTTCAACCACATCCTAATAACAAAACTTCTGAGTAGACTTGCAGATATGACTCTTGATTCCCTTTGGCAATTTTTGGGTATGGTTAATGGTCTATTTTTCTCATAACCCCTCGTATTTATTGCGAAACTATTCACTGTTTCTGAATAGTTAAATCTAATATTTGGTTTCCGATACTACCCTAAAGATAAAAGTTTACTGAATCCGATATATAAATCTTTTTGATTATTCCTTTAACGTGTACCCTGCTACTTTCACAATTTGGTTACTCTTTGCTCTTGAATAATGATAATTCCAAGGATTATTCTAATGACGTATCAGACGTGATAACCTAAAAACTATAGAAATTTTTACGCAAACGTGGAGATTTGTAAGATCAACAAACACATGATGAAATTTTGTTTCTATTTTTCGTGAAAAGAATATCGCACTCATATTAAAATACTATCTTTATATCTAGTTGAAAACGCCCATTTTGTTCATCATTCATACTTTTAAAACCCTCAAACGGACATGATATCACATATGATTCCATCTGTACAATAATTTTTTTAAAAATCGGCGGCAAACATTTGGACCTGGTTCTTTCTCTGGGAATTTCATTGTGAATGTGTTGGTCACACTGTTTTACGTCCAACGAAAGTTATAACAACAAAACCCTCCAACATCTCATTAGTAAAATGGCGTCTCATGATAGGAAATCATAGAAACAAGAAAAAAAAGTCATTGGTTAATATCTTGCCAGTTTAAGGGTAAATACGTTGAGCCGCAACAAAGATTGATGATCCTCCCCAGAGGCCAAGTGTTTTTACATTCCATGTAGGGTGTGCATACAAGAAAAAATGGAGAAAAAGTTGATTTGAACGAAAAAATTCGAAAAAATTATGTTTTTTGTGTGCGGTATGTAGGGCCCGAGGGAAAGAAGTTAACCGCTGAAACTTTTCCCAGGGTCCAGAGCGTGAGGTGTTGATGCTTTCTACGAAGCATGCTTACGAGACAGTAAGCATCAAAAGACGATCAGGAGCGGTTGTAAAGCTTCGAATCGTGGTCTACTATAACAAAGACAAATCTTCTATACATTTATCAAACCAAATGGTAGATTACAACACTTTTTTGAGAAGGTCGTTGATGTAGTATAGGAAAATTGCTATTGAGCTGTTATTTGGTACAGCAACGATAAATTCCTATACCCTTTATAGAATAATAACGAAAAAAAAAAACGATTTGTAAATCAGTGTAGCAAAGAAGTTACTGCAAATAAAACTAGAACAAAATCAAATAGTCCAAGTGTAAGATAATGTTCCAAAGATTCAGGATGGTCCAATCAATCTCAAAAACACTTTCGAATACAGTCTTTTCGGCCGCGGAGAAGGTTTGAAATAAAATATGTCGTAGGTCCGCTCGAGGCTGTGAGAAAACTCCAATCGCGAGTCCATGGACCTCACCAGGACTCAATGTGTTAAAGTTATCGTTAATGATATATCAAATCCCATCTGTTGAAAAGTTTTCCATAAGTCAACCAAAACATGTTTATAATATGTATAGTCCAAAAATCTTCATTTAGTTTTCCACGATATGAGTGAAACTTTGTTTTTCCATGGTGGAAAGTGTGTACAATGATATATCTTTATCCGTGGTCTCAAATAATTTTTTCTTGTTTCTAGTTAAACAATTATAAAATGTTATTGTCATTGAGTCTTGTAATTGTGCCCAAAATATTCTGAACTTTCGAAAAATGACGTGTGCAAAAGCTGGAGATTAGACGTTTAATGGAAATAATAACCTCACAATCTGAAATCACAAGGAGTTAACTCTGGAGATCGAGGATGCATAAATCAAATGTTTTGTCTGATACTCAGTGGGGTTTACGAAATAACTTGAGTGAGAAATTCCATTTAATGGACGAGACAGTAAATGTGGCCCAATTAAGTTATCGCCTACAATACCAATCAATGTGTCTACTGAAGAAACATTTCGAAAATGGTGCTCATGAGGATTCTCATCTGCTCGTAGATGATTATTGCGAAACGTTCCATTAAAAATGTAACTGTATGATGTGCAATTTGGTCAGGAGGAATCATTGGACTTTACTTCTTTCAAACAAAACGGTGCCAAATCGCATACAAACAGGAATTACTTTCCGCAACAAGTTATTTCAAGAAATGATGATGTGTTGATTGGTCTCCACGGTCGCCTGATTTGACTGCTCCGGACTTCTTGTTGTGGAACAAACCAGAAACGCCGGAGCCACTCAAACAAAATATTCGTGATGAAATTAATGAAATGCCGCGTGAAATGTGTGAGAATTTAATCTGATATTGTATTCCATACATAAATTTATTAGAAACTGAAGCAATTAAATGTGGAAAAGAAAAATATTTTACAATGTAGATAATAATATCTGCCAATACACCAATAAACATTCGAGTTACTCACTGTTTCCTCAAGGTTTCTTGTTGTTAATTAAATAGTGAGAATGCAATGAAGAAATCCGAAAATAAAACAAAAAAAAAAACTGACGCGCGTAAACACTGTGTCAATAGCGGAAATTATACACACATTCATTGATTAGGAAACCGAACCATGAATGAACGCGGATTAAAAAAAAATTATCAGCCGCGGTTTACTTCCACAAATGAATAAATGTAATATGCCATATCAGGAATTGAAGTCATAATGTTATTTTTGGCACATTGAACTAAATCAGAATCACGAAATAAACTAGTGATTGAGCAAATAATTTAATGAATTTTTATAACGTATTCTATCAAAAATCACAGCAGTACTTTATGGTAAATTAAAGGATTCATAGCCCCGAAATATTTATTTTTTTTACATAATCAAGCTATTCATAAAAAGTGACATCTCAAAATAACTTTCTGCTCAATTTTTGGAGCTGCTGAACATTTTTGAGAAGAAGAGAATAAACAAATATTAATGCTTCTAAATGTTATTAATTTTAGGTTTATTCTGTTTTAAAAATTTTTTTTTAATAGTTTTTGTAAGATAAAATTTGATTAATTGATTAATATAAATACGCAAAGTCTTAAAGAAAAGTCGAAACGTCAAATTTTATCCTAAAAATTTAAACTATTTCTTTCTAATTCATCTTTAAATCCGTTAGCTTAATTCGTAAGCACGCTAACTACTCCACGTTCAGAATTAGTCAAGGGCTCAATATTTTACGATGCAAAAAAGATGCACAATCACTTGCCAATTGAAATCAAATCGATATCATCCATTCACGTATTTCGTAATAATTTGAGGGCGTAATTATTAGAAAGTGAATTCTACTTTGTAAACGATTTCTGTGTATAATTTTGTTGTGATTGTCTTCTGTATATTGAAATTTTATTTTGTTTTATCTTTATTTAGTTATTTTCATTTTTAATTTTTTAGTTTTTACAATCTTTAGTCTACAAATTAAAACAATTTGAGCCTGCATGTTATTGTCCTACATCCAAAATACCTAAGCAAGGTATTTTTGGACATTTCGAGAAGTTCCTCAGATTTTTTAATTGATACAGTTACGAATCTTTTAAATTCTTGGGCAAGGGAAAGTTTCTTCGGTAAAACCCCATGATCCTTTAGCCATCCATTCAGTTCGTTGTAGATGTGAGGCCGTACAAAGGCTCTGGTACAAAATAGGAAATTATTGCCTCTTTTTCGGCAAGGATGTCTGCTTCCTCATTGCCCAGTATACCTTGGTGACCCGACAGTCGCATTAGGGTTATTGAGTACTTTATTTTTGTTATATAACGCTTTTAAGTTTGTTGACATTCCCAGGTTAGCTTGGACATCCTCTCGATAGCCTTCTGGGCCTTCAAATATAAATGTACAATCTAGGTTTCTATTGGAAAGATGTGTTTGGTGGTATGTCGCAAACTACCAATAAAACATCTGTTTACCACAGAGATGCATTTCGAGCGAAAGATCGCCGGTCATTGAATACCACTTCGAACGGGATGATTACGTTTAACGCTGCTTTCTGGCTTTATCGATTCTAGAATACTTGAGTGACTTGTTAGATCGATTTTTCTTTCTAGATTAGCTTATGAACGCTGCAAAATGCCTCTTAATTCACTGTAAGGTCAAGAAGGAGCAGGTTTAGCAGCGCCTCTAAGGCTGCAGTCTCGGCCCCTGTGGTATCAGATTTCGACGTTCAGTTTTCGGCGACCAAAGTCCATATTGCCACAGTAGCTTTGGAGATTCCTTTTTCTAGATGATTGTTCCATTGATGACTGATGACTCCTAGATACTTTGTATCAATCGAGTTCCATGAAGGGATTATACAAGAGGATGTTGCAATTAAACACATCGAGGCCCAGAAGTTTGAAAAATTAAGAATTTGCGACTGAAACAAAAATTGTCAAAACAATTTCAATTAATTTATAGATTAATATGAGTATTGTGATATGGAGAGTCGTTAAAAATATTACTACGACACACAGAACCGTGTGACTCGAAAACGTTGATGAATAAACTTTCATTATTTATAAACTAATTCAACGGCTGTGGGCGTATTATTTTAATTAAAATGATAAACAATCTCGCAATTCTACAAAACACGTCTTAAATGAAATGTAAAGGTCATTAATTTTATGGCAAAGCCATAACCTTTGTTTGCAAACTATGTATTTATAATCAAATTCTCTTTAAAATTATTAACTTATCCAATATATTATGACGGTTTGGGTGGGAACTCAATTTATCGACTTCAAGTAACACGCTTGAGCAAAAACTGAAAAATTTTTATCACATTGAATAAAATGTGGGCATTTAAGTAGATATTAAATCATACTAAAACTAAATTTGTAAGTATGAAAAACAAAATTGGATCCAACATCGATAATGGTCAGATAATATATTTTTTTCGAGATGTATACAAGGTGTTCAGGGACTACTAACTGAAGCCTTGGGACGGCTCATATCTAATGGTTAACTTTTACAGGGACAACCAGTACAATCTAAAGAAAAAAAGTACTCTTTGTTTAAATCAATAAAATTTATGGTTTACGAGATATGTAGATTTTTAAATCGTTGTACATGTTCGCTATAAAGAAACATTCTGAAAAAAATTATCATAAATTATAATTAATCATTGAAAATACTAACAGGAGGTATTAAAACACAATCAAACAATTTTTTTTTTTATGTAGTAGCATTATTTTTTGCATCTAGTCCCGGAAATGGGGAACAGAGAACTTAAACAAACGATACTTTGAGGCTTAATCGTTTGAATATAGGTAAAGATGTGACGGAAGAGAGAAGAAAAATCATGAAAACACGAAATATTGTAGGAAACATTTGGACAACCAGTCAATTTGGGGGGTGTGAGAAAAAATAAATCACACAAACACAAACCATTCTGTCATAAAAGAAAGAATACTTAATTTTTCTACATATATATATATATATATATATATATATAGATATAATAAGAAAAATACGTTAAAAAGAATGGTAGTCTATCAATTTGATTATTTCTGTTGAAACGATCCAAACATTAGTTACTATTCGACATAATCATAAGAGATTCAGACATTTGTCATATCTCTGGACAAGCTTTTCAATATCCTCTTTAAAGAAAGTTACCGCCAATTGATTCAAATAGAGTACAAAGCGACACATTTGCGTCCTTGGCCCCCTTCATCATGTACATCATTTCTTCATACTCCCGACACATCAATAATGGCGGATGAGTTTACGTGGGTGTAACACAACGCCGACTGACGTCTGAATGTCAGTGCGAGAGTTTCGCAGTCGCCTACAGCGCATGCCTGCTTTTTTCTGCACGGAGCGATCGGAGGTTGAAAAAAACGCTCAATGAGAATGATACTAACGAAAATCATTCATTCTACATTAATATATTTGTCGTGGGCGTATTTTATATAAAATTATGAAAATTTGACGGCTTTAAACTGAAAAAAAGTTTATCAAATTTTTTTTGAAAATGGTTGAAAAACTAAACTTGGAGCTGCAGGTTCTCGGTTGTGAGACGCTTGCCTTGTTGAGAACAGTTATAAATAAAATAATAATAATCAAAATTCTTATGCCAAATTGGTGTTTTACAAAACTGAAAGACAAAAAAATGATTATTTTTAACACAATTTGTCTCTCGTTGACTTTGCCCTTGGATTAACGAAATATTTTTTTCCTAACATTTTTTTACAGAGTTCCATGCAAATCTAATATTTTTTCATTGTTCTATTGAGTTTTTACGACATAACCACAAAAATCGATTATTATTGAATGGGTAATTTTGAAACCTACAAATCTATTAATAAAAACTTAATTACTTTCCCAAACAAACAATTTAGAGGCTTCAAACTTCTCTATAGGGTAGTTTAAACTGAATTTTGTTAATTTACTGTATGTTTTATTAGATAAGATTTGAATTAAATACGCGATGAAAAATATTAATAGTCCGGGAGCCGGCCGCTGAAAAAGGTTAAAGGACATATATTATCGGAAAAGCTCAAATAGACGAAAATAATGATTTAGAAGTTATAGTCTTCAGTTAGTAACTTGACTAGGCAACGATTTTTTGATTTTTTAAATTTTGGTATGGTTGCTTAGCTTATTAGTTAAAGCATAATTTCGGTATCAAATGAAAGCTTGAACTTTTTAGTTTTAGAAAAAAAATGGTTGCCTAGCCTTTGACTATTAGAAATTTTGGCAGCCCATTGTGGCCAAGGAGAAGGGGTAGGCCGAGAAAAACTTGGAGAAACGATATAGATAAAGACTCAATATAGAAAACTGGAGAGCAAAATGCCGGAACCGAAAAGAATGGAAAATAATAACAAAAGCAGCCAAAACAAACGATAAACCATAGAGAAAATAAAAATTAGAAAACGAGGAGTAAACCACCTCAAAAAAAGGATTTAAAGCGCCAAAAGCGATAGCCATAATCCACGTGGGATTGAAAGGCTTGATGATGATGATGATGACCATACACTCTCGTTCAGTAGCATTTTGTCACATTGAATTAATATAAATCGTGCTTAATATCTTTCGTTTTAAGGATTTCCAGCAGGTAGGTATCGTACTCGAGTCAAAAATTTAACGGGAAATACCTAGATTAAGGTATAACGTTTTTTTGAGGTATCTCATAGCGTACGCTCGAGCTGCCCATCTTTAAAGTGGAATGCCAAAATTTCTAACAATCAGAGGCTAGACAACCATTTTTTTTCTAAAACTAGAAAGTTCAAGCTTTCATTTGATACCAAAATCACGCTTTAACTGATAAGCTATGCAACTATACCAAAATTTACAAAAACAAAGTGATTGATTGGGGACTATGACAATAATATATAACCGATCAGGTTGCTTTTTCTAGCGGCCAGCTCTTCGCCTATAACAATTCACTCAATTTGAACAATGTCTTGACCCTACTGCAACTTGTTATGAATTATCAATAAAATGGAAAGTTTCATTTGCATATTAATTAAAGAAATGCTTTAGTGTTGAAACACCACCGCAATTGATTGCTATCCGCCAAGGCTGAGAAAGTTGTAAACATATTTAAATTCTTTTATTATTAATTCGCCATGATTCGATAATGTCGCTAATTTTTCAATTTTCAATGGCTCCCAACAACTATCAATAATCAAACACAAAAATTATTTCAAGATAAAAGCAGCTACGGATTTTATTGATAATCAACTATATCATTCCATTCCAAGAAGGAAAACTATTAGAAGAGGACGTCAATTCCGAATGGTACATCAACATTTGTTGGCTAGAAATGCTTGAAAACATCAAGAAAACCAATCGCAGACGACTAATGATTCTCACACATCAGTTCAAACAAAAACAATTTTGTCAAACAGTCAAAACGTCGATTGATGGTTCATCCGCCGTATTGATCCACAATGATTTCTTCTTATTACCGCAGATCAAAAATCTTCGATATTTATGTGTGAAAAAATCGATAAATCCAAAGATACGTTAAAGGGCGGTAACTACAAAAAGTGTTAACCTTGTTGTTAAGTTTCGACAGATGTCTTTCGAACTTTTAAACACGGTGAAGTGTTTGGTAAATTTGAAAAATTCGTCAAAAGAATATATCAGTCAAATCCTTTTACATTTGAGGTTTTAGAGATGGTGTAAACCGTCGCTAGAGGATAATTATTTATACTGAACACACTGTTTAAACTAACATTACACCAACAGTAACAATAACACTATTCGACTCGTTTTTAGATACCCTTTTCAGAGAAAAAAGTTTTAATATTTTAGTTGGTTATCTAAACGCGCGTCAGACATCTTAACAATTAGTGTTGGTAGTGAAAATAGTGTGTTCAGTATGAACCAACGATTAAGATCAAAACTGCTTTGTTAAAAATAAGTATATTTTCGAATTTTTTATAGATGCCGAGTAATAGAAGGTGATAGGTCTTTTGTGTGTGTGCAAAAATTCAACTCTGATACTATTTGCGCGGTTCCAAGAATAACTATGTATTACGTAAAATCCTATACTTCATTCATATGTTCTGGTAGTTCTTTCACATGCAAATTTTATGTGTATTTTTAAATTCATTCATATTTTTGAATCCCGTTCGCACTCTAACAACAATCTGTTAGGACAGGAAGTGACGAGATAAACGCTACGACCTTTGATCCACAACATAAGAATACGATTAATTTCTATCGAGATGGTCATTATATTCGTGTTTATTCGTATTTTGAATGAAAACAACGCAAAGTTCGACAAAAAGACGACATAGTTTAGGTTGATAAGCGAAAAATTTTTGCTAAATTAAATTTATCTTTATTAATATTATAACTTATTCAAAAATAAACTGTATGCGTTTCGATTGTTATATAGATATTTAAGAGAAGACTTACTACAACCGACATACTTTAGATCTATTAGTAAATTAATATTTAATGAGAAAATTCTGTGCCTGATGGACTTGACTTCAAGAAAAACTTCCAAGCTCCACGTTAAAATTCGTTATGTGCCCAAAACTTTTTCTATTTAGATTGTAATCACTGGAAAATATAAAATTTAAGGTTTTTCTATCACAAACTATATAATTGTGTGGCTATACTTAACTCATTGATGCCCAAAGAGTCAGTAATGACTCCTAGACTAACATTGAATCCTTTACGACAGCGTTTCCTAATCTCTTTTGTACCATGCCTCACCCAAGTCCTTTTAAAATTCTTATGCCCCTCTATGTAACATATACATAATTTTTGATATTATTGTGGTCTATAAATCAATATCAGAGTTAAATGTTTCCCCATAACCTGCAAAGACCAGCAGACTTTTAGTAATTTCCTGTACACTAACCTCCCATTCATACTCCGAATAATTCGTGTGAGAAAGTACAAAATTTTATCAACGAGTCGCTTTCATAATATCAGTAAACAACGGATGGAAGTGGTGGTTTTAAAAAACTATATTCCCATGTTTCAAAAACTATTTATCGCGAACAGAAATAAGGTGATTCAATATTTTATTGATAAAAGTTTTAGGATAGTTTGTTTATACACGGTAACACCATCTATGAACGATATTTCAAATTAGATAAATAGATTTCTACTAACCGTAGTCTGGAGGAGAAACTGCTTATACTTTCACTATTGTCCTATAGATGTCAGGAGCAGCAGCGTGCCGTGTATCTGTAAAATAATATCATTTATTCAAGTTTTTTCACATTTCGAAAAGTTATTAAGAAATATGATAATTTTATACTTTCGCGGTTTTTTGGCTGTACAATATCGAAAAATCATGATGATTTCGATGAATTTACGAAAAAAATATAGGAATAAAAAAGAAATGAAAACTCGTGTTGGTTTTAGGGGTTTAAATGTTCATGAAAATCCACTCATTAACGTATAATTGTTGAGTACTTTTTTCCAAATAATGAAATATTCATTTTTTTGTGTAGACCAAAGAAAAAATGATTTGATTTTGTAAAAAATTAATAAATAAACGTCGTAACATAAATCCGCCGTAAAACTGAAGATTTAAAAAAAAATCATCGAAATCGAATGATTTTTCGATTTTCTAAACCGTTTATGATAAATATTTTAAGTCAGAAAACTATTCTTGTTGTTCTTTGACTATCAGAATTCATTTTTTTTTTGTTTTCATATTCCCAGTTTTGTTCACAACGTCGTACAATGGATTTTTATTTGCTAACTTTCTTTTTTGCACAAAGCTGCACCAGAAATTCCTAAACACTAAACCGTTGATTGGATTAACAACATTTTACAAATAAGAGTCAGATTTTTGGCACCAACTTCGCACAGACTTTTGTCTTCTGTAATTTCTCGTCTAAATTTTTTATAACCGTTTCTTTTTTGGCGTTTACAGCCTCGACAATCATCCAGAGGCTCATTCGACGATCTGCACGCACAATTTGGTTGGTTTTGGTCACTGTTTTCGAAGTTGAAACAGTCACAGGGCGACTTGGGTGCTGGTGATCTTCAGAGCTCTCTCGGCCATCACTAAAGCGCGTACACCACTCGAAAACACGCGTACGAGATAGAGAATTGTCCCCATAGGGTTCTTGCAACAATTTGTAGCACTCAGTCGGAGTTTTTTTCGATTAAACAAGAAATTTGAGATTGATACGTTAAGAAAAACACGTTCGTTTCAAACAGCTACTGCACAAATACTATAATAGTGACGAAAACGTGTTTTGGGACGTACATAGACAAAATATTTAGACACCCCACCCGTCTAGGGCGACCTCTCGACGCGCGGTCTCGTTATTTAATAACCAGACCTCGTATCTTTCGATCTATGTCTTGAATACAGATGATTTTTTCAATTTTACATTCAATTAGGTTGTTTACGAAAAATAGCGTTTCGTTTCTCAAAAGTATAACTTGAATATCAACATTTGAATAAAACGGTGCGATGGCAATGAGCCCAGGTATTCTTTGTTTATACACCGGATTGTGTAACGATGATGAATGCTTGGCTTCAAAACGGTCAAAAATGCATTCGAAATATTATAATTTCAGAAATAGTTCTAGCATAGAATTGTTTTAAGGTGTCGTAATAACCAGAAATATATATATATATATATATATATTTTTAAATATGTAGATCATGCAAACAACGATAATTCCAATTTATAAACAGGAAGTTATTCCTAATGAGTTAATACACATTATAGACAGTGTCGGTTTGATAATGAAAAACGTCTATTATGTTGGAATGCCAATAAAACATTGTTAATTCTCGACAAACGTCGTATACATTGCAAAATCTAGTTCACTTTTTATCAGTTTCGTATTTAGTTTAGATACACGTACTTTACAGGGTTGTCCTTTTCATTTTTCACTTCGCGTATCGATTATTTAAAAATAGTGAATTTGAAGGCTAGAAATATTATTGATTATTACGGAGCAAAAAGCAAAAATTCATTTTGAAAATCCTTCATCTCATGTTAAAATTTTGGCGGGGTGCATATCTAGTAT
This sequence comes from Diorhabda carinulata, assembly GCF_026250575.1. Taxonomy (NCBI): domain Eukaryota; kingdom Metazoa; phylum Arthropoda; class Insecta; order Coleoptera; family Chrysomelidae; genus Diorhabda; species Diorhabda carinulata. The sequence goes on along the minus strand of NC_079469.1, from coordinate 16,091,093 downwards.
CTTTCTACGAGGGTTACTACTCAAATTTGATATTTTTAATGGTAAGCACACATACGGTGTTTGCAATTTGAGTTGTTTACAAATTGCAAACGATCCGACCCGTGTGCGGAGGGCCTAAGACAAAAAAATCTGTCGCGTTCAAATCTCCAAAATTTAATTTTCGGTAATTATACACTTTCGCGGTCACCTGGTTTTTTGGTTCTAGAAAATCGAAAAATGGATGGATTTTAATGATCTTGGTCTCAAAATGTTCCATTTTACGGCGGATTTATAAAAAAAATTAGTAGAAATAGCTCGAATGAAAATTTCTCATAGTTTTACTGTTTTAAATCGTAAGAAAAAACGGTTTTGCAAAATAATCCTTTACAAAAAATTATGGTAATTATACACTTTCGCGGTCACCTGGTTTTTTGGTTAGGTTAGGTTAGGTTAGGTTAGGTTAGGTTAGGTTGGCTCTAGAAAAACGAAAAATGGATGGATTTTAATGATCTTGGTCTCAAAATGTTCCATTTTACGGCGGATTTATAAAAAAAATAGTAGAAATAGCTTGTATGAAAATTTCTCATAGTTTTACTGTTTTATATCGTAAAAAAACGGTTTTGCAAAATAATCCTTTATAAAAAATTATGGTAATTATACACTTTCGCGGTCACCTGGTTGTTTGGTTAGGTTAGGTTAGGTTAGGTTAGGTTGGCTCTAGAAAAACGAAAAATGGATGGATTTTAATGATCTTGGTCTCAAAATGTTCCATTTTACGGCGGATTTATAAAAAAAAATAGTAGAAATAGCTCGAATGAAAATTTCTCATAGTTTTACTGTTTTAAATCGTAAGAAAAAACGGTTTTGCAAAATAATCCTTTACAAAAAATTATGGTAATTATACACTTTCGCGGTCACCTGGTTTTTTGGTTAGGTTAGGTTAGGTTGGCTCTAGAAAATCGAAAAATGGATGGATTTTAATGATCTTGGTCTCAAAATGTTCCATTTTACGGCGGATTTATAAAAAAAATAGTAGAAATAGCTCGAATGAAAATTTCTCATAGTTTTACTGTTTTAAATCGTAAGAAAAAACGGTTTTGCAAAATAATCCTGTACAAAAAATTATCTCATTATCAGATAAAGTTCTTATATTTTTTTTGTATTCTACATAAATTAATAAACAATCCATAAAAAAATCCAAAAAGAATAATTTTTTCATTTTTTATAGCTTAAAATGAAATCGATGAAAAACAATCAATTTTCGTGAATAGTTTCGTACTATATTCTTCAATGTTAATAGTTTTTGGACCATTAAAAATCGAAAAATAGATAAATTTTATCATTTTGGTCTCAAAATGTTCCATTTTACGACGAATTTATGAAAAACGCGGGGGTAGTGGCTGAATTTGCGGTTTTTAATAGTTTTAAACCTAAAATAGTAGAAAAACTTTTTTTTAAATATTCATTTTTTTATGTAAATTGCGAAAAAAAATATACGAACTTGATTCCACGACGTCAGAAACAGTTACGAAGGATTACATGTAGAAAGTCATTTTTTTTGCATTTAAAGTCATAAAAATTGTAAAAAAATATTTATTTTTTTTTAATTTTCGTATTTTTTTTATAAATCCGCCGTAAAATGGAACATTTTGAGCCCAAGATCATTAAAATCCATCCATTTTTCGATTTTCTAGAGCCAAAAAACCAGCAGGTGACCGCGAAAGTATATAATTACCCAATTTTCCATAACCACAGCAAGTGGATAAGCGAAAAAATATAAATCGGGAGCTAAATACTAATTTAAATTATAAAGCAATCTCAATTATGATTTCTTCTCTAATAAGTTTATTTTTTACAAATTCAATGCAATAAACGCGGGGTTCAAATCTTGCTTAGTTGGATTAGAGTCGATTCAGATGGACTCCATCAGTTTTGGATCCACTGATGGTCTATTAGCTTTGGACAGTGAACGCATTTTTCAAAAAAGGGGACGCGTAATGTTTTAATCCTCTTAATAACCGACGTACTCACTACCCATTTCAAATAAAAACTATTTAAATTGGCGATGATTAAGAGCTTTAGCTAACATGGAGTTAATTTTGATCACTTATTCCATAACTTTACAAATTCCATCTGGAAATGTTATTTTTTCAAATCGAAAAAATTATTGTGCCTTCCGTGGATGTTTAAGCCAGATCTACACTTGTTTTTAATAAGTTTATAGTTAGAAATGTCAAATAAACGCAAATACAAGACACTAGATTTGAATAATAAAATGGAGATGTTAAAGACTTTACCCCAGAAGTCAAGAAATTTATGAAAAGATCCGACTTGCCCATAAAACATTAACTCGTACTTGACAATGCTCCAGGCCACCCGAATGAACTTAAATCAAGTGATGGGAATGTCCAAACCATCTTCCTACCATCAAAAATATGCATTGTTACAGCTGATCGTGGAAGGGAAGACGTAAGGCAGGCGCGGCCTGGGTAGAAAAAGATTTTCATGGTTGAAAAACCTTCGAGATTGGTACCATATACGTGATGCTGTAAATCTAATACGCATGGCTGAAGATCGTGAGGAATTTCAAAGGATGATTGCCAACCTTCATTAGAATGAAGCAGGCACTGGAAGAAGAAGAAGAATGACGGCCGCCGAACAAATACTAAACAACGTGGCGTCTTCAAACTTGAAACATCTCTAGGTTAGGCCAGGTACTTCTGGAACCATTCTTGTATTACAAAAGGCATCCTAGTAGGTAAACCTCAAACCAAACAGTTTTGTATCGCATGGGAAACAAATTACAACATAATTAATATTTTTATATGAATGGAGTGGGACGTTTTTTTCACAATTTCAGTGATATCTATTCAATATCAATTAGTGTAGAGTAGATAGTAGATAAAGTATACATCTAATTATTGTTATTTATACTAAATCCGACACTGGCTTGTCTCGATTGACGACAGCCGGTGCCGTTGCCTTCAGAGATAGTTGTTTCCTTAAATAGAACAATTCCGAGAATAATACTTGCAACTAATGCTTTTTATAATGTGCAATGTAATGTTATGTCACAGCTTCATAACGTCGAAATAAAGGTCAAGTGCAAATATATTCAAGACTAAGATTGTTGAGGAAGAGATAACATTTTTTTGGAAAGTCTAACAATAGGACTTTTCGGAAACTGTAAACACAGTTTACGAACGTCGCTTTAAATTTTCTGTGGTAATTACAACTTCGGTGAAGATGTTGCAGAAGGTATCAAAATAAATGATACTATCCTCGTAGCTGACTCGATGGAAAGTTTACAAACGTTATTAGATACAGAGAGGAGACATTTTAAGATCTGTTAAGACCAGAAAATTATCTTACATCGCACATGTAGTCCAGGAAGAAGAAGGAACATCATGGTCGAAAAATTTACGTCAGTGGTTCGGTCAGACAACTAGTTCAACACTTCCGAGCTGCCGTGAACGAAATTATTAGCAGTATAAGAAGAGAATAGATTCTAGATTTTTAATAATTGAGCAGTTATCAGCAAACAACACGTCAGCTAATCGCATTTACCCACTGATGTACCAGGGTAGAAAGGATTAATTCGGGCAGTTTCCGAACAACAATGAACGTGATCCTGGATAGTTTCCCAACATTCGGATTATGTTCATAGTGTCTAAGTCCTGATGTAGGTAAAAATTCAACGTGTACAATCATTTTTCGATTCTAAAGGTTTTAAAATTACATAAGGATGTCCATTATTTCGTGAGGAGGAACGGCACATTGAACACAAGAATCCAGAGACGATTAACATCCACTGGTTGACAAACCGTAGCTTTTATGATAATATTTGGATTTATGTACAAAACAGACATTCAGGATTTTGTGCAGAAGGATTGACGAACAATATTTCCCCATAATCTTCAACATAATGTCTTTGGAGGAGGTTGTAGATGAACGCATAGAGCTCGTAGAAGTTTTTGGACGAAAACAGAAACGTATATTTACAAAAAACATCGTATTTATGGATGATAACCGTCGATCATAGTGTGATATTACCTAAACCAAACCTAGATTCAACTAATGAATTAGGCACCCTATAGTCAGTAAGGATGATGAAGTGTTTTGACAGTTTTTGAATCAACCTATTAGAAATATACGTCAAAATTTAAATTTGTGTCCAATTATAAAGAAATACTCAAAGTTATTATTAAATACTGGTTTAAAATTTATCTTGAACAAGAATTAACTTTCCCTTATTAGTCCTTCAGTCCTTCGAGACGCTACTGCTACTAATAAAAAGAAATATACTAAAATAATAGAAGATATCTACGTTGAAGATGATTGTTTAGCGAGAGAGAACTCGTTTATATATATAAAGATAAATAGAAGAATTCGAAGAATGCTTCCAACAGCTACATACAAATATTTACCTTACAGCAATGATCAAATAACTTTAACTTGCCGATGCCGGTAAGATTTGATATGAAATTACTGCGTTTACCGTTTCTCCCTACCATAAAGTGTGGAAAACGAATTTTCCGAATTTCTATTAATTCGGAAATAATTTCGATTATGTTTTATTGAAAAATATATTCGCATTAATCATTTTATCGTATCTAGTTGATAGTTAATTGTAGAAAACAATCAATTTTTCAGTAAACAAATGGAAGTAGTTGGTATAGAGTTTTGAAAACTACAATTATATTGTTTAAAATGACCACTGTATACACCATTTTTATAATAAGAATCGTCAAGCAAACAACAATTTGTTTTTCACACGAAAAGTTTGACATTTGAGGTTAGTTTGAAGACGAAACTGTCATTTTTGACGTGCGTCAATTTTTAGAATCTATAATAGACGAATTGTGTGTTGGAATTTGTTTTTCACACGAAAAGTTTGACATTTGAGGTTGGTTTGAAGACGAAACTGTCGTTTTTGACGTGCGTCAATTTTTAGAATCTATAATAGACGAATTGTGTGTTGGAATTTGTTTTTCACACGAAAAGTTTGACATTTGAGGTTAGTTTGAAGACGAAACTGTCATTTTTGACGTGCGTCAATTTTTAGAATCTATAATAGACGAATTGTGTGTTGGAATTTGTTTTTCACACGAAAAGTTTGACATTTGAGGTTAGTTTGAAGACGAAACTGTCATTTTTGACGTGCGTCAATTTTTAGAATCTATAATAGACGAATTGTGTGTTGGAATTTGTTTTTCACACGAAAAGTTTGACATTTGAGGTTGGTTTGAAGACGAAACTGTCGTTTTTGACGTGCGTCAATTTTTAGAATCTATAATAGACGAATTGTGTGTTGGAATTTGTTTTTCACACGAAAAGTTTGACATTTGAGGTTAGTTTGAAGACGAAACTGTCATTTTTGACGTGCGTCAATTTTTAGAATCTATAATAGACGAATTGTGTGTTGGAATTTGTTTTTCACACGAAAAGTTTGACATTTGAGGTTAGTTTGAAGACGAAACTGTCATTTTTGACGTGCGTCAATTTTTAGAATCTATAATAGACGAATTGTGTGTTGGAATTTGTTTTTCACACGAAAAGTTTGACATTTGAGGTTGGTTTGAAGACGAAACTGTCGTTTTTGACGTGCGTCAATTTTTAGAATCTATAATAGACGAATTGTGTGTTGGAATTTGTTTTTCACACGAAAAGTTTGACATTTGAGGTTAGTTTGAAGACGAAACTGTCGTTTTTGACGTGCGTCAATTTTTAGAATCTATAATAGACGAATTGTGTGTTGGAATTTGTTTTTCACACGAAAAGTTTGACATTTGAGGTTAGTTTGAAGACGAAACTGTCATTTTTGACGTGCGTCAATTTTTAGAATCTATAATAGACGAATTGTGTGTTGGAATTTGTTTTTCACACGAAAAGTTTGACATTTGAGGTTAGTTTGAAGACGAAACTGTCATTTTTGACGTGCGTCAATTTTTAGAATCTATAATAGACGAATTGTGTGTTGGAATTTGTTTTTCACACGAAAAGTTTGACATTTGAGGTTAGTTTGAAGACGAAACTGTCATTTTTGACGTGCGTCAATTTTTAGAATCTATAATAGACGAATTGTGTGTTGGAATTTGTTTTTCACACGAAAAGTTTGACATTTGAGGTTAGTTTGAAGACGAAACTGTCATTTTTGACGTGCGTCAATTTTTAGAATCTATAATAGACGAATTGTGTGTTGGAATTTGTTTTTCACACGAAAAGTTTGACATTTGAGGTTAGTTTGAAGACGAAACTGTCATTTTTGACGTGCGTCAATTTTTAGAATCTATAATAGACGAATTGTGTGTTGGAATTTGTTTTTCACACGAAAAGTTTGACATTTGAGGTTAGTTTGAAGACGAAACTGTCATTTTTGACGTGCGTCAATTTTTAGAATCTATAATAGACGAATTGTGTGTTGGAATTTGTTTTTCACACGAAAAGTTTGACATTTGAGGTTAGTTTGAAGACGAAACTGTCATTTTTGACGTGCGTCAATTTTTAGAATCTATAATAGACGAATTGTGTGTTGGAATTTGTTTTTCACACGAAAAGTTTGACATTTGAGGTTAGTTTGAAGACGAAACTGTCATTTTTGACGTGCGTCAATTTTTAGAAACAAAAACAAAAGAATCCGAGGGGGCTAAATCTGGCGAATAAATGTTTGATTTCACCGTTCAAACGTTGCAATAAGTTCGCATAATATTCGCCGTTGATAGTTTTTCCTTTTTTCAAGGTAGTCAATGAAAATTATCCCAAAAAAATCGATGGTATGCAGTTGGAACGGTCTTTGCCTTCTTTGGAGACGGTTCTTCCTTTTTAATCCATTGTTTTGATTGTTCTTTTGTTCTGGGTATGAAGTCACGTATGAAACATTACCAAAAACTAGATGGAAACATCTTCAAGACGCTGTTTTTGTTCCATTGTGAGCAAACATCTGATGCACAGCTTTCTCATGTCCAAATTTTCAGTTTTTGGAATGCCATGCTGGTCTTCGCAGGTCGTGCAGCCTACTTTAAACTGGGCTTAGTTGGGCTAAGGCCTTAAAATAAAAGTATGATGACCAATCTTCACAAATTCACTGAAAACGTTCACAATATTTATAATTAGATATGGTTTTATTGGTTCTTAAAATATTCTCGATTAAGATCAATATACTTTGGTATGCGTTTAAACCATTCCAATTTTAGGGTATCTCAAAATATGGGATTTGAAGGCGTCAGGTGTTCAACGGGAATAAGAATAAATCAACAACAAGACTGTACAGTAGATGATCCATCAATCGATGTTGGAAGTTTACAAGAAACGTCTAATATCTTTAATAATTTTTATCCTAACCGAAATCCCATAACAAGATCTTCTGTCAATAAGTTTAACGAAACTGATTCAGTAAAAGTTTTAGTCAAATCAGAGCGCAGGAAAACTTCGCAAATATCCGTAATGAAAATTTTACGTGGTAATAAATTGTATCCATACAAAGTAACGTTGGTTCAAGAGTGGACAGATGACGATTTTAATAGACGTGAAGAGTTTGCAGATGGAAAAATGTTTGCGCGATCACCCGACGTGAATCCTTCAGACCAGGGATTCCCAAACCATTTTAGGCAACTTTTCCTAACTGAACTGATATCTCAGATCCTCGTAATTACTTTACAATTAATTAAAAAATTCTATCTATTTTTTTTCTATTGATATAGAAAAAGCTTACTAATTTAGAAACTTTGCGGTTGGTTAAGTGATTTAGTCTTTAGTTTTCAAAATTTATCAAAATAAATACGATAAATATCAAGTGTAATTAATAATTATTGATACAAGTTACGTTTTTTGAAAAAATATTTAAATCGCATGGTGGCAAGATGAAAAAATGAAAAATGCGAAGTGCCATGGATGAATCTACGAACGTGTACACGCTTATCAATTGTTAAATTTTTTTAAAAGTACAAAATGATATTTCCTTCCTAGTAAAATATTGGTCATTCTCATAACAAGTCGGTACTCCCAGAAAAATAAATAAGAACTCGGGTTTAGTTAATACGGTTCGATTTTTAGACGTCGTCGACCCCCCAAAAACAGTTTTCGTTTATGTCGACCTCTTGGAAACCGGTATTGACCCCTTGGGGAATTTCTGCTTTAGACTATTTCCCGTAGGATCACTTAAAAAACATCGTTAATATAACAAAACCTGCCAATAATGAGGAATTAAAAGAGGGGATTAAAACAGAGATAAGAATAATTGTCGCAAGTGAATGGATAACATTTTGCTATAATTGCCTGTGAAAATTCGTAATTTTCCTACTTCACAACTACGTATCTAAACATTCAAAGATTTGTCTTCAGTTATTGTAGGTTTTCTGCGCCACGATTTGGATAAATATTTTGCTGCACAAGTTTCGTTAAAGATACTGTAAATGTAATTGAATAAGATATTTTCAAGGTTACATAATATCGTTTCTTGTATTTCTTCGACGTGTTTTCTTCCCTTAAATCGTTTTAGACTTATTCACACCCCAACATGTCGAACTTTATAGGTATTTTGTGTTATTTTCAATATGTAGTTAATAATAATAAATAAATACTCTGATTTCGAGGGAAACGTAACTTTTGCAGCAAAATTTGAATAACTTCTTGATAAGCGATTCGTTAATTGCGATCTGTTTGGTTATCAAAACAAAAGTCTTCGAAAATGCGGTTAATTTTGTTAAATAATAGAAAAAAATGTTGAACAAGTTATTATTTTTCGCTATATACTATAAAATAAAAGTTACTTACTTGGTAACGGAACAGAATATAAGCAGCGAAGATTCTGCAAAAAAAATTAAATATTTCAGATCTGATTATTTAGAAATTTTCAAATTAGTATTTATATTTGACGGGAGAATTTAAAATAATGGCGGATACTCGGGCGCTTTCGCCAAAATTGAAAACGTCACTACCCACCGAGTAAATTCATTTTAATCTCTAATAATCGTTATTATCACCTGTAGAAAACATGTTTTATGGCAATGATGTTATGTTCGAGGTACAGTACCGTGCATACCGTCTTTAGTAATTTTTTTTTAATTCATCCTGGCAAAACCAATTTTGGCGGTCATAAGATTTTTCGACTTTTATAGTGCGATTTGCCAAACTACTGTTGCCATCACCTAGGCTGCCGAATTTTACGATTTTCCATGCTTTGGAGTCAATTCTAACTTAGAAATGCTCGGTAACAATCTCTTTGAGATCTACTTATTTCGTCTTGTTTAAACTCTGCACGTCACTTCCCAACGGTTGATTTTCTTGAAGTCTAAATAATGTTTATCAAGCCCCCATCAAGTTTTAGAATTTCTAGAACCGTTTGTGATATTCCTACTGAACACTAACACTACACCAACACTGTCTGAGGCGCGTTTCGATAACCAAGAAGACGATAACTTTGGTTGTAGAAACGCGCGGCTATAATAGTACAGTCAAATTTATACACGCGCCTTTTGAAGGTTAGGGCTGGAGATTTAATACTAGTAACGCCATCTATGTGTCGGCCTACGACCTATTCAGACTACCTTATAATAATTTAACCGGATTTTATTTGAAAATTTCCAATTTCGAAGTTTATTTTTGTATATTTTCTCTCGTCGGTATCAATATATTTAACTACGATTATTATTGCAGTTACTAAACACGAAGGTTAATAAAACCGGATAATATTATAACGCCGAATGCCCAATTACCTACAACACAACCAATTATAACACACACACATGCAGCAGCCCGCATTCTTGCAAACAACAATCCAATCGACCTCTTCCTATACGTTCATTCATCGACATTAATTTTCGGCGATTTGAGCATCGGCGACGAGTTGGGAGAAAAAATATATAAACAGAGACGGACTGGAGATATTTACACATCGACGTTTTCGTATATCAATTTTTAAAATAATATTTAGTGGCAACTTTATTTTCAGATAAGTTTATTAAATTGGAAAACAATATCTTGTATACTGGAAAACCTCGATTTGTGAACTAAGCTGCAAATTCCATAGTCTGCGGTCAATCATGTCCAAGAAATGTTTAAATGAACATAGATCAGGCGATATTAGTGGCCAGAGTAAACGGTTCCCTGGGAACAAATTGTTTGGCTCGAAAATAAGATTTCAATACGATAACGAGACTTAATTCTGTTCGAGTTGAGCGCGACTACACTGGTCTGCATTAAAAATCGGCTCTGACATCATTCGTGACGATTCCTATGTAAAATGACCTGAATCTGAATATTACTTCAGTTTCCCCTATCGCCCTCCGTTTTTGGGGAACATCCCCTAATTATTTTGTACATATTTCAACTTCTAGCCGTTAAACATTCGAAAGTAGGTGATGAAAGTGGTTCCGAAGGAAAATATTTGCACATCCGACTCGGATTGATCGAGCAGTTTGTGATTTTTGGAAACTAAATTTCCTCGTCTTATCGAATCTGAAATCAGAGAACGAGCTTTTGTGGGTCCCCAAATTAGAAAAACACCTAAATAAAAAACGTGTTCAAGAACGTTTTGGGTAACCACAAAACTTTCTTCACAAACACCTGGATTTATTCCGTGAAAATTTAGGAGCAGTTTTTGAGGAGCACGGGGATCGATTCCATCAACAAATCGCTGAGATGGAGAAAATATTTTCATGGAAAAGGAATTCAAGCATGGTAGTGTCGGTTTTTGGGACTGGACAGAACTTCAGGGTATCATGGAAAGCAAGTACCAAATGCTGGTACTTATCTTTGATTATATATAATTGTTTCCAGCTAAAATAATTCACCCTGCAAGCTTATTATTAATATTAAATTGCGAGGTTTCTTCGAAATGGGTGGGTGATGGAATAAAACTTTTGGAACAATTTTTTTATTACAAATATTCGGTATGGAGTGCTCAGTGCAACACTGTGTGGTGGACGAACTATGGACGCGGCGGCGTTTTCGGATACAATTCGCACCGTTTACGTTTACGAAGTGGAGAGCAGCTGATTGTGATTATAAGCAGAGCACCGCCGCCTTAAGAATGCGGCTGAGAGAAGAATGCGGGATACGACCACGTATTTTCTTCTTTTCTTCAACGACTTGCACTTCTTGTATCTCATAGTTATTTGGTACAATGCGATGAACCACATATTTATAGTCGTTTGCACCAATGTGTCTAACTCTAATTTGTATGATGAAGATTTACCAAACAGTTGTGATATTTAAAAAATATTTTTTTAGAAAATTAAACTGGTACAATCTTACCCGTTATTGTTTAATTGATTATCCAAAGTTTGCATCGAATTATTACTAATCACGAAAAGCAAATAAACAACCACCAACGGTTTCCACTGAAAAACTTTCACATTCTTCTTTATCTTTGAGAGTTGTTACAAATTATTTTCCGCTCCGCGATTGTTCGAACTATTCATTCTACTCACAAACTTGTACTAAATTGTTGAAAATGAAAAAAATTGTCGTCGTAATAATGATTCGTTTAATTGTGAAACGGTCCGACTCGTCCTTGTAGTAAGTAACTAATGATGAATGACTAGTTTCTCTATGTAAAATAATTCTAGCGAAATATAGGTTATATTGGTCCAACCGACATTTCAGACATCCGCCTTAGCGCAGTGTAGGGCAAGAATGCGGTGCCGAGAGAGAAGAAGAGAGAGCAAGAGTCAGTAGGTGGCATCTCCGGCCGGCGGACCATCACGGATCAGGCCACCGTTCATTGGCATCGCATCGGCCGCCTGTGATGTTACCGCACACCTTTACGCATCGCGCACCACCGATGCAACGAAACAACTGACTACCATCGAACAGAACCGAATTCGGTATGATAATAACCTAAATACCTCACCCCAAACTCAATACACATACTCAAATTTAACCAACACTCTAGAAGATAAGTTTTGCTAAAACGATCGAATGATTATTATATTGTTTTTATTAGTAATAAATTTAATTTTTTCGATGTATAGAAAGTATAGAAGAAGAAGAAGAAGAAAAAGAAAAAGAAGAAGTATAGATTTATGTCTTACGAAAACCTAAACGGAATGGTAAAACGATAATAACAACGATTATGAAGAAAATAAACTGTTTTCACGGGAAATCCATTAAATACGTGAGCTCGGAATGGGGGGAAGGAGTCCAATGGAATCCCACCAAATCTCATTTAAACCTATGGGGGATAATAAAAAAAATCTTACGTCAACTTCAAATAATAAAATATATTGAAAAAAATATTTTTACAATTCATTTTGACAGCTAAAATGAATATCGTGACTATCAAAATCGTTTAGCTTAAGCACAGATACGTTTCGACGAGAAACTGTAGTCAAGCGTTGTGCTAAAGACCTGCTGTGAGTTGTGGATGAAAATTTGGAATGGATGACTTGCGTCTAATTATTTTAATCGAAAAAGTACACGATTTTCGATCGTATTGTCGTGGTGGAAAATGCGTTTGGTGTCCAGGCGACCATTTGATTCGAGCGCTAACAACTTGGTTAATACTTGACAATAACATTCGTATGACAACACATTTTGAGTAGGCTCAAATAAATGGACCTTTTTCTGTACAAGTGAACCTTGGAAAATATGGAAAAGAATAATGGTAATAACAGAGGAAAGGATATTTAGTTGACGAAATGGAAGAAGTTCTCGTCTTCAGTCGATAATAATAAAAAATTTGGAGTTTGTTTTCCATATTTCATAATTAGTTTCAGTTGAAAAAACGAATCTGAACTTTGAGAGAAAAGGATGTCTGGAGTATTGGGTCGCAAACAATACAACAATTTTCGAAAAAAAGGTCATAGGTGAGACATGCCGTTTTTCGGTTACACCAACAAAACAAAGACAATAGTTTTAATTTTGCTATAAATAACTACTTAGAAGTAGGTTAACTATTCATAATATGTACATAGGTAGAAAACGTTATACTCAAATATATACATTATTGTTTTTTATGTACTTGTAATTTTATGGCAGTAATAACACTTAATCAACTGACAATAAGTTTATGGTAATGGGAACAGTAATATAAAGATACAAAAACATGTTTACAAAATAAGTCATATTCATAAATACGATGTAGGTACTAACAGTCTGAATAGCAATACTACCATCGGCCATAACGTCATTGATATTAGCAAAGAAAACACGGCACGGGCATAATCACTACCACCACTGAACTCTAAACGAAGTAAAATTCGAAGTTCAAGTAATGGAAAACTTTTCTAATTGGCTAAAAACAAATGCACGCTGCGTTTTGAGTTACTTCACACAACTATCCTGCAGGAAAATGGGTAGAACAGAAGAAAAATAATGAAGGAATCATGCGAGTACAACAGTCAAAATCGTATAGACTAAAAACTGGTTCCAACCAGTGATGACTTAAGAAAAGAATTGTGCGTACAGGATGTGGCGAGATGGGTCAGGGCACGAAAAACATTCTGGAGGGATCACATAGAAAGAATGCCAGAAGGCAAAGTGAGCTAAAACTCAGACCTCTTGGCAGACCACCAAAGAGGTGGTACGAGAGTTGGAGTTCAGCTTCTCAGGAAGATCCAGGAAGAGAGACAAACCTACAGGATTGTACAGAACCTGGTCCTATTGAAAGAGGAAGAAGAAGAAGAAGAAAGTAAGTTTCTGTGGGGAACTTCGACACTATGCAGTGGAAGGGACCACCAAGGCAGTCAAACATAACCTTCTCAAAGTCCTAATATCATGCAATTCAATTAATCCTCTACGATATGCCTGGTATACGTTTTAGGAAAAATCAACATACTCTAACAACCCAGGCGAGACGTTTTAAATAGAAGAGATCATTTTGTGTCGGGACAACCAAGAGACAGTTCTCGAACGCCTACATCTCAACGGAGCTACTCTGATCTTAGAGAATCGGCACGCGCGATTTAGTTTAGTTTTACGATTTCTACATATTTTTGTATATATAAAAGGATTTCCACTTTTTTTCAAAATAAAATGAAAACCATTTGAGATATTTCACAGAGTTTATTATCGAGTTGAAGTACATTCAAAACATTTATGAATAGAACTCGACTTTGCTCATATGGCAGCGGTTGATTCGTTGGACCCAATTCTCCATGACTCGGCCACACATTTCGGTCGGAACGGCGACTATTTCGCGTTCAATGTTTGCTTTGAACTCTTCCAACGTCGTCGGCTTATTAGCTTAGACCAATGACTTGACGTAGCCCAAAAGAAAAAAATCTAGAGGCGTTAAATCGCACGAACGAGGCGGCCAATCGACTGGTCCATTTCTTGAGATAACACGCTCAAGCTTGTTCTTCAATAAATCGATTGTAACGTGTGCAGTGTGGCTTGTGGCGGCGACCTGTTGAAACCACGTGCTGTCCAAGTCCATATATTGCAATTCGGGCCAAAAATAATCGATAATCATGGCGCGATAACGATCACCATTCACATGAAGTGGATTTTCATCCGCCCAATACCGAATATTTCGTTTATTGACAAATCCATTCAGCCAGAAATGAGTTTCGTCACTGAAGATGATTTTGCGATGAAATTGATCATCTCGACGCATCTTTTTTTTTTAATTTTTGAGTGAGTTTGATCTTGTATGGGTGTAGAGTAAGATCCTTATGCAAAATTCATCCTTAAAATGGTCTTGGGGATGCCCAACTCTTGAGAACGCCGTGGAATTGACTGATTTGGATCATTTGCTACGGACGTTTCAACGGCAGCGATATTTTCGACACTTCGACCAACCCCTAGACTCACTGGCACGGAAATATCACACAACGAATAGGTAGATTCAAACTTTTTTACTAAACTTGTTATTACATGTCTATTAGGTCGAGAATTTTGAAGGAAAATCGGAGTTAACGCTCTTAAAGTAGCGGCCACCGACTCCGAATTTCTGTAGTAAATTTTCAAGATTTGCAAACGTTGTTTATTCGTGTACTTCGCCATGATGAAAAGGTTGTATGTCTACTGAATAAACTGAAGGTTACAGTTTGATGCTGTGAAGTGAAAAAGGGCGTTCACAAACTAAATTCAAAATTGTCAAGTCGCTATTGGTAAACCCATTAGTTTGGTTGATTTATACATAGTAAATTTCGGAAATTGGGGGTATCAACGGGCAATTATTGCAAATAGTGTAACGAAGATAAGAAAACTATCGAGATTCTGTTCCTTCGGTGCCCTGTTTAGAAGTAGGCATGACATAAGTGAAAAATTCCATTTTAGATTGGAAATGCTTGAAAAAAACCATAAAATGAGGTTAGGTAGTAGGTTTCCGAGTGAACAACCAATCTAGATCATACTAACCTAACCTAATTCTCTATTCACTGAACCATTTCGATAATATTAACCTGATGTTCATAGAAAAGAGACATATGAAAAGGAAAAACGTCCTGAACGTCTTTTCCCAGTAACATTAATAACATTAATATCCATTTCAGATGTACTAATACACTTAATATCTTAAATAAAAGAAATATATTGAGGTTTTCGCTATGTCTTTTCTAGGTACTCACAAAGAGAGTTGTTTTCAATAATTTACCTCAAAAATCAGTTAAGTAAAACCGAAATTATTCTCATACGAAGCTCGCAAACTTACGATATTTTTTTGGAAAATGAAATGTACATATTCAAACTTACTTTTCGTGGCGATTTTTTGTTATAATTTTTGTTTTTCTCTAGCTGTTTTTGATATATAACCGAGAGCTATTATTATTTGGTCACCCAGTACATATATGTGTACATAAATCGTTGGAAAATATTTAGATTTAGTGCCCGAAGCAAAGGGCTAGGTCTCAAAATCATCAAAATAATTTGTGGAATCTTCTCTTGAACTAATTTCTCTTCCAACTTTTCTCGTAGAAAGACAAAAATTCAAATTATATTTTGAGATAGGTAAAAATTAGAGTAGACTAAGTTCTTACAATTCAATTGATTTTTATATAAAAAAAAAACCGAATAAAAAAATATACAACGCTAATCCATTGACACGAGCAAAAACTGCAAATCTACTTTGCCATTTCCCCTTATCGGTTCAACAACGAATCATTGGCACTGTTAACTATTCCCAGAACGGTCTTATCTTTAAAAACATATTGTATAATCAAAGGCCCGAGTAGATTTCGTGTTAAAAACTATTCGCCAGCAAGTGCAATGATCCGAAGAACGTCCTGTAAAGAATGCAGTCACCTGAAGAATGCAAAATCAACAGAAAGATAACTGAGACCCGTTCAGAGACGGCTCCAGGTATTCAGGAATGTTTCTATTACTATATAGGGAAAGGTCTGGCGGTAACAACCCAAGGTTGAAACGATAAAAAATTATGAAACTGATACACGTTTTGTACGTTGGAATATTCTAATTTTTTTTATAACACAAATATTTTCTATTGATCTCCTTTCTATCTTCATAAATAAGAACAATCAAAATATGATATTGAAGTAACGAACTGCACCGTAATTTCGATCAGATATGACGAAGCGGCGCTAAACTAATTTCAACCACATACCATTCATTCATATTTTCTGAGAATTTTCCGAGTCGCCGCTAAGTAACCTCTAAAGCAGCCAAACATAAGGATATATCTCAGGATCAATCTCAAAAAAAAACAATAATCCTTCAATTCCAAATTACTTTCTTTCCTCTACGATATACCTGGTATACGTTTTAGGAAAAACCAACGTACTCTAACAATCTAAATAGAAGAGATCATTTTGTCTCGGAACAACCAAGAGACATTCCTATTCTAAGAATCTTTGATACTGGGGGGACACAGCTGTAGGTCATCTAACGGTCCCAGTAATAACTAAAAAAATGGTAGGTGGCTTCATCTATTGAGCAACAATCGAACTATGTGGTGATAACTAAACATTTTGGAAGGTTCTACCATGTTCTGGAGAGTAATTATTGTTAGGAAGTCACAGTGTCAAATCTACGAGTTATTTTCATCAAGTATTTTATAAATCCTTTAGTAAGTTTAATAATTTTAATCGTACTAACGAGATGGAGTTAATAAAATAAGAATAAAGTGCACAATTTGAACAAACTTTGTTTGGGTTATGTTATTAATGCTGATAATAATAATAATAATAATAATAAAAGTTAATCGGAAATGAAATGAAAGAAACATAACGTAAGTTACTACTTCAAACAAATTGGAACATGAACATAGAAAGTGATGAAACAGAGTCTTCTATGCCCTAAGGTGTCCAAGTTTCTGGTCCAGCAAGCAATATTCCAAACATGGACGAATCTTTTAGAGGATTAGAAGCTGTTGCGGAGCATAGAGCTTTTGCTCTTAAAAAGAAGAAGCTGTTTTGCCTGAATCAGCCACGTGACTATCCCAATCTCAACAATCATCAAACGAATTTGCGGTTATAGTCACATTCCATGACCAGACAGGACCAAATCATAAGCTTCAGTATCAGCCTTGGGTCTATGCTGCATTAAACTCAATCAGATTGCTTCTAATCCATTTAAAAAAGTTTTTCAAGTTCGGTATAGATGTTGAAGATCTGTTCGGCCTACATATTTGAACGACGACACCAATCAATGTGCTTTCGTCGTCATTTATAGAAGAAGATTTATCCCTGGATTGCTCCGTATAGCTCCAATCCATAGGTTGATGACCAGAAGGTTTCCGGTTGATTTATTTTTACGGAAACGGTATTGATAGTCGCTGATGATGTTATCTCAAGATATCTCAAGCTTTGCTGATTAACGACCTTGGCAATTGCTGGGACTAAAGCAATCGGACGGTAGTTATTGATAACCGTCTTTTTAACTTTTTTTTTTTGGTATGAGTTTTATCCGAGCAATTTTCCAACCTAGAGGGAAGAAGCTTCTTTCATATTATAGAGGACTTGTCAGTTCAGTTGAGCGATTCTTCAATACGATTGGTTGTATTCCATCTGGGCCAGTCGCTTTATTGCTGTTTAAGACTTTGAGAAGTTTTGGCACATCTCGGTGTTGGGTTGGGTAGTAGTTTTCCCGCAAATCTAGAGATGAATTTGGAGCAAACATGGGACCCAACAAAACCGCCTCCTCTTTTGCGGTCTCTGCGATTGACCCGTCCAGTCAATGATAATATACCTTAGAGTTGATAGGAAAAATTCGGGGCTTTGATAAATTTCGAACAAATTTACAATTGAAGTGAATTAAAGTGACAATACAAACTTGAGATTCGTGGAATGGGAGATGTTTGACACAAAATATAGGAAATCTTTGAGTTTTAGTCTTTCAACTTCATTATCTTTTTTTCCTTTAATTGAAAGGAATCAAAATTCCAATGAATCAAAAAAACAAGATAAGTTTCGGTCTGACTATGAAGAAATATATAAGTAATGAAAATAGGAATTTTATTATGCAACTCAGTTTAACCAATAACGTTTCGCATATATAGGAACTAATACCAGACATAAATATCAAGAACTCTATAATAATAAACGCCCAAGAATGCGGTACGTGTGAGTCTGAGTCAGAACCGTTTTATTATATACTTACGGATTCAGAGAGAATTTGAATCAAAATTACAATTTTTGTTACTAATTCAGGCGTACGTAACTTCAATAAACGGTATTATATCTTAATAAGTAAAGATAACGAGCTCATTATCTTAAGTTATGAGTTATTTGAGGTTATGTTCTACTTTTTTACTACATTTGGGGTAATTTACAATGACTTTACGTTTGATTTGAATCACTTGATATATATAATTATTTCACAGCTTTCTGTGAGTCCTGACCACTCACTAACTTTCTACATTTTAGTTTCCACTCCGTTATTTATATTCTCTTTCTGCACGTTTCTACGATTATGTTTTTTTTGAGTCTTTCTGTTTGTACAGACTACCGGCGGATGACAATTGACAGTTGACAGCTACAATAAGAGAAAATCTGTCGCTTTTTCTTTTCATCGTAAATCGCTTTTAGTTCGGCCTCAACCCACTTTTTTTGCGATTCGTGATCATAAGTGATTAGAAAATGGGTAGTGATTCAGTGAACCGAGATGAGTTTGAACAAAAACTGAAAGATGCGTTAGGTTAGGTTAGGTTAGGTTAAGTTAAGTGAGGTTAGGTTAAAGATGTATTGTGAAAATTGAATTAGAGACAATTTTTATGTTAGTAGGAGTCGTTCCAAACATAAAGTTGTTAAAGAAAAAGATGTATGTTAGACAAGTGATTTCGATTATACATTCTACTATCTGCCAACTCCCTAGGCAGTCTGCAGAATGCATACGACATGTATACTAGATAGGAATTCACTTTATAATTGTTTTGTTCATTTCAGATTGTTTTCTTCTCATTATTGTGATATTTCTTCTTTTATTAGCTTCGTATTTTAGTTCGTTCTATATTTCTTGTGGTGTCTGGTTTTAGAATAATTCTAATTCCTTTTCACTCTAATTTCACTCAATAATTGTTTTACATAATTCCATAATTGTTTCTTCTCCGTCTCTTTCAACCATTTATTTTCATTCTAAGAACTGTATCAAACGCTATTTCAACTTATTTAAATGCATAAACGTATTTTCTTCGGAAAAATTGTATTTATTAGTTTTCGGGATAGTTGAGTGAGTCACGCTTTGCTGTACTTTGCTAAATTAACATAATAAGACATGTATAGTGTGTAGTCTAATAAAATATATCACATTAAAGTGTGGCGTCATCTATGAGGTGCAAAGGACAAAATTTTACAGTTCTCTGTAAAGAAATTCGTTCAAGGCGCCATCTGTTCGAGACTTATGGAAACTACGATTAATAATAACAATCGACGTTGATGATCAGTTTATTATTAATTATCGAAAGGAAATATTGAAACTGGAAATTTAAAAATTTCAATTCAAATAATTTTTGTTTAATTATTTCAATAATTTGTAAGTACTTATTGGTAGCGGACATTCCTGTACGTTTTTAAATAATGTATGAAGAAAATTTTGTACCTAAAACAACCCATCATTAAAGATAGCACGATAGATTGTAATCAAATAACAAAACGAGAAGAAAACAAAAAAAAAACCAAAAGTAGATTTATCCGGTTTAACACACACACACACATGTTCTAAGCGCTGAATATCCGACAGCATCCGACGTTTTATACTTCCGGTTTTATTTGAAACCCTCGCAGCGCTCTACATTCCAATCTGGCTCGTGTACAAGAAAGCAAAAGTAACAGCTACGCCCATCTCTAACTTACGGATATACTTATGTTATTGTGTGGCCCTTGGTATCTCTGTCTCTGATATTTGGCGATTGTGAGAGGACTGCGACGCATGCGCAAAGACCGTGCGACTTTTTCACGGGCGCCTGTCCCACGGTCAGCTGCCGGCAACGTTGCCATGGCGGCGCTAAAATTACAAGACTTACAAATTTGATGATAAATCAGTTTTGCAGGGAAGTGTTTTATTACTTATAGTAATAAACTTCCCTTTAAGTGGAAAAGTGATTATTAATAACGATAATGAAGTTTTTAGAAACATATTTTAATAAAATGGCGAATATTATTGATTTGTTTTACTTGGAATTGAAAAAGAACTTTAATTTTAGAAGTAATTTATTCTAATGATATTCAGAAAGTGACAATTAAAAGTAAATAAATTTGCATGTAATGTAACAACCTTGTGCATGTTATTTGAATTACCTGCAATGTGAAACATATTTTTTATAATCACGTCCAGTATGTATTAGAATTTCTTGTTCTTATATATAAGATTGTGGCAAAATATTTGGAATGTGTTCGATCGATATGGATCTAAATAAAAATTTTGGCTAATGAATTGAAAATTTCCAAGTTTTTAATATCACATCAAATATGATATATTCGAAATCCATACCCCACCTTCCCACTTTTATTTCTTATTCCGGCGAAAGAATGTTAACGAGCTGGCAACACCGCTCAAGATAAATTCTGATGGTAAGTCACTGCTTATAGCTTGCTTGTAATTTCTTCGTAATTATTAAGTTTGCAAATTTGGTGTACGATGCCGCTTCCTAGAGTATACGGAATGTCCTAAGTATTTCTCAAATCAATTTTAGTTTGAACATTTTTCTAGTAAATCAATTTCTGAAAATTCCTTGTTTGTAGAATATTTATGTTCAAAATTTCAATAGCCTAATTCATTACATTCAATTTTTTTTTAATAAAACACGAAAAAAAACTGAATAAAATCATTATTTCCACGATTCTGGTAAGTTATAAGGCATTTAATGAGCTGATTAGTCAAAGAGGACGATCTGCAAAAACTTATTTTCTATGCGTTATAAAAATAAATTTGCGTTGAGGTCACGAGAAAATTAATAAAAAGCGAACAGAAACTCAATGTCATTAATAAATTTGAAATTTATAAGCACTTCGACATTATTAACATTCAGGCGTCAGTCGGCGTTGTGTTACAGCCACGTAAACATGTCCGCCATTACTGATGCTTCGGCCAAGTGCGGACCAAGGATGCAAATCTGTTCTTTCAGATGACTTAACGTCAACGAGTTGACAGAGAGGTTAAAGAAAACCGCAGATTCACCATTACTGCTTTGTCTACGGAATTTCCAGATGTTTCAAGATCTGTTCATTGGCGGAAACTTTCTTTGAAGAGGACATTGTCCACAGATGTGACAAATGTCTCAATTTCTTCGGTGATTATGCCGAATACTAACCGGTACTCTCCGGTTATACTGGAGCTCTAAAATTTGGCGATTACGCCGAATCGTTTGATGTTTGTCGGCGATTTTGACGTATATTTTTTATAAATAGCGGCGTGTTGGTTGTTATTTGTTTCAGAACCAATTTCTATGATGATCTTTTTATTTATTTCTTTTCGTTTCTCTACTTTCTATGCAGTTTCTGATATAAAATCGAGAACGTTTATCAGAGTAAGTTAGTTTATAATAAGTAGTCATAGTGAATGGAACAAAATAGAAAAGTAACCGAAGAATTTGTGATTAATTATTAGTATGATTAAGTATTACTGATTAAGTTAATTATTTTATAAGTTAGTGAAGTGTTTAAATAAATTAATGAAGTGAAATATGAAAAATAGATACTTTGAGTTAGTAAGTAAATCATGTGATCAATTTAATCGAGTAATTCATACGAACCTAATCATTTTTAATTAGTTCTCGTTCTAGAAATTGATACACTGATATTAGATGTTGTTTTTTCAATGTTTTTTAAAACATTTATAATAATGGAAGTAACTAATTGTATTGTTTCTTGTGCGATATCCAATATTTGCTGCAGATAAATGTTTGGAGGTTATTAATTGAAAACAAAATGGAACTTACAAACATTTCTGTACAAAACTTGTGAACTAACAGTAGAACGTGTCAGATACTAGTCAAGAAAGCCACAAATTTTGACTTGTTTGTTGTTTGTTTCAGAACCAATTTCTATGATGATCTTTTTATTTATTTCTTTTCGTTTCTCTACTTTCTATTCCGTTTCTGATATAAAATCGAGCACGTTTATCAGAGTAAGTTAGTTTATAATAAATAGTCATAGTGAATGGAACAAAATAGAAAAGTAAACGAAGAATTTGAATAAATTATATGAGTTAGTAAGAGTATTAGTGATTAAGTTAATTATTTTATAAGTTAGTGAAGTGTTTAAATAAATTAATGAAGTGAAATATGACAAATAGATACTTTGAGTTAGTAAGTATCATAATTTCTAATTAGTTCTCGTTCTAGAAATTGATACATTGATATTAGATGTTGTTTTTCAATGTTTTCTAAAACATTTATAATAATGGAAGTAACTAATTGTATTGTTTCTTGTGTGTTATACAATATTTGCTGCAGATAAATGTTTGAAGTTTATTAATTGAAATAAAACCTTGTGATTTAACACTAAAAACGTGTCTGATATTTGTCGAGAAAGCCACCAATTTCAACTGAATCATCTGTGTGAAGTACAGTGCAATAATAATAATAATAATGATGATATTTTAAATATTTTTTTAATTTTTCCGGATTTCCCCAACCGTTAATAAAACTATGTACATTCTCGTAGCGCCGTTATCTGTGTTTGAATTTAAATGAATATTGTATGAATGCAGTCAAAGGAATGTTATTATTTAACGATTATGGTGATTCTGGTGAAATGTACGACAAACTATTTTAATGATTTAATAGCTCCGGCATTTAGGTTTATGATCAAATATCCTGTTGCGCATTTTAATGAGATTATTGTCAAATATTCAAGTGAACAATACGTGAGGGGATTACGAGATTTTCCGTTTATTTCGCAACTATTACAAATATTCTATTATCGCCGACGACTTAATAACGGGATTATCAAAATGGAAATACCTTATTTTGAACGACTGGGAAAAGTTTTAATTGATCGCTAATTTTCAATATTATCCCTCAACGTTAATTATCCTTTAGTCCGGTCAAATTAAACCGAAAAATAAGAGTAAAGATTTGTTTAAAATATAATTAAAAAAAAATTCGAAAGTTCCCCATCATTCACGTGTATGGAAAAATTTTATTCAAGGTCAAAGGTTAAAAAAAGGGGTTGTTTCTCGATTTTTAGCAAAACGGTGAGTTTTATCATAAAAATACTTCAGACAAAAATTGTAGATCATAAAATTCTCTACAAAAAACGTATCGATACTTTTTTTCCTACGAGCCACTATTTCTGAGATATAATGACTCAAAAAGTTAGTAAAAATTTTTAGCAAAACGGTGAGTTTTATCATATAAATACCTCAGACAAAACTTGTAAATCATAAAATTCTCTACAAAAAACGTATCGATACTTTTTTTCCTACGAGCCACTATTTCTGAGATATAATGACTCAAAAAGTTAGTAAAATACAATTTGAAAAAATTTTATTCAAGGTCAAAGGTTAAAAAAATGGGTTTATCGCGATTTCCAGTTTTACCAAAAAAATACCTCGGACAAAAATTGTAGATCATAAAATTCTCTACAAAAAACGTGTTAATACTTTTTTTCTACGAGCCACTATTTCTGAGATATAATTACTCAAAAAGTTAGTAAAATACAATTTGAACAAATTTTATTCAAGGTCAAAGGTTAAAAAAAGGGGTTGTTTCTCGATTTTTAGCAAAACGGTGAGTTTTATCATAAAAATACCTCAGACAAAAATTGTAGATCATAAAATTATCTAGAAAAAACGTATCGATACTTTTTTTCCTACGAGCCACTATTTCTGAGATATAATGACTCAAAAAGTTAGTAAAATACAATTTGAACAAATTTTATTCAAGGTCAAAAGTTTTTCGCAATTTTTAGCAAAACGGTGAGTTTTGTCATAAAAACACCTCAGACAAAAATTGTAGATCATAAAATTATCTAGAAAAAACGTATCGATACTTTTTTTCCTACGAGCCACTATTTCTGAGATATAATGACTCAAAAAGTTAGTAAAAATTTTTAGCAAAACGGTGAGTTTTATCATATAAATACCTCAGACAAAACTTGTAAATCATAAAATTCTCTACAAAAAACGTATCGATACTTTTTTTCCTACGAGCCACTATTTCTGAGATATAATTACTCAAAAATTTAATAAAATACAATTTGAAAAAATTTTATTCAAGGTCAAAGGTTAAAAAAATGGGTTTATCGCGATTTCCAGTTTTACCAAAAAAATACCTCAGACAAAAATTGTAGATCATAAAATTCTCTACAAAAAACGTATTAATACTTTTTTTCTACGAGCCACTATTTCTGAGATATAATTACTCAAAAAGTTAGTAAAATACAATTTGAACAAATTTTATTCAAGGTCAAAGGTTAAAAAAATGAGTTTTTCGCAATTTTTAGCAAAACGGTGAGTTTTATCATAAAAATACCTCAGACAAAAATTGTAGATCATAAAATTATCTAGAAAAAACGTATCGATACTTTTTTTCCTACGAGCCACTATTTCTGAGATATAATGACTCAAAAAGTTAGTAAAAATTTTTAGCAAAACGGTGAGTTTTATCATATAAATACCTCAGACAAAACTTGTAAATCATAAAATTCTCTACAAAAAACGTATCGATACTTTTTTTCCTACGAGCCACTATTTCTGAGATATAATTACTCAAAAATTTAATAAAATACAATTTGAAAAAATTTTATTCAAGGTCAAAGGTTAAAAAAATGGGTTTATCGCGATTTCCAGTTTTACCAAAAAAATACCTCAGACAAAAATTGTAGATCATAAAATTCTCTACAAAAAACGTATTAATACTTTTTTTCTACGAGCCACTATTTCTGAGATATAATTACTCAAAAAGTTAGTAAAATACAATTTGAACAAATTTTATTCAAGGTCAAAGGTTAAAAAAATGAGTTTTTCGCAATTTTTAGCAAAACGGTGAGTTTTATCATAAAAATACCTCAGACAAAAATTGTAGAGCATAAAATTCTCTAAAAAAAACGTATCGATACTTTTTTTCCTACGAGCCACTATTTCTGAGATATAATTACTCAAAAAGTTAGTAAAATACAATTTGAACAAATTTTATTCAAGGTCAAAGGTTAAAAAAATGAGTTTTTCGCAATTTTTAGCAAAACGGTGAGTTTTATCATAAAAATACCTCAGACAAAAATTGTAGAGCATAAAATTCTCTACAAAAAACGTATCGATACTTTTTTTCCTACGAGCCACTATTTCTGAGATATAATGACTCAAAAAGTTAGTAAAATACAATTTGAACAAATTTTATTCAAGGTCAAAAGTTTTTCGCAATTTTTAGCAAAACGGTGAGTTTTATCATAAAAATACCTCAGACAAAAATTGTAGAGCATGAAATTCTCTACAAAAAACGTATCGATACTTTTTTTCCTACGAGCCACTATTTCTGAGATATAATGACTCAAAAAGTTAGTAAAATACAATTTGAACAAATTTTATTCAAGGTCAAAAGTTTTTCGCAATTTTTAGCAAAACGGTGAGTTTTATCATAAAAATACCTCAGACAAAAATTGTAGAGCATAAAATTATCTACAAAAAACGTATTGATACTTTTTTTCCTACGAGCCACTATTTCTGAGATATAATGACTCAAAAAGTTAGTAAAATACAATTTGAACAAATTTTATTCAAGGTCAAAGGTTAAAAAAACGAGTTTTTCGCGATTATCGGCAAAACGGTTAGTTTTACCATAAAAATACCTTAGAGAAAAATTGTAGATCATAAAATTCTCTACAAAAAACGTATCGATACTTTTTCTCCTACGAGCCACCGTTTCTGAGATATAAAGATTCAAATAGTTTTGTTTCGTTAAAATTACTAAAAGTAAAAAACAAGTTCTATTGGCTGCTCATCAACATCTTTTTCGGGTATATTACCAAGTTCAAGTGTGGCTTAGTTATCAGCTAGACCTTACCAAACTTTTTTATTATCAAAATTGGAATTTGTAACACCGTTCTTGATATTCAAATTATTTACTACTACCACTACAAATTGTGTTTATGGTGATTGAAACTTATGAAAAAGCGGTTAAAATATTCAAAAACAGACTTTAGGGCAGTGGGGAAAAATCAAAAGAAAAAAGAGACGATGAAAATAAATACAACAACAAGCCACAAAGTTAGATGAGTGAGACGTTCAAAAAAATTTTTTTTTATTTTATTTTATAAATAATGAAAAACAACCAAAAATTCTTCATGAAAACCATCGAACTATTCATGTATTTATCGTATGTTGAGTTATATCAAAAATGGCTCGTTTTGCTATAAAAAGATTCATATTGAATTTGTAGTGTTAAAATATTCATTTGAAACGAAGTATTGAACGCCATCTGTTCAAATAAAACCAATTTTGAACTAACGTTTGATTATCAAACTTTAAGTATCGATATCTCGAAAACGAAGCGAGATATCAAAAAATTTCATTCTTCATTTTCGATTTATTTTGGTCTAATTAAACTGTTGAATCGGAAATCGGAAATCGTACTCTCCCCAATTGAGGAGATATTCCATGGCCTTCCCGTAGCCCAGACCTATCTTTAGCTGATGTCGTTAAGAAATGATTTTCTGCGTACAACAAATATAACACCATTAAAAACGAATTCGTTGTATCAAAACGGATGATTATGAAATGCAGGAATAACGCGAATAAACATTTTTTTTTTTTTCAGTTATGTAATTATGACCCGTGTTGTTGGCGCCGCAACTTCCGCTATATAGAATTATCACTTTTTTGTTGTTATCATATTAGATAATATTTACGTTGAATGCGTGATTCTTCATTTTCTTATCGCAATAACTCTCTTTAAATGTCACTAACTTATTCATACAGTGGCGTACGCTCATTACATCTAGAAATTTAACTTTTTATCAAGCTCCGATTATCACAAACCGCACAGTTGTTCGTTAAAAGCTTCGTCTAAGAGACTTTTCATCGATTTCTCAGCTTTTCCGCTCGGGAAACTACGAAAACGTGATAAATACGCGCGGTGTTTCGTAAAGTCAATACTTACATCTTTCTCGATAACGTTTTGATACAAATTTCGATTGATTTTTTGATAAAAGTGAATAAAATTAAATATTCGAGCACTTTTCTGAGGTTGGGAAAATTGAGTTTGGGTATTTCCACAATTGATTTAATTAATTTGTTCTTGAATGTTCAAAAATTGTACTTTTCCCAGTTGAATTGAAATGTAAAAGTTTTTATAATAAATTACGAAAATGGATTTACGAAGACTGGCTATTAAATAACTAGACTCGTAACGAAAAAGGGTTTTATTATAAAAATAATTCTACATTCTAATGCCCCCCTTCAATAAACTCCCATCCCCTCGCCACACACACCTTTCCAAACGTTTTTTCCATTGATCGAAGCAGTGCTGGAAGTCTTCTTTGGTGAGGACCTTCAGGAGTTCTGCCGTTTTTTGCTTTACCGCTTCCATCGACTCAAATCGCGTCCCTTTTCAAAGCAGATTTTTTTCCAACCTTTTAAGGAAATCTGAGCATTCCCGTTGAAGCAAGAGCTTTTGGTCAGGAGTCAGATTTTAGGCACCAACTTCGACGATCTACACGATCTAATTTGGTTGATTTTGGTCAATGTTTCCGGAGTTAAAACAGTGATGATCTTCAGTGCACTCTCGGCCATCACTAAAGCGTTTACACCACTCAAAAACACGCGCACTAGATAGATAATTGTCCCCATAGGCCTCTTGCAACAATTTATAGCACTCAGCCGGATTTTTTTTTTAATTTAACGAGAAATTTGAGATTGGGACGTGCATAGACAAGATATTTAGATACCCCACCCGTCTAGGGCGCCCTCTAGGCTCGTTATTTAATAGCCAGACCTCGTAATCTAAAATTTATTTACAGAACAATCATTTTTATCCAATCTATAACAAAAACGCGGACATTATAAATCAATAAAAAAGCTGTAGGATTCTATACTGTTGCTGTATTCGTATTTAGTTCAGACATCATAAGATATCTTCATGTTTTCTCAATTATGATGTTTTCCGCCATAAAGAAAAAATAAAGAAATTGAATTTGAAATATGAAGAAACGAAGACATACGGAAAATATATGGTTTTTATGGTATAGGTATAGGTTAAGTCCCCTCGATCCATGAAACAAATCAGTCGCGAAAGAACCGATTCCCTAGTGTAAAATGTCCATCGTGTTGACTCGATTTTACCACAAAAGGATTCGATTTCGTCTTATTTGAATAAAAATAATGAAACGTTTTGAAAGCTTCTTAAAATTTCATTTGTCCGAAGAGATAGTTTGGAAAAAATTAAAGTTGAGGTACATAACGTACAATACCGTACGGGAAATCAAAATCAACAAATTTTTGGTATTTTTTGAAGAAAGAAAATACTCAATTAGATAAGAATCTGTAGTGGAAACCCGTCAAATTTGATGCATCTGATTAGTTTTAAATGACAAGTATAACATTTTCATGTTAATTCGAGCATTAATTTAATGAAAAGGATAATAAGAACTAATAGACTTGGAGCTGCCTACAAAAAACAGGATCGATAAGGTGCGCGTTATTTCACCTTGTAAACTGGCGGCCCCAACTTAGTACATCACCAAACGTCACTTCTTAAGGTCAGCACAATTAGGATATTAAAATGCGAGCGCGAAAACTTTTGTAACGTGGGATTTAAACCTCAAATGAAAGCGATGTAATAGCGCAAGAAGTTTTGTAGAAAAATCTCTGAAAAAACTGAGGAAAATCGGTATATATTTACCAGATTTAGTCCCCTCGAGTTATTTTACGTTCCTAGACTTGGGACGGTAGCCTTCAGACGACAATTAAGAGGTGATGTCTGAAGTTAATGGCTATTTTGAGGAGCTCAACCATTCTTATTATAAAAAGAGTATCGAACTTTATTGGAGCTAAAAGGAGATGACGTGAAAAAATAAATATATTTTTGTGTTTGTTGGGCCAATTACCTTACCTTTTCTTATCTGCTAGTCCGATCCTGTTTGCCAGTTGAGGCACGAGTCAAGTAAGAAGCGGAATACAAAGAGTGCTCGTTTTCTAAGGTGGCAGGTGAGGAACAGCTGGAACAGAAAAGAAAAAAACATTAAAAGGGTCGTCAAACAATAATTATTCGGAAATAGCAGTGATTAAATCACAGTAAAAACAACTAATGTATGTATATTCGAAAATAATTCATCTGCTACAATAATAATTGTTTAATTTATTTGAAAATAACATACAATTATGTTTGTGTTTACGGCGTCTAAATACCAACGAGAGTCGGTTCAAATAATATTCGGAAAAACGTAAAACGTACATTCATATAGGAATGAATGCGTTACTACATGATGGTAGTAGGGATTAGTACGGTACCTCGAGTACGTATACTTGACTACTATTGTGTTCGTTAGATAGTAAAAAGCCCTGCGTGGGTACCAACTTTCATTGTTGTTACTGGATACCGAGAACCCCTTCAATTAGTTAACGTACTTATCTTCGTTAGTTACTGAGCCGTTAAGGCGAATAAGAAAAGTTTCATTAATGATACTTATTAACAAAATATATGGTCAAATATTAACCTACGTGGTCATGGGTTAATCCTTGATCAACAATCAGAGATTGTTTTTGGAAACAAACGATTGAAGGGAATGAATTCAAACGTCGACGGCTGACGTTTTGGAGATAATAATTGAATTATCGTTAACAATAAAGGTTTGAAGACACACAACACTGAGCTGGAGCAGCTTCGGGAGGAATGGCTTGACCGGAAAACATCCCAAAATAAGCGATTGTGAAGCGCGGTGCCGTCTTCTAAACCGATGTGGTAGAATACGGACGCGCGATACTCAATCGAAGCCACAACATCAATCTACTCAGACAGCAGAGCTGCCGTACAAGTTATGACGATTGTTTGATCTAGGCTAGTGCTAGAGTGCAAGAAAGATACAAAAATCAGTTCGTTTATGTGCCCGATAGCTCGAGCAATAAAGGCAACTACGAGGCGGACTCACTCGCCTGACTGGGATCGACTAACTCATCGATATGCGCAGAACCCATCCTCGGTGTAGCTAAAAGGTCTGCTTGCAAGGCAGGCTCGTCGGAGATGTCCATATAAAGACAATTAAATAGGCGCTGTCATCTAAGACTCCAAATTCACGCCAAAGGCACCATGGACGGTACGGAGTGCCGTTGGAGCATGAAGGAGGATGAAACCGCAGACCACGTCATCTGTAAGTGCCCAGCACTCACACGAACGCGGTTTAAACACTTGGGTAAGACTTACAGCTTGCCTAATGACATCAAAGGGTTGAAGCCGAAGCGCCTGATCGAAATATGTTTTTGGTAACGTCAAGTCCCTTGACTATATATTTCCATCAAATTCGAAATGAGATATTGGACGTTGCGTGGAAAATGACGAATATATTAAACTCAAGTCTGGAAGTTTTCGTTTCCCTTTTATAATCAATTAGATTGTTTCGAATGTTCTAGAATGCAAAGTCTGAATTTTCCGTAATTGTATAATTTTAAAGACAAAGGACAAGTTAGAATAACTAAGCCCAACAAACCTCTTCTAATATCAACGTTGTAAGAAGCAAATAAATCCCTAATGAAACCCTTTATGTCATAATGTGAATACGTTATATGAAACGATGAGACTAATGACTTGATGATACAAATTTAATGTTTTCAATTGCACCATTGCGGAAAAGGAAATAGTTTTGTATATAATGAATATGATATAATTTTAGTCTGTGTTCGTTTACAAAACAGGGCAATCAATTCAAATTCATGGTGGAGTTATTATCAGACATATATACTACTGCATCTTTCGTCTAATTTATTCCGGTGATCAGCTATTTTTAGTACACCATCACTACACCAATACACAAAATTACACTGTCTGAAGCGCGTTTCGACGAGACTGAACACTATCTACACCAACACTCACGATTACACTGTCTGACGCGCGTTTCGACTTCGACACCACACCAATTGCCATTTCAATTCTAATCTTAATCCCTAAATCAGGGTTCCATTAATCAGTTCGTCAATATAAGGGCAGGTATTTTTTTTATAAATACGTAAAAAACGGATTTGTTAATTGCTTTAAGACCGGATTGTATTTTTGTATCAATTTCGTTCTGTTAGAACTGATCTATAAGACTAATTTACATTTTTTTTTTTTTTTAATTTAATCATATACGATTCAAATTTGGAACGGCAAAATGGCCACGTGCCGGGACCCGCCATCGAAATGCAGATGGTCGTTAAAATCGACAGGTGGACACAATTTTTTTCTTATTAATAATATTTAATCTCATCAAAGATATCTATATAACTAATATAGGATAGTAATTAGATACGATGTTTTGTAAATAATTAATGTGGTAAATTCTAGTCCAAGTATTTTTAACTCAACAACCAAAAATTAATGAAACGTAAAGTTGGAATAATGTAATATTTAATAGCTACACATATTTCGTATTGAAATATACAACCGAGGTCATTTCTACTACTAGCGTTTTAGAAAATCGAAAATGCAATAATATTTATACAGTGGATTATGCATACATTAAATTTTATTGTGAATTCCAAAGAATGAAAATGTTTTTGTTTCCTGGTCATTTAGTGTCGCCGCATCACTAAATTTACTCTAAATACTCCTTGTATAAAATTCTAACAAACCGTCAGTCCACGTGGACTCATTATCTCCATTGTTTACCAATGAAAACATCTCGTCGAAATTGTCGGAAGGCTGAATAATAATCCGAGGACTATTGTGGGGCGGTTGTTCCACGACTGACCAAATAAATGACCTTTGACTACCTCGATTACATCAATCGCTGTGATTCGTCGCAATTATACCCTGTCGGTAGGTTCTCAGTTGTGAGGATTATCCTTCATCCTTTATCCTTCATCATCTTTTCTTATTTCTTCTCCCTTATCATTTAATCACGACAAAATGCCTTGATGGCAACTAGATTTTTTTGATTCGGCAATCTTAGACTGTCGGGTGTCGGCTGCTAGTTGTGTGGAAATCTCTTTAGAGACGTTTCCCATTTCCATCTACTATTGACGTTGCTTAGGGGTCTCGGAGTCATATTTTACTCACCAAACAACGCATAAATGGTAAAACGCCGTTCATATATTATTATCGTGCACCAACCATCGAAATTCGTGTTTAAACTGCTTTGCCAATTCCAAAATGCGTCTTCATACTCATACTAAGAGTAAATACATTTATCGTGTAGTTACGAAAGAAGTTGCTATAGATAAAAGACTGAAGAAAAACTGAAATCAGTTGACAAAGCTACTCAAGATTTCATACGTAGTGCAATTTATAATACAGCAAAAGTAACAAATTATCTAGAATACAATTATACCAGTTTAGAAACATTGCGTTAAATTTTGTCAGCATGTGGTTTTAAACAAAAAAAACTGAATAAACGGTTGGCAAAGACGATTTAGTGCCTAATGCTGCCAAAGAATTTATTTTCCTTCATGGTTTTTGCTTTTTAAATTTCGTTTTCCAGAAAAAAAAACCAATGGGGTACAAAAAAGGCTCAGTTCACGTCTGGTATCCTGTTTAAACCAAACTCCCTTACAGGAATGTACATTTTACTCGTCTATTTACGTTTTATAATTTAATATTCAGTTGTAGTAAGTTAACGAGGTATAATAAGGATTTTTCCCCTAGTAGAATTACAATTAAGTGTCTAAGTCTACAAACTTTTATGAAATTTCAACACAATTTCGGTAATAGATAAATGTGGTTAATTGCATCAATGGAATTTTGGATTTAACATAGATGAAACTGTTTTAGTTCAAAAAAAGTAGTCACCAGTTCATGAATTGGCCTCGATTTGTAATTGTATAAAATGCAATACAAAATATTGCATATGTAAAGAGTTTAAATTACCTTTCCTTTCTTTTTGTAAATGTAACAAAGATAACGCTTGTAAACACGATTATGGTACGAAAATAGATCGAAAATACAATATTGGTACTTAAATGTTTGTCGTATTTTTCATCTAAACAAGTTAAGGTGCAATAAAACAATTAAATAATGAATATGTTTCTATATTAATGTATTTTTGAGACCATAAAAAATTAATTTCAATTAAGTTACTGTAAAGAAGTACTTCATTGGTTTGTTTTATGATTTGTTAAAGACAAATGACAATTTGACGTTTCGACTTCTTTTATATTTCATTAATATTTTGATAAAGACCAAAAGAAGTCGAAACGTCAAATTTTGATCTATCTTAAAAAAATTATAACAGAAAAGAGACCTAAAATTTGTATATTTAGACACACGTTGTTAGAATTTCAAATAATCAAGAAATTATTCCTTCTGCAGATACAGAAGAAACTTAATTAGTCACGAAAAGGATGTTTTTTCTATTTTATGTTTGGTAGTCGGTTGGTACCACTGATTCATGTTTGACAGACGTCCGTCTCGAAAAATTTCATCCTTTAAGAGGAATGTCGGATGATGAATTTGAATTTACACCACCAGAATTGCGGGACGTCGCCTCTTCTGCCACAGATAATATCTTATCACTGTAGATTTGTATGTATAAAACTCATAATTTATTGTAGATAATATATTGAAATTAAAATAACCTCACACCACCACCACCACCACCACCGTCCAGTCAGCTGTCAAAATGAAACTGTTACCAACCCACTATAGAAAATTACCAAAAATCGTTATACGTGCGAGAATACTGTTATTCAAATAATGAAACAGAGAAATATTAATAGTGAGTCGCGGAGGTTTTTCGGAAAATGAAAGAAAAAATGGGTCATCAAAAATATTGTTATTGCAACCGAAAACACTTATTTAAAGGTAAAAAAATCATTTATAAGGGCGAAAAAGGATAGGACCTCGTTGTATTGAAAAATAAAAATTGTTATGGATAAAAATATCTTGTTCAGACAACCTTCGCATTTTTTTTAATGGGAATACTCTTGTTTGGTTATTATTTCTAAATTTTATTGTTAGAAATTGAATTGCTGTGTCATGTTAGCGTATCCAAGAGCCTGTTCGATTTTTGCATTAAGACCCCGGAGTGAAATAAAGCCGGCACTGTATCACAGATCGAATTTCCATCAACATTTAAAATTTCAAATTTAATAGGCACGATAAATTGACTTATAAAATATAATAACGACAGTCTAAAGTGGAATATAGAGACAAGGAAAACACGTAAAATGTGCAATTATTTTCCAATTTATAGCAAATACATTTCTCTAATTAACACACTAATACGATTTTATTGGACTCCATTTTCTGTGATAACGTTTTTATGTCATAATTATTGTAATTATTCTAGTTACTGACAGTAATAAATTCAACGACGGCAAGTGTATATTTGACGTTTCTCAACAAGGATTTATAATCGAAAACACACAATGAATGACTCGTGTGAATATACATGATTAGTCCGTGAACAGCAGCAATTATATTTTACATGAAGGTCGCTTGATATGGTGCACGCAAATTTCTGTATCTCATTTTGGTTTTTCTCAATTCAGACACGCCTAATTAGTCGATTAATATCAAGAAGTGGCACGGTAGGCGGTAGCCTATTTTCAAACTTATATAATCTAGAAATACTCCGAAAGCAAAGAAAAATAAAACGAAAGTAATAGTGCCAAATACCTTCAAAATGTCCCTGTTTCTAATTATAACCTAAAGTCTTATTTTATACTTTCTTTTCCTACTTGCAGGACCGGATTATGAATAAGTAAAGACGTTAGATGTAAGATGCGAATTATTCATTAATATTATAAATTGTGTTGTAGTTCCTCTCTGTAAAAACACGAATAGTTTTGAAATTACAACCAAAAATGATGAATTTTGGATCAATAGAGTTGTAGAGGAAGAAGATTTTTTCAAATTTTTATTATTCACAGGAATTATTCGCCTTTTCTTCTTTGAACATTCAAGAGGACGAAACATCACCGTTAAAATCGACCACTATGTTGCGGATGTTTGACTCCAGAACTTGCGAGATCAGCAAGACTAATTTCCAAAAGAGGTGATATCCCTTGGCCCACACGTATCCCTGACTTGACGCCTCTTGATTTTTTTTTGTGGGAACACCTCAAATATGAACAATCCGAGGGACATCATTTATTGACGGCAGTTTTCACAAATTTGCGTTCGTGTTTAGAGGCGTGCCGTCTTCGAAAGGGCCCTCAGCCTATACTTAATAAATGCACAATCTATTGCGCCACCCTGTATAATGAAGAGTTAACTTTCTATGGATATAGCGAATTATTTTCAAGTCTCAACGTTTACTGCCGGTCCTGATTATTTTCATAGACGGGAGTAATGACAGAAATAAGGAAGGCGGCTTAGTCTCGGTTAAAATTAGCGGCGAGTAAAAATATTTTTGTGTCACGAATTTAGATTTAGTCGTTTTGTGTCGTTTTGCATTGTTATGTTCACTTGAGGAGCAGTGGCGTTCTTTTAAAATGTTCATAACAACGTCCAATATAAACAACAATTCTTTCATACGATACATTTGTTAAAGAAATTAATATAAAAAGAAAATAATCGTAAAATTTGTGGAAATAATTAGATGAAAATACAAGCGAAAAGTTCAAGGATGAAGTATTGAGTGAAACTAGATATTAAAGAAGAAAAAACATATAAAATTGAAGAAAAACTATGGACACTACAAAAAAAAAACAAAATTAAAGTTATTTGAGGCTTAAAATGATTCGTGCTAAGGCCGTATTCGTATTTATTAAAAAACCACATAAAATTTTATTAAATGAGTTTTTAGAAACTGGAAAATACACAATTTTGATAAACTTTGCAGTTTCACATTATCATACTCGCCCTAATCCATGGAAACTTCCCTTAAATGGATAATCTTCCAGAGAATCCTTCATTTTCTTAACCTAACATAATTTATCTTTCTATTAACCAAATCTATGACTGTTCAAAGTAGATAAGATACTATTTATCTTTTCGATCCTAGTCTCATAGGTAATCCTTTTGCAGTTTCCATTATCATACTCGCCCTAATCCACGGAAACTTCCCTTAAATGGATAATCTTCCAGAGAATCCTTCATTTTCTTAACCTAACATAATTTATCTTTCTATTAACCAAATCTATGACTGTTCAAAGTAGATAAGATACTATTTATCTTTTCGATTCTAGTTTCATAGGTAATCCTTTTGCAGTTTCCATTATCATACTCGCCCTAATCCACGGAAACTTCCCTTGAATGGATAATCTTCCAGAGAATCCTTAATTTTCTTAACCTAACATAATTAATCTTTCTATTAACCAAATCTATGACTGTTCAAAGTAGATAAGATACTATTTATCTTTTCGATTCTAGTTTCATAGGTAATCCTTTTGCAGTTTCCATTATCATACTCGCCCTAATCCATGGAAACTTCCCTTAAATGGATAATCTTCCAGAGAATCCTTCATTTTCTTAACCTAACATAATTTATCTTTCTATTAACCAAATCTATGACTGTTCAAAGTAGATAAGATACTATTTATCTTTTCGATTCTAGTTTCATAGGTAATCCTTTTGCAGTTTCCATTATCATACTCGCCCTAATCCACGGAAACTTCCCTTGAATGGATAATCTTCCAGAGAATCCTTCATTTTCTTAACCTAACATAATTTATCTTTCTATTAACCAAATCTATGACTGTTCAAAGTAGATAAGATACTATTTATCTTTTCGATCCTAGTCTCATAGGTAATCCTTTTGCAGTTTCCATTATCATACTCGCCCTAATCCACGGAAACTTCCCTTAAATGGATAATCTTCCAGAGAATCCTTCATTTTCTTAACCTAACATAATTTATCTTTCTATTAACCAAATCTATGACTGTTCAAAGTAGATAAGATACTATTTATCTTTTCGATTCTAGTTTCATAGGTAATCCTTTTGCAGTTTCCATTATCATACTCGCCCTAATCCACGGAAACTTCCCCTCTATGTAACACGTTGCACTAACACGCGCTGTCTCTTCATTGCTTCTTTGCCACCAGCTTCCATTATTTGACCATGAATTCTTTGGCCATTCTTTCGCAAGAGATAGTTTTCAAGATTTCAATAATCTTGAATCGTCTGGGAATTTTCGCTAGTCATCTGCTCATTAGATATATAACAAGATATGTAAATTTAAACACGCCGCTGGATAGTTTCGTCGTCTTGGAGTTTTTTGTTGTTTTGCATTGTTCTGGTTCGAATCTTTAAATTTCGATTTGATAAAGTAGATGACGTAACGGCGCGACGATCTATTTCTAGTTGGCATAGACGACGACGTTCTCGTTTGTTTGTAGGGGAACAACTTCTATTGACCCCGTTTCGCAGCGAAAGGCGTCGAACTGCTTCGACTTGGAAACATTCCTCACAGTCTGAGTTATTATCCAGGAATTGAAGATAAAAATCATCACGCGTACGTTCGTCCAATGAAAACAGGCAAACGCGAACATAACCGTAACAAAAATTTTTGTGGTGGATGGAAAAGCGATTCCAACAGACTACATTAACACTATATTAAGTGGAGAGGAAACATGATTCCTAGCTACAATATCTGCCTTATTACTTGCTATCAATGAGTCAAGAAGATGTCGATCAATCCATCCTGCTTTACGGAGCCCCAGTGTGATATGGGGGAATGCAGGTTGCAAGATACAGAGACATGATGCTCAGATCTCAAAGAAGAGCCACCAATTCACCTGCTAGTATGTGAACGTACATGAAATCGGAACCACCATGGATCAACGGAAAAAAGAGCAGAGGGAAAGAACTGTAGAAGAATGGCAAAGGGAATGGGAGAAATGTAACTAGAACAAAAG
Organism: Diorhabda carinulata; assembly: GCF_026250575.1. Lineage (NCBI taxonomy): Eukaryota > Metazoa > Arthropoda > Insecta > Coleoptera > Chrysomelidae > Diorhabda > Diorhabda carinulata. Next base: position 16,052,853 of record NC_079469.1, on the reverse strand, counting down.
CACAATGGACAAAAGTGCTGATCCCGTCAGTTGAAGAATGGGTACACTGCAAGCGCAGACAGTGGTTTTACCAATTCTCAACAAGACACGGATCCTTCAACTCATATTTACAAAGAATAATAGGTAAAATAGTGGAGGGCCAAAGAGGAAGAGGGCTGGGAAAACACTATACCTGTCGAAAACTAGTGATAGTGGTACCAGGGGCACTGCTTGGCAAGGTGGTGGAACGTTTTGTGAGTAGGTTAGGTTAGGAGACTATGGCTATAATCGCATTGATGAGAAAGTATTGACTCTGTTGTTAACTTTTTTATAATTTTTATCGTTTTATTCAAGGGATTGAAGATACCGTCTGTATACCTGCAAATGGGCAGAATTATTGAAAGTAACATTGCAAGACTAACAAACAGAACGAGTTAATAAGAGAATTTAAAAAAAAAATTGAATAACCTCAATCTTTGAAAACAATCTATACAAAACAGCGTCTTAGGATCATTTATAAATAAAAGGAAATGGAGAAAACTTTTTTTCCACCCTCCAAATATACGTTTTGTAATGTCTGTACGACTGTTTCATCACATATATCACAATAAAGTCACTTGTATAACGCAAACGGTCCTTTCCGGATACTTTTGGTCTTTCCTCCGTCCTACGCTAAAGACTAAATTGTAATTTGAGCCATTATTGTAATAAAGGATATGTTTGCGGATGTTAATTGGCGTACGTCGTTCGCGTACAGTATTCCAACGAGAATAACTTAGGAAGTGACGTTTCATAATCAGGATGTCACGGAAACGACACGCAATACTTTTACCAGGAGATTTCCATAAGTTCTTTTTTATTTCCGTTCCTTCCGAAATCTAACGAATCTTCTAGAAAACAATTCTAGTAGAAACTTTCGTTTTCATCGTCTACAATCTCCGCAACTCGATTTTGTTATTTTTTCTAAGAATTTCTAGTACAATTTCAAATAGGATGAAATAATATTGTTTCTGTTTTTTTTTAGAATTTACCGGATTTTTTATTATAACTTCGCGCTCCGGTAATTTCGTAAATAATAAACATGTTTTTTACAAAAATTGTACGAATTTTCTATTTTTAATTAGTTTTTTATCTGGCATCAAATATTTGTCGTCGTCTCCAACTTATTTCGAAATTCATGGGGTTTCAAATTGAATGTACCAATATGCAACCTCAAATACAGGGTTCCCAGCAAAATTTGCCTGATAAATTCCCTGACTTTCCCTGACCAAAACTCAAAAAATTCCCTGACCAAAAGGTACGCGCAAAATCAGCTTGGATTACTTAATGTTAATAGTAGTATTAATCATTATTATTAGTATTAAGTAAATTAATTTAAAAGCATCTAGTGAGAAACACAGCAAAATATTTCAGAAGCGCCATCTGGTGAGACGTAGCGCAAGGATTTTCTAAAATCTGGAGTTACTCCAGATTTTACTTTATTTTAGGATTTTCCCTGACTTTTTGAAATTTTTTGTAAATTTCCCTGACTTTTTGAGAATATTTCCAAATTTCCCTGACTTTCCCTGATTTTTCCTGACTTTCCAGGTCGCTGGGAACCCTGAAATAATAATACCTACAGATACAAATGAACCGAGAGGGATAATTTTTTGATATTATATGAGAAAGGTCTAAAAAGCTTCGAAAATATTGATTGAGGAAAAAAACGTTTTAGATCGAGAAACTGTTTGAGAGTTATAGCAAAAAAAATACCGACTAAAGTGAAAATATTCTGCCTGAAGAGGTAGTAAAACCGGAAAAATCTGAGGAAATCCCTACAGACCGAAGGAAATCTGAAAGACATCCAAGGATACCTTAGGAAATTTAAAGAAATCCAAAGTCGTTGAAGAAACTGCAAAAAACTTGTCCTTTCCTTTCCTTTTCCTGAATATTTTTTATTCCCAAAAACGATTTTATCCCTTTTTTCGAGTTGGCGGGTTTTCCCCAAGAATTACAGTCCTACAAACTTGAACTCAAGCTCCTAAGAACCGCCCACAATATCTCAAATAATGAGGGAGTAATTATTTTGTATCTTGATTATTAATGGGAAAATATAAGGGACGTGGGAGAAATACCCAACAATTTTGCAAGAAGCCGTAGATCGAAAAGCCTTCTCGGAACATAAAGAAGAAGAAGAAACCTTAGATTCTAAAAACAGAAGAATCCTAACGTCAAATTTAAAGTAAACTGTAATGAATTTCTCAAAGTTAGATGTCAATCTTATTTATTCATTCTACACTGTTCTAATAAATTAAACTAGTCGACTGTAACAAAAATAGACAATAATATTGTAATAGAGGTACATTTTTCTGACATTCTATCTATTTTATCTAACCTTCAACGTAAACTTCTTCTTTTAAAAGTTAGAAAAATGACATATGATCATCGACAAATAAAACTACCGGCAACTTTTAAACACAAATAATTAAAAATCCCTAAAATCATAGAAGGAAATAAAAAAAACCGGAAACTTCTTCTTTTTTAAGTTAGAAAAATGACATATGATCATCGACAAATAAAACTACCGGCAACTTTTAAACACAAATAATTAAAAATCCCTAAAATCATAGAAGGAAATAAAAAAAACCGGCATCATATATTTTTCTTTAACCGTACATTTATTAAAAACGTCGACAATAATATTGTAATGGAGATAAATTCTATCTATCTTATCTAACCTTCAACGTAAACTTCTTCTTTTTTAAGTTAGAAAAATGACATATGATCATCGACAAATAAAACTACCGGCAACTTTTAAACACAAATAATTAAAAATCCCTAAAATCATAGAAGGAAATAAAAAAAACCGGAAACTTCTTCTTTTTTAAGTTAGAAAAATGACATATGATCATCGACAAATAAAACTACCAGCAACTTTTAAACACAAATAATTAAAAATCCCTAAAATCATAGAAGGAAATAAAAAAAACCGGAAACTTCTTCTTTTTTAAGTTAGAAAAATGACATATGATCATCGACAAATAAAACTACCGGCAACTTTTAAACACAAATAATTAAAAATCCCTAAAATCATAGAAGGAAATAAAAAAAACCGGCATCATATATTTTTCTTTAACTGTACATTTATTAAAAACGTTGATTTCGTTCCACCAAGCGCATTACTGTATTTTCTTCAATTTAATATAACGATAGTCTATTTGTAATATTAGAAGGAAAACTATCAATAAACCGTATAAAATAACTGATGATTGCAAGAGTGATATTATCTTTTATGTTATTTGTACTATCACTACGTTCATCAAAAATACTTCCTTCCTGTTTTGTAGTTCGGAAAGTCATACGGAAAAATAGTTAAATCTATAAATAAATGTTATATTTATGTTACGCTCGAGTACGAGACAATTTTCCATACCAGCTACTATTATACAGTCGGCTCATAATGTATAGATATTAATAATTTATAAATAAACTTTTATTATACAGGGTGTTTCTATATTCGACCTAAAACGCTCTACCACAGAGAGATCTCAATAAATTATTCATTTTGATAAATTTTTTTTTCAAATTTAGTGACCGATATTTTGAAAAAATTTAACCAGTGGCGCGCTCTCGGGGTTAGTTGTCATTTTTATCCCCCTATTTTTTACGCCACTGGAAGAAATTATTTTTTTCTTATTTTGTCTTAAATTGACTGATTATTTTTAGTTAAAAAACTAATAACCTTTTATGGAAAAATAAAATGAACAAAATTCTGTAAGCACGTAAGTAATTTACAAATTAATTAATTATTTATTCAATTTCGAATAACGATTAAGCGTAAGAAGTTCGAAACAAATGAAAATTATTCATAATCTCAAATGTTCAAACGAAAATTTATTACAGTAATAACAAAATTGGCAATGAAAATCAAAATAATAATAATTAGGCCCCCGTATATCAAAATGAATAATTTATTGACATCTCTCTGTGGTAGAGCGTTGTCGGTCGAATATACAAACACCCTGTATACTTGAAAAAGGTATAAACCATATCCAGTCATTCAATTTCAATAATTTTTGATGATGACAAATTAAATGCTTTTTCTTTAATGAATAATCAGATTTTCAGCTTCATTAATGGACTCACGGAGATAAATAATAAAGTTTCTAATGCAGTTAAGGTACAGTTCTTCCAATATCAATTGCAATTACTTATAAAGGAACTTTGGAACTTTTGTTTATTTTCCTTCGTGGTTTTTGCTTTAAAATTTCGTTTTACAGAAAAAACAACGAATGCTGTACAAAAAGGGTTCAGTTCACGTCTGGTATCCTGTTTAAACCAAACTCCCGTACAGGCAGGTACATTTTACTCGTCTTTTTAATATTTTTTTCGATTTTTTTCCGAGTTCCAAGTAAGACTACAATCAAGTGCATCTGTCTAAATAAGGGTGAATAATTCCGTCCAATTTTCAACGGATATTTTCTCGCTTAAGATAAACATATTTTCAAAAGTATTCATAAAAATAATTATTTTATAAAATGAAGAATCTACGCCTATGGTAGATCAAACAAAATTATCGGAGACATTTTTTTCAATTCTGGAAACAGAAAATAATTCTAGGGGGCTAAATCTGGTGAATAGGATGCATGAGGTAACTTCAATTCATTAATTTCGGCCATTGCAATACTGGATGTGCGAGATGGTGCATTGTGTTGATGAAACAACACTTTCTTCTTAGCCGAATGCGGCTGTTTTTGTTTGATGTCTTCGCCCAAACGTTGCAATAAGTTCACTGTTGAAACTATCTTGCACACATCTCAAAAAACCGAAGCCATAACCTTACATGTAGGTGAAACGGTATTTGCCTTCTTTGGAGCCGGTTCTCCCATTGTTTGACCCATGTTTCATCCATGGTTTTGGAGCGGTGCAAAAGTTTTACTTTAATTCTGTGAAAGTTTGCCAAATACTCGATGGAAACATCTTCACAAAGCACTTTTTGAAATGCTGCTAGTACGCGCACTTTCATTCGACGATTATCCAGTACCACCTTGTGGATTTTCTTCAACATTTCCGGAGTCTTCACCTCATTTGGTCGATCACTACTATGCTGGTTTTTATTGATAAGGAAGGTGCAGTCTTCTCTCCCAGAGTAGAATCTAGTTCTGCCAAACAAATACTAAACAACGTGGAGTTTTCTAAACTGTATAGATTTTGAAGAAACTACCACTTTCTCTAGGCCAGGTAGTATTTTTTATTTTGACCCAATTTGGAAATCGTTAAGCGATATTAGTTATTTGGAGTTTACCACGCAAGAACTCAGATCTCGGAGCTAATGAGTAAGTGTCTTGATGGGAATTTTGAGAAACAAACTGTATTAAAACTACGAATATATATACAGGGTGTTTCACATGTTTAAAACGCATAGTTTAATCGCAAATTAACAATCAGGGTTTAGCCGATCAAAGCTTGCGGAACGTTTAAGTTCCTTCCAATCGAGCGGTCGAGAGAGCCATAAAAGTATTTAGCTGCTGCCGCATTTTTTAAACTTTTCGTAGTTCTAACTCGCACGCCAACGTTTCTGTGGAAATACTAACGACGCTTTTTCGTGTGGGATTACCACGTAGATGTATGTATAAATTCCTACAAACGTTTATTAATTTAAAATCGTATTTTTTCAGATACGCCCGTATAATTTACTTATAGGGAATAGGTAGAATTGGTTGGAAAAACCCAAGAGCCACTAATAAAAATCGTTAAAGATTAGATAAAGTGAAATGTCATGACAACTATGACAATGTTAAAATATAAATAAATACAAACTTCCGTTCTGTTAGATATAAATATGTTTTATTACAAATGAAAAGGAGTTTATTTACGTAGATAAGGTATGTATTAGTAGACTTGGGATGGTATCTGTTACATGTGGTATGAATTTACCATTTTCCATTGAAGATTTAAGTCGATGCGTTTCAATATTGGTAAGTAAACTTTGCCGACCCGAACAAAAAACCAAATTGCCGCCTGTTTAAACAGAATTTTTTTTAGTTAACAGTAAAAACGCAACAAAATCACTAGCCTGTTTAGTAGTTCTTTATATATAGTGCAAAAAGTGATTATAAAGACGAAAATGTCGAGTCAAACGCGCCGCAGTTGCAAAATTTCTCTTGACAAATTTTGTGGAGAATTTATGGTGAAACCGCAAGCCAGGTCATTTTACGAAAATGTGAAAAAAGCCTGTTTCAAAAATTTTGGTACTTTCAATTGGAGATCAAGACAAGCAGCCCCTCCGCGCGTGCTGCGTAGCGTGTCTTTGGTGCACTTGATGAATGGGAAGAAAAAAATCATGCCTTTTGTTATTCCAATGGTATGGAGGGAACCTACTAACCATTTTGACGACTGCTAATTTTGAATACTGAAGGTTTTTCTAAGAAAGGAAAGCACAAGATCGAGTATCCAAAGATTTACCGATTGTTTCAGAAATACCTCGTGAACAAGCCAGGAAAGGCAAGAGATTGACTGGACCAGATAACCTTATCTAGGGTGGGAATACATCACAATGAGATCCATCGTCAGAAACTCGAAGCTACTCAAAACATTGACGTGATGTGACGGTGAACATCAGAGCTCAGCAGATCTACCGTCATTTTGACCAGAAGATCTAAGAGACTATGGAGAAGATTTGGAGGATTTAGTACTAACATAACTAAAGAAACTAACGTGTTACACCAGATGATACTGTTAATTGGATCAGTTATTTCGTACTCTATAGCCAAAATGGCCAAATCGTTAACTTCTGTTATTCGAGTGAAACCAAGTTCATCCCACAATACGTGCTGAGGTCTACCATTTTCCAAAATACGCAGCATACATTCAGTTACCAAAAACCCGCATATTCGAAAAAAAAATTGTTATTTGTTACTTGAAAGATAAAGTTTTCTTATAAAACTTGATATTTCAATCAACCTCGACCGTCAAAACAATTCACAGTTTTGTTGTAGTCGTAGGTTATCTTATTATTGAGCCGAATCGATGCGAACAACGCCTGCGCCCAACGTAGAAAAGTCGAATAATATAGAAAATTGCTCGTAAACGTAATTTTCTACACGTAGACAACGTAATTTTTTACGTCGTCCCACCAGTGTCTGTAGCAGTAGGTATTTGTCGTTGCGTAAGATGTATCCTATGCATCCAACGAGGATGGTTACGTGACCAGCATGTCGATTTAAGTTTCCATTAATACAAAATGTGTCTGCAAACTCTTCACGTCTATCAAAATCGTCATCTGACAATCTTACAATGGAGGGAATTTAGTATCACGTAAAATTTTCATTACTGGATATTTGTCTAGTACTTAAATCGTCTTCTATTAGGACGCAAACATCTAAAGATTTGTTATCAGTCGATGCAGTTTTTCTGCGATTTGGATAAACCTTTTACCGAACCAGTTTCGTCGAACTTTTTTACTAATTTTCTGACAGTAGATCTTGTTTCGGTTAGGATATACATTATTAAAGATATTATACTTGTAGATTTCTGAATAACAATTCGTTGTTTTCCAGATAAACGATCCGTTGTGACTTTCGATAAACTTTAACAGTCAAATTTGCTATTGTAGCAGTCGTGTATTATTTTCGGCTGAGATGTGGCTATAATTCCAAGCCAAAAGATTTAGATGAAAAATAAAAAGTATTTCTTGCGGATTTCTAATATAGGGTGCTCCATTTGAAGTAAGAAAGTTCATTGTTTTTTGGGAAACTCACTGTGTATAAGTTTTCCAAACGACGGGCGTCTGTTTACGGTACAAGAGCGTGTTCCGTACTTTCACACTTACATGATTCAATCCGATATTACATCGATTTTTAAACTGAAAAAATTACTAATTGTCTTTAAACTTCTTCTTTAATAAGTAACTATAAGTTAATGTCGGTTAAGATGCACGCGATAATCAAGAAAAACATTCAATTTACATTATAGATATGGAGCTACCTACACTTAACATAAACATATATTATAACATGAATAAAGCATCATATTATTAAAATTATAATTATCTACCTACTATTACCATATAAATGATTGTGGTGTTGGCAAGGAACGGAAATGAAGTATAAATACCGTTAGTTTAAGGGGATATCCGTTCTTAGTCGTTTACCGAGAGATAATATTTTTTAAATAACAATTAAACGGTTTTTTTTTTTTTTAAATTAAACCATTTTTATACGGCACGGCATTCCGGAACATCTCGGAGGGTCAAAAATGACTTTATAATGTGGAGACTAACTTACAGTTACATTTCTCAACTTCTGGACTTTTTCCATCATCGTTTTCTATTTCAGTTGTTTCGATAATGTCTGTGTATGATCCCCAATGAATCCTATCGGTTTTAAATATTCATCTAAGAACCAACCGCAGTTGGTCAAGCGGAAGTTTTACACATATTGGATCCGTTGCATTAAGCCACATGGAATTAACGAAAATAGTTAGTAAAATTATAAAAAAGGCGCCATCTCGCATCATTTACGTCGGTCAATGAAAAATATCAGTAGGATCTGTTGATGATGCAAAAAGTAACTGGAAAGGTTTTACTTTTCACACCTATAAACGCGTGGAAGGCGGAAAGACTTTGGTTAGACCTTGATTCCTAACTTCAACGCTAAATCGATGCAATTAATGCAACTTAAAGGTTAATTATTAGTCTTTTTGTTGCTGAAGTGTCTAGCGTCATCAAAACGTCAGTATCAGAGGCTTTAATTAAAATTCTTGAGTCTGGTTCCGCTTTGGAAGCATGAAAAATAATCCGTGTTATCAATTGGTTGTTCTACGAATAATCTGCCAGAAACAGCACCTTTAAAAATCGATAATTTTTAGTTTAGTTTGTCAAATCCATAACGCAATTTCCAAAAGGAATATTATTTATTAAAGTTTATTAGCTATTCTAAAAATTGCGAATGTCTTTCTATAGATAGTCACAAGTGTTTTTTTCGATTCGATTTTTACTTTAATTAGATTAAAATTAGATACTTTGAAGTTATTACCGACAATCCATTTTCTACATTTTCTCTCCACAAGATTTCTTATTTCTAATATTAACAATTAAACAAACTTACCAACAAAATAAAGGATACTGTCGATGTCGGTCCTGAAAACAAAGTCTTATCAGTATAAATCATTTCTCTAATTACTCAATATATAATTAACATTAACCAAATTCAAAAATCCGAAAACTCAAAGTCTAGTTGGTGGATCAACGCCTTTCAAAGTCTTGAAGTTAAAATATACGTAAAGTTATTAATGACAGTTGGTATCATCCCACATACGAGGAGTTATTTTTTATAGTTTAATCATTTAGCGGATAAATTCTGTATAATTGAAATTGCTTTCTAATTTCTCTTTAATATAAGGGGTTGTTACTTAAGTTTTGAGATATGGAAACACCGATTTAAATATATCAAATCTAGTTTTGGTTGTTTAAAACGCAGGTTCCGAGTGTCGGATTGGAATTCTCAAAAAATCAGCTTGTCTGAAAAATTTCTTTCAGGTAATGAATATCAACCAGTTACATGTTTACCGCCCTCTAAGGGGCGAATGGCGCAAAAAACAAGCGATTTACAAATATCCAGTTTGTCGGTCATCATCGAAAAAATGGGCCGAGGTTCCGAGGACTAATATCGACAAAACTTTCAGGTATCGTTCGTAATTCCAGTTATTTTCGGTGTCGAATTTCAAGATCCTGTAGTAAGGGATCGATGACAAATTGGACCAGATCATTAAGCGTCGTTTATCGCCGCTGGTTGTCGTCTAAAGAGACAGTTGGCTATTAATTTCAGTATGTAACTTCTCTGAAGACAAATCGTTTTGAAAATAATTAGCTTCGGACCCTCCTCCGACTAACGTCTCGTCAGTATATAGTTGTACATAAAAATTTCATTTAAAGTGCATTCCGCATTCTAAAATCTATGGAAGCTGGAAATTATATGGAAAGTAAATAAAAACAGAGCCGTAATCGAGCTACTATTAATTTGAGGTTGGGAAAAAGTGTAAATGCGAATCTTCCAACTAAATTTAGCCATTTTGTAAACGATAAAAAGCTAAAAATAAGTACAGAACAGCTGCTAATTAAACTATACATTTCTGTAATTACGAAGAAATATGCTAACGTGGGAATGAAGATTGGCATTGTTTCTAAATATAATTCATTCATTGATGGGTGAGTCATATAAATAAAAATAAAGGCATTAATGAAAGTTTGTTGTAGTAAACTCATCGACAAAATCATAGGCGTCCGTTTGGAATTTTTGGTTTTTTATACCAGATTATGTTAGATAGATGAATTTCTCAAATATCGGCGTTGAGTTCCTAACACTCTGTAGAAGTCCCAACGTATTTTAGTCACCTATTAAGGTTATGAGACCATTTATGTAATGTACTCAATGTGAATATGAACAAAAAGTGGGCGTTTGTCTTTGATATTGAGGATGTTGAGAGTGTGAAACACCGGCAGTGGTGGGTTGCTTGGGAAATGTAGGTAAAATCGTTAAATGATAATTATATTACCGTGACCTTCCCACCTACTTGATTATGTGGAGTCCGGGGATTTTTGTACAATATTTTTCCAGTTTTCTACTTACTGACAAGTTTTTTATAGTTTTCGGAATTAATAAACTTGATATCCAAGTATAATCTGTCTTATAGGACGATTTTAATTCTATCAATTTATAGAAATTTTATAAATTATGAATTTTTAATCTATTTTCCACATACCGAGATATTTGTACTATGTAATCGGTATCGAAATGCGGTTTTTTATTTATCATTTATCAAATTGATACAAATTTCGATGTTTCAGTTTTTTTTTTGTTATTTCTTTACGTTTCTTTCTTCTTTTTCGATGTATACTATCAAAAAATTTTGTCGTTTCAAATAAAAATCATTTTTTTGGGAAGATAGGAAGACACAAAATATTTTGAGTCATAATAGTTTTGCTTAACATTCCACTGTATTAATTGTGTTATGAATGAAGATTTAATAGTTCCACAACTTGAACAAAACGTTGCCTCGTCTAAAAATACTATACTATTAACAAAATTTGGATTTTTTCAATGCCTTTTGAAACCAATGACTAACTTTGTTGTACGGCAATTTCTGTTGTAGTTGGAAGAGAGTTTCTTTTGAATTTTCACTTATTTGTGGTTTTCCAGCTTTTGAAACATCCCTCAGGCTTCCTGTTCCATTAAATTTTGAAACTGTTTACTAGAAATTAGGGGTATTTAGACGTACGTTTTGTTAAATAACTTTATAACCTCGAAACTTGCCTTTATTAGAATTTCTATCTATTTTTTTCGGTTAAAGGTTGAGGATGATACTTATTGAAAGTTATTTTATTAAAAAAATTGGAAAATATTCTTACAAGGAAACGTTTAAGATAAATTTTTGAATGTTGTGTATTATTTTATTGTATTTCTGTATATAAACGAATGATAATAATCGAATTCCGACATTCATTTCTTCGTTAATATGTAAAAACAAGGAAACAACCGAGATTCTAATCAATCATGCAACTTGAAGTAGAAAGTAACCATCTCATCTGAGGTTTAAATCATCTCAAATATTTAGTACCGTTTCATTCATTTCTTGGAGTTCTGATTTGTTTGCAGGTAAAATTATCAGCTAGTAACGTAGAACACGCGAGGAATGTATATAGAGTGACTCGATATTGAAAACTGTATAGAAAAAAATCTAAACAATAGTTGGAATAACGCCCCTTGGCGATTATTTCGACAATACAACTATTAAACTCATTGTGATCTTTTTTATATACCCCCAAAACAAATCTTTATAAATTTATGAATGCACTTTTCTTAAACCTTAAAGTTTAAGTTCCAAAGAAAAGAAGACCCGTCGTAGATTATTTTGGAGTTCTTATAGCGAAACAATGTAATTAGTACAGTGAACCAAGTAAATTACTTCGCATTTCTCGAACTTAGTTATGACTTAAAAGAAATTGAATTTGACAAATACAACGATTATGCGAAAAAATTGATAAATCATGACACTGAAAAGAAGAACAAGGAGAAAATGTTGGAATAGCGAGTAAAAAGAAAGAAGCAGAACGTGTATCAAGATTATCGTCAATCAGTGGGGAGTATCGATTATTTAAAAATCGATTTCTCTTCAAAGATGTATTTATGAACGTTCTCGATTTTAGTAAAATAATCGAAAAGCATTGGAAACCACTAATCGATTCATTTGGAGTTCGTTTTTGACGTTAATCCTATTTTTTACCGCTTTAAAAGTCACACTAAATATAAAAGAATAATAAAAAGTTAATAATAATGTGAAATAAAAAAATACAGTGAATAGTCAAAAATTTGTACGAAAAACTTATATAAAAGTCAATGTAATTAGTACAGTGAACCAAGTAAATTACTTCGCAATTTTAAAGACCTTCATGGATTAGTTTGAAATTTTGACAGAAGTTCAAAAATGATGCAAATAACAAACTTGATTTGGTGCTAATGTATGCTTATTTAAAATTTTAAAATAACCGGGAATCGATAGAAAATTAAATTTTATGAAGAAAATGTAGAATGAAGTTTTTTATTTGAGTCAATAATTTCTGAGTTATTCGCGATTGAAAATTTAAAAAAAAAACACGTTTTTCGACATTTTTTCACGAAAAACTCGAAAGTTACGCATTTTCTGGAAAAACTTATTCTTATCAAAATTGAAGCTTATAAAAAAACAAAGAAATTAGTCGGTTCAAATTAAATTTTCTAAATAATATTCAGCAACTTACGAGTCACTTAAAACCAAATTTTTGTTTTTCCTAAATTTATGCAGAGGTTTGAGCTCAAATAACGGAAAAACGATCAATTTTTCATAAAAAATTGTAATGAACATTTTTAAAGTACTTTTTCAGACCTTTAAAATGAGTTTTTATAAAACCGTCTAGTATGAAAATTAAGCGAGTTATGACGAAAATAAGTGAAGTAACTCGAATTTGGGAAAAAAAAAAATTTGACACCACGTGCGGCAAAATTAAAATTAATCGTAGCCCATATAAAATTTATCTTTTTTTAAGCTCTAACAACACGTTCCAAAAGTTTGAATGGTTTAGAATACGTATATTTTGAAAAAAGTTGTTTAATGTGAAATTTTTTTTTCGATTTTTTTGATTTTTTCAAAATATCTCAAAAACTATTGGATCAACGAAAAAATTTTGTTGTAACTAAAATTTAGCTTTTATTTTATTGAACATTTCGCTTTTTTTTTAAACTCAGTAGCTTGAAAATTAAACGAGATATAAGCGTTTAAAGTATTGATTTCAATCCTAAGGGTGAGTCTTTTTTACCCTTTAACATCAAAATTCTCTGAAGAAAAGGGTTGCAACTGTCATGGTTTTGTAGATTATGAAATTCCCTACAAAATGATGAATGGATGAATGCAAAAAGCTTAAAGGGAAGCCGAGTTATTATTACGAAATCATTTTTCTAGAGATAATGTTGGAAAATCACGAAAAATTTAAATTTTGATCTTTTTGGAGTATTTATTCTTTTATATATGCTGTTTCATGTTTTTTACCAAATTTTTTTAAATAAATCTTTGTATGAGGGGTTGTTTTTAGGGGTATCTGAACTGTAAAATATCAAAATATTAAAATTATGATACAAAACAATCGACATTTATTATATTTGAACATAACTATAGCCCATTAACGTTTTAATTCAATAGTGTCCAATTTATTGGTAAGTAAGGGGTGATTTTCACCCTTTAAAAATAAAATAGGTGGGTATTATATGTGTTATGTGAAAACTGTAGCATTGTTTTACACAAACGGTCAGCCAAACATAATATACAATAAAAAACATAAAGAAAAAATTAATGTCGATATTTCCTATTCAAATTATTCCGGTAATTCCAGTCAAAATAAATTAGAAGATAATAATGGGAGTTATTTGAAGTTATTAGAGATTAGAATTATCACAATGTAGAGCAGAGCTTTTTCATTTCAAAAGTCACGAAGCTTTAGACGGTTTCTTATCCCAATTGTGCATTGAAACAGATCTTAGACTGCATTTAGAACAATCAACGAATACGTCTCATTCTGTTTTATCATAGTTTTGATTCATTGAAAGTCCGAGGATATCACTACAACAACACAGTCCCCAGTCTCCTTTGAACAATAGAAAAATAATATCGAAAGAAATTTCCTAAAATTTTATGACTGATAACTAAAATAAACCTTATCTCTTACCTTCCTACCTACCAGAAGTAGCTTTTCGTTTTTATGCATAGAGGATTTACAGTAGAAAGTTTCGTGACTTTTGAGAAATGACCATCTCAAATTGGTCACTGGCTCTTGGTCTAATACGAAAACTACTTGCCCAGAAACAGAAGTAAGGTTTACTTCGAACTGTTCTAAGGAGACTTGAGACTGGTCGAAACAGCATCTGTTTCAAGTTTGAAGACGTCCACGTTAATTGGTATTTGTTTGGCAACTAGTTAATGAAAAAAATTGGTGATAAAAGCATTAGTTTAACCAATATAAACACTGAACTAGATTCTACTTTGGTTGAGACTGTTCATTCGTAATCAAGAGTGAAATATTGGGTTTGAACAAAGCCGTACAACCTGCGAAGACCAGCATTGAAGTAATCGACGAAATGAGAAGACGACTCCAGAAATATTGAAGAAATTCCACAAGGTGGTATCAGATGAAGGTCGACTGAAAGTTGCGCGAGCTAGCAGACATAATAGACATGCTGTGTGCAAGATGGATGCCACGTTTGCTGACCATGGAACAAAAACAGCGTCTTGAAGACGTTTCCAACAAGCAAAGCAATGGACTGAAAAGGGAGAACCGGCTCCGAAGAAATCGAAGACCGTTCATCTGCAGGGTAGGTCATGGCGTTGGTTTTTTGGAATTTGCGTGAGATTATTTTCATTGACTATTTTGAAAAAGGAAAAATTATCAACGGCGAGTGTTATGCGAATCTATTGCAGCATTTGAGCAAAGAAATAAAGTAACAATCATCATGCATCATCATGCAAATTGATGAATTAAAGTTTGAATTGCTACTTCACGCAAGCCTATACGCCAGATTTAGCCCCCTCGGAGTATTTTCTGTTCCTAAACTTGGAAAAATGGTTCGGTGGTGAAAGATTTTCAAACAATGGAGTGGTGGTGTTGTCATTTAATGGCTTAACTAAAATTTTTGTGTTTTCTTTGTTAGGTCGGGTACTTCAGGGACCATCCTCGTAATTATTAACCATCTAATATTATTATTAAAAACGAAAATTAATCAATTAATATATATTTTAATAATTAGAAACAATTATATCAAATATATGAAAAAATTATAAGTATTAAAAAAATGCAGTGACACCTTGTAAGTGCACTAAAGATATTTTCTTTCAGTGGAACGTACTTGGTTAAACACTAGATAGATATGAATGAAATACACACGTGTCTGGGTACTTCTATCAGGTCATTAAACTCCAAGTTCCGACAAGACCTTTAACTTTTGTAGAATAATATACCTAGACTTGGACAACGTATACTGGGCGTCACAAATAAGTTAATTAAACTATTAAATGTTTAGTTTCATCACTATTTTTTCACTTTTATTTGGCTTTGGTTGTGAAACTGAGATAACATTTTGTTTTGATTATCTGTACTTTCCACATCTACCTCCTCAACTATTATTTGTTATATTGTTTTATGTATATGTTTCGTTTATATGTTTATACTACCATTACACCGACACTCGCACTAATTAGTGTAGTGTAGTGGACGAATAGTGTGTTCAGTATATCCGCGATACAATTAACCATGAAGCAACATCGCAGTTTTTCGAAATATTTCAAATCAAATCAAATTATTGGCGTATTGATACAAATATATAGAGATCCAGTGATAGTTATAGTACATCGGAAGAGTTTTCCACATGTGCAAGTGCGATGAGAGACTAACCGTTAAACATAAAAAAGAAAAAACAATCGATTATCTAAAAGACATCGAACTATATGTTAAAATTTAATTAATGTGATGTACAAACAATTTGGTATGTAGTATGTAAATTATAGTAGAATTATAATATTGTCAAGTGCTAATGACCCTTAGCAGTCGAAGCACAGCCTCATTCGAAAAAGTACCAGATGAAAATAGGTCATTTATTTAAGAAAAAAATGTACGATAGTATTATCCAAAGTATTGTCCATCTGAAGCTATGACCTTTTCCCATATTTCTGGTAATTTGTGGATCCCATACCAAAAGAACTGCGCCGGCTTGGCAGCCAAGAATGAATCAAGCCAATTTTTGATATCTCGCTCTGATGTACAACGAGGGCGTTCTGCATCGACCGGAACAAATGGAAGTCAGAAGGGGCAAGATCTGGGCTATAAGACGAGTGAGGTAAATCTTCCCATCTACTGTTTTCCAAATAGTTTTTAACCGGAATAGCAACGTGGGGCCGAGCGTCTACGTGATGGATATTGCCTCGTGTCTGTTCGCTACTGCACTCTTCAAACGGATTAATTGTGTTCGGTAGCGTTCTCCATTGATGGTTTTACCCGGTGTTAGCAATTCATAATACAGCACACCCTTCTGATCTCACCAAATAGAGATCCATTACCTTCACGCCATGGATATTCGGTTTTGTCCTTTAATGGGCTGGTTTGCCGTATATACATACATTTTTCATCACCAGTAACAACTCGATGCAAAAATGACTTCCTTCTATAGCGTTCCAGCAGTATTTTGTACATGCAAAACCGTCTCTCGGCTCGAGTCCATGTGGAACCCAATTTTCTTGCTTTTGAATACATCTAACTGATTTTAAACGTTTTGAAATGGCTGCTTGAGTGATACCCAAAGATTCTGCGAGCTGTTCTTGTGTTTGGCATCAATCTTCATGCTTCCAGTTCTTCATCTTCAAACTTTTTTGGCTGCCAGGACGTTTATCGCCTTCCAAGTCAAAATCGTCACTTTTAAATCGTGCAAACCGATTCTGATGGACACTGTAGGTGGTCCACCAATTCTAAGTGCATTTCGTTAATGCTCGAAGTGTGAAAATAAACGTTGTTTTGATGCAAAGCAAAAGCAAAACTTATGCCCTAATTTTGGCTGCTCCAGATAACTCCCATAATTTCATTAACTCAGTTTATGATCCCTCTGTTTTGCTCCATTTCGTTAGGTTCTTTCCTTTCACTTGTCAGTGTTGCCGAGTTCATTCTATCCTATATTTTGATCTCTCTTGCTTTATTATTATTCCATAATTTTTGAAGCCACTTGTAGTGTACCGAATGTTGATTATTCCATCTCCTTCTTTGATCTGGTTATCGAGGCTAAATCATCTGCATTTATATGCTGTTTATGGTATACTGAATTTACACCAATTACACCAATCTGACGCGCGTTTCGATAACCAAGTTATCATCTTCAGAGACTGAAGGTAAACTAAATGACTTGATTTATCCGTTTTATACTGAATTTTCCCACCAATTAACCTTCTCCCGCGAAAAATACCAAAGCATATTGGGCAGACTAAGAGATCCGTTATTGTCCGGTTTAAAGAGCACATTTGAAATATGAACGGACCGGAAAATCAGGTATTTCTTCTGTTAATGTAGTTAAGAAAATGGAAAGCACTTCGAAAAGTTTATTGATCATATTAAAGTAAATTTATTAACCGACAACGGTTTCCATCTGTAAATTTCGTGATACACTCTGTAAGACTGTATTATTTGACCTAAAAATGACGATTGCCGCCTGCCTACTATCGATACATCCGAGTTTTATCAATGAAACTACGATTTGACGGTGTTTAATGCTGAGTTTGTTAAAAAAAGTTGTATAAGGTCTGAACACGTTCCAGTTATATTGACTTCTTTATCGTATTCGAAAATCGATTACCGATAGAAACTTTAGTGACGTTTCGACTAGATTACGCTCTGGAGGTACTGCCCTTGTCGTCGCACGGGCAAACGAGACTCAATTTTTGAATAATCACTTAGACCACCCTTGTAAACTAAGATAATTTATAGATTGCCGATTATTTAGAAATGTTAGAGACATGTCTTCATTCAACATCGGATACTTAACCGAAAAATCGAACAAAGTCGCGTGTGCCGTATCCCTAGGAGCAGCGTAGATCTTATTAGATCTAGGCGTTCGAGATTTACTCGCCTTGCCGTTCCGAGAAAGATTGAACTTCGTAAAAACAACAGATACCGCTTTTGGTAGAATTAAAATAAGAGAAATTAACGTCGTAATTAATAATACAAATATTGTGGACGCGATTTAAGCACAAAATGGAATAATGGAACCATACCGTTTAAGAATGATTTGACATAGTGACTTGTATGTAAAATAGAGCGGAGCTTGGCCGTCCTTTCCAGCTTATCGGAGCCCTATTTAAGGGTTTGCCATCTTCTATAGCTTCAGTTTGTTTACCAAAGCTGGCAAAGGTACAGAGGAATCAAAATGCTGAAAAAGAAGAGCCCATTAGATGAAAATCATAACTAGATCAAAAAATACAACAGAGGATGAAATACCTTGGGATTAATGGGATTAAGAGGACAAGTAGCGGGATGTCTTCGGAACGTAGTGGCGGAACAAACACCTAAGACAAGAAACAAAGGCAGGAATTTACAAGGCGTCAATCGTATAATGACCTTCAGTATCAGAAACAAGAGCAGAAATATCAAAAATGAAATATCAACTCTGGGAGACCACGGAAATGAAAATCAGATGATTATGTGAGGTAAGTAGATAAGATTAACGAATGGGTGTTAATCACAGTGTTAAAAAAAAAACAATAGAACCAAATTATAAGTCGAATGACAGACGATAAACTGGTTAAAATAGCGAGTGATACATCTTCAATTGGAACACGGAGTAAAGGTCGACCACGAAAGAGGTGAAGTTACAATTTAGAGTTAGGACGACGAAAGAAATCGAGAAAGGATCAGAGGACTCAGACGTAAGATATGAATCAATAATTTTAAGATCTCCATTTATACATAAATCAACTTTCAAACGTTATGACATTCCATAGAAGTATATGGATAAAAAATAAATGACGTGGTATTATTGTCGAATCGAAATTATTTCGTAATTTAGTATTTTGACTGTTGCTATGAATCACGTTTTGTCGCGACATTTTCTAATAACTTCACTAAAACGTATCCGACACATACGTGGGTAGTCAAGAATCAAAAACATTAAGATTACGTATCTCGACTTAGTCTGCATATTATTTATTTATAATAATAGGATTAATTTCAAAGAGAACATCGCTTATTTTTGGATTGTGAGACGTATGCAAAATATGTCTTTTCCATAAATAGTTTCTCGGAAATACCACCATTCTATAATTTAGAACGATATAAAAATTCGAAATAATAACGTTCTGAAACATTGAAACAGGTTTTGATTAAACTAGACTGACTGTCTCCCCTTAAAATTCTACGGGGTGCTTCAAAAAAGTTTTTTAGGATTCAACCGCAACTACTGGCAACCACAAATATCTGCAGACCGGGATTCAGTTCAAAATCACGATATATTTTGCCTTTCATTATCATCAGTTTCTGCAAGGAACCAGAAGAAACTACCTGTGAATTTGAGGCTAGCAGAAGCTAGAAGAAACCGTATAGTTCCTAGACAGGTAGCTTTCTGGTAAAAACTGTTATCAAAGTAAATTCACCGCCTTTAATCCCTTTAAAAACATCTCAACTGCTTGTTAAAGAGAATATTTTATTTGTGAATCAGTGTGATGGTGTTAGAGACATTATATTGGTCAAACTTCGCACTTCGTCAAAATAGAATTTCTCATCATCCAAGATGTGATACCCATTTTAGATATTCGATTTCGTATTTAAACCAACAATTTTGATTTTAATTATGAATATTTTATTCGAAGACGATACTACAATAATGTCTTCAGATACAGAGAGCATCGGAAAAGCTTTAATACCACCTAAATGTTCGACAAGAATGGCTACATCAGTGGAAAACTAAAGTTAACTGTGACAAATCACGTTCACCACAAAACGAGGTGTCTGTCCGCAATTTACCATTAACGATATGCCGATTTCAGTGAAAACAGAAGGATTACACTTGGACCAAAAGTTAACTTGGAAGAAACACAACTAAAGTTAAAATTTCAACAAAACTTCAAGTTGTTACTCAAAATAATTTTGAAATGCGAATAACTCGAAAACTAACAGGAATTCGAAAAAAACTGCGCGAACAAAAAATGTAGAGCACAAAATTTTCTATAAAAAAGGTCTCCAGTAATTTTTTCGTTGGAGCCACTATTTCTGAGTAAATCTCCCTCAA
The DNA here is from genome assembly GCF_026250575.1 of Diorhabda carinulata. Taxonomy (NCBI): domain Eukaryota; kingdom Metazoa; phylum Arthropoda; class Insecta; order Coleoptera; family Chrysomelidae; genus Diorhabda; species Diorhabda carinulata. The sequence continues at coordinate 16,032,553 of NC_079469.1, read as the reverse complement.
CGCTGAAATCCTCTCGCGAATTCCCGCCAGTGCTTTAATTCTTGGAAAACTATATATTTGGAAAAAATTTTCGACGTAATAATCATCACATAATTATTTATAATGAAAATTTTGAGGTTAGGAAAAAATTCAATTTTTTTTTTGTATAGAATATAGTGCCTCACATTTTTTGTTCCGACATTTTGTGTCGAAATCCCCATAGTTTTCGAGTTAATCGCCATTCAAAAACCTATTTTAAGGTAAAAATTTTGAGGTTAGGAACAAATACCTGGAATACTTTTTCGTAGACAATTTTTTACTCTACATTTTTTTTCGGGCGGTTTTTTTCGAATTCCTCACAGTTTTCGAGTTATTCGCGTTTCAAAATTTTGTCAAGTTTCATTTTAAGGGTTACTAGGCTTATTTAGTACCCCAAAACCTCCCAGAATGTAGAAAATCAGTTAAAAACATTTGCATTAATCATAATCAACAAAAGTAAATTTAAAAATAACATAATTATTAGTTATTATAAGAAGAAAACCAAATAAAACATTTATTAGTGAAAAACAATATATCTCCCTGTATATTATTATGAGAACGATAATAATGAATGAACCGTGGATCTGGACAATCGAGGTCGTTCCTGAGGGAACCTCGAATCCAAGTTGTGAGAAAATACCGTGGGAAGTCGGGCGTTTTTGTCTGTGAATCGCCTTCGAAAATAATTCTCTGTCGGTATAGAATTAGTGTGTAGAAATTGCTGTTATGTCATTTCTGTAAATTTGTTTTATTAGGCATTTTAACGATTTAATTTGTTTACGGTCTTTAAGATTTGTTCAACTTTCGACAAACTGAACTTTAAAATCGAAAAATCGTACTTTTTCTTTGAACTTTACTCTTCGAATTGGTATACTTGGATTTTAGTGCAGGTCCGGCGTTTGGCACTTATCGCGATTAAGCGTTTTCTCAGCGTTGCAGCGCGTGGCGACAAGCCTCGCTCACCGCGCGCTGAACGCAGACGGCTTTGTTCCGGTGCGCATTTTATGTGAATTGAATTTAAAATTCAATAAGTTCGATAGGCTTTCTATTACCTCACATTGTTGGAAAATCTTTCACCGCCAAACCATTGTTTCAAATCTGGGAGCAGAAAATAATCCGAGTGGATTAAATTTAGTTGTGTGAGCTGGTGCGTTGTATTGATGAAACAATACTTTTTTCTTAGCCAAATGCTGCCATTTTTATTTGATTTTTTCGCTCAAACGTCCGCATAACACTAACCGTTAATAGTTTTTCCTTTTTCAAGATAATCGAGATGAAAATTATCCCAAACGCGTTCCAAAAAACCTTCCCTGCAAATGGAACGGTCTTTACCTTCTTTGTAGCCGGTTCTCCCTTTTCAGTCCTTTGTTTTGATTGTTTTTTTGTTTGGGGAGTGAGCAAACGCGGCGTAGCTTTCTCATTTCCAAATTTTCAGTTAATATGCGATGTATCACACTTTTTGGAATGCCTACTATGTGTGGATTGTGGATTTTCTTCAACATTTATGGAGTCGTCACCTCATTTGGTCGACCAGTGCGATGCTGGTCTTTGCAGATCTTACAGCCTCTGCTACCCAATATTTTACTGCTAATAAAGAACGAGAAGTCTCACCCAGAGTAGAATCTAGTTCAACTTTAATATTAATTGGGTTAATGCATTTCTAATAAAAGTTTTGTATCAGAAAATGAAGACCAATTTTTTCCATGTTTACAAATTCATGAAAAACCTTCATTCTTGATGACTACCAAACAACGTCTTCTTCTTCTTCTTCTTCATACGTTAGGACTAGGTCCTGTATTTTCATCAAGGGTTTGCCAGGAGTAGTTGGGATTGGACCAGCTTATAGATGATCGTCCAGGAGATCGAGTTGTGTCTGGTTTCTTTTCCTTTGCAATTTTTGCTAACCGTTCATTTGGCATTTTGTCAACATGGTCTCTCCATTCTCTTCTGCGGCTCTTTGCCCATCTTACTACATCCTGAATATCGCACATGTCCCTAACCTAACCTAACCTAACCTAACAACGTGGCATCTCCAAACTTGAAATATAAACTGTTTAGTTTGTGTACTTTCTACTACAGTGGTAATTTTTCAAGCAACTACCGCCATCTCTAGGTTAGGTTACTTCTTGGACCATCCTCGTTGGTTGGGTTTATTGACAGAAAGTATTCATTGATATAATTAATGAAAAAAAGCTTTCAATTCCTTTCCACATTTTTGTAAATTAATTTCGTAGTAATACTTAATGAAAATAATATCTAATTAAAAATTAAAACCACGAATTTTGAAAAATCGTTCATTTAGATACAAAAACAAACTTTCTATGTCATATATTATGTTTTTCGTAAATGTATGCTTTAAAGTTAAATACTCTCTCCAAATTTTGTTGTTTTAAACGAAAAGATTTAATATTTTGTTATATCTTTTTCGATAAAAGTTTTACATAGTAACTTTCACTTTATTTTTAATCTATTGCTGACTTTTTGTGGAATTTGTATTAAAAAAATATCTAATTACGTCAAAATTTCATAAAAATTAAAAGTCTAAAAATGATTTGTGGTCTCACGTCCTATAAAATAATTTTTACAATATTATTGACACAATATAAAGTAAAAATAAAAAACGAATCAACATGTTTGGCATAAAAAATGATTAAATCATAGATACTAACAGAATGTATTTGTTATGACCTATTGGGGGCCCCAAATCCCCCATTCGTTCCTCCGAACTTCGTGAATCCTCTAGGCGGCCCTGAAATTGATCGATGCCCCTCCCATAGTTACTATAACGCACTCAACATTAGGAAGATTTCTAATTTTTAAATCATAATTAATAAGAAAATCTTCCCCATACTAATTATCATTATCATTATTATTATTAAGTACTCAATTTATGTAACAACAATACTTGACGTAAGGTCATAACCGATGCTTACATAAAACAAATTTATAACGCGGGTAGGAAATCTAATAAACTAATAAAAAAATTGTTTTAACAATAAAGTTTTTGTACCCCAGCCGAAAGTTATTATTATTTAATTAATTTGTTAACTTAGTTTTGAGGCGTGACAACACTGGTGTGAATATGTCAAATCTGACATCGCCACCATAAAGTTTGACATTTGGTTAGGTTAGGTTAATGGTGAACGTACTTATAGAGCTTGTGTCAATTGGTGCAAATATCGTGACAGGCGACGAATCATAGATCTATGCTAGCAAAGCACTTCGAGTCAATTCCACAGAATAATTGGACATGTTGCTTCCGTTCAATTAGAGCAACGTAGAACGGGGTCAATTCTGAATTGTACACCAGCATTTTTTTTACGGAAAGTGTTCGAATAAAATCAATAAAACCAATCGAAGAAATCCAATCATTCTCCACCAGGACAACGCGAACTCTCACACATTAATTCGAACAAAAACTTCTTCCTAAATGACATGACATGATAAATTTTGAATTGTTTTCGAGATAGAGGGCGTAGAACGCGCGGTCAGAGAATTATCTGATGTCGACTGGTAGTCTCGATGAAAAACTCGAGAACAAGTTCTAATTCTCTTCTTCTTCTTCATCATCATCGTCGTCATCGCGACTGTGACTACCACCACAATAAAATAGGAAGATTTAATAACGACCAAGAAAGTTTTTAATTTTCCATGAAAAGGAAGATGAATATTTCAATATATTAAAAAGCTAATACACCAGAATATTTATTGGTAGGGAACTTGTAGCTTCATTAAAAAAAAAAGAACTGGTATAAATACCGTACCGAAATTGTTTTGTGTTTATAAATATATAATTAAATTCGCTAGACCGTATCACTAACGATTTCATTTAATTTAATGATGGGTAAATGGGTAGTTTATTGCCGCTTCATTATGAGACAACATGCTTCATCTCATTGTATTATGATTCGACATATTTCTTTGGAAATTAGATTTGAATCCAGTCTGATACGTTTCGAGAGGACAATTTGTATCAAACAGAAATAATAATATTGAAAGGATTTTTCGGCCAGTTATTGCATTAACTATAGATAGCTAACCCAGCGAACTTTCTTCCAACTCAGTCAATTTTTTATTAGGATAATGAAATTAAATAAGAACAATCAAGTATTTTGATGATTCTTTTTTGGTCAGGTATTTTGGCGCATAGACGACATTTTTTGCTTTATCGGGCACGGGAACGAATAACGCAGATGGTCTTTTGACCCGCGAATATGCTATACATAACCTAACCATGGGTAAAACATGGATTTTCCATATCCAGACCACAAACTTGAAATTGAAGTCGTGTAAATCACATTTTTAATCAATTCATCTACCACCAAACGCGTTCCGTTGAACAGTTTTAGTTGATTACGTTTCAAATTACTAAGATCGATTGAGTTGCCGTTCGCGGATGACATTTGACGTTTGACATTCGTAAACTTGACGTTACTTAACCTAAAAATTTTGTTATTATTTTCGACGTGTCTACTGCTTTTAAGTTAATTCTATAAATAAGATCATAAATGTTTTTTTTACAAGAAGGGAAAGTACTATAATTTTTTTGGTTTCAATTTTATTATAAGAAGGGTTCGGTTTTTAAGGGTTGAAATACATTCATTAAGGGTTGAAAAACATATATAGTATTCTAAAATATAATGCGAACTGTGTTTTAATCCTACAAATATTTTTTTTTAATAATCTAAATGCTTTAACTTTATTTGATTGAATTTTAACAATAGTGGTAGTTTTCACCCCTTAGAATTATTAACATAGGGTAGATTTTGAAGTGAAGGATAAATAGAACTTTTTACCGTTGTTCACTGGTCTAAATGTTTTTGCAAAAGTGGATACAACTGTCCATTTATTAACGAAAAAAAAACTGTTTTAGATAATATTTTGAAAAAGGATTGTGACCGTTACTTACAAAATTATCCACTTCTATCCACCAGGATACGAATTAATTAAAAAATTAAAATGTTTTGAAGGTTAGGTCCCACAACTTTCTGAAATAGATCAGTTATTAACACTCAATAATAAGGGACTCAAATCGTTAATATTTTTAATAATAATAAGGAAGAAAATTATGTAGGAAGTTCTTAAAATACGAAAACTAGTAATTTTAGAAGCTTATATATGTATTATTCGAAGGGACGTCCATACAACTTTCCATTTATTAACGAAAAAAAACTGTTCGAATGCGTAAAACTTTATTTTACTAACTAGAAAACCTAAGTTAAGATCGGTGCGTAAGAAAGTGTATTATTAAGGTCTCCGTAGTGTAGTAGAGTACGAGGGTCACATACGAGAGGTCCCAGGTTCAAATCTTACTTATATAGTAATAATTATTTTTATTTACCTCTTTTGTCATTATAGATTTGGTAGGGCAATCTAGAATTGAAATTTTTAATATTACATTTGTGTATCAAAGACATTAATTTCTATCTCTAGTTCGAATTAAATTAAAGTGACATTTATTCAATAGCAAATATATTAAATAGAGATTATAATACATATAGGACGTTGTTGTTGATCCCGCATATAAAGTATTTCAATAAACCTGACCCTTCTCTTTCGTTGATTTATTATTTTACAATTAATTTCAACAATAACCCACATCATGGCTAGATAATCGACGCCATACCAAAAAAGAACGCGTTGTATTTCACTTAATAAACAGAAAATATATTTTAATTATTTTAAATTGACGAAAACACCAAATAAACTCCAATAATCAGAAATTTTCGATAGGGTAGTTAATACCTTCGGACGGTTACAGGAGCAGGTGGATAATTTTGTAAGTTATGGTCACAATTCTTTTTCAAAATATTATCTAAAACAGTTTTTTTCGTTAATAAAGTTGTATGGGCGTCCCTTCGAATAATACAAAGCAATAGAGGCAAAGGGAGACCAATGTTTAAGGGTCTCTGAAGATGCTACAAAGATTGATGCAGCAAACTGTACGATACTTGCAAGAGGCCGGATAGGATGGCGTTCGAGGCCTTGTAAAACTATAGCGCTGGTGATGATGATGATGATGATGTTTCATTAGAATGTTTTACCAATGATCCAGTATTTTTAAAACCGAGATTATCACGTTAATTCCGGTCCCAAACTATTGACAAAATATAAATTCTGAGAAAAACTTGAATGTCTTATCACAACATATCTGGAGTATTATTATCTGAAATATATTTATACAGTGTGAAGGGTGATTTAGTGTTCACACAGGAAGGGACCAGCAAACACACAACTTTCAATAAATAACGTCTTTCAAAGGAACTGACCGGAATTTTTCGGAGAAGTGATATGCAGAACCGTATCTCCAGACTGTATTTTAACCCGATTCCCGCAAATCTGATCTATAAATTTATTTATTACCCCGCTATTTTTTGTTAAGGAATGTTTTTACTACAAAACCGAAATTACTTCGACGCTGACTGACTCAAAAATAGATGTAATCTAAATCATATTAAGCCGAAAAGTTGACATCGTTTTAAATTGTAATATGAATAAAATATCAATACGGTACTGTATTTACCGGTTCTGAGAACAAGACGGTATCTCAGTGCTCAAGGGCCTAACTACGGCCACCCAAGGAAGTGACGGCAACAGTATTAATTTAGTAATCACATTCGAACATTAACAATAATATTAATTTAAAACGAAATACTTTGTAATACAATTAAATGGGTTTACAAGTAGATCCGAGTGAAGCCTGAGAATAAAACGATCCAATTTTGAAATAAAACCATCGATATTTGGAAAACAATTTTCGATCGATTCTCTCAGTTGTGATTAATCTGAATCGGTTTTTTGGTGTCTCTCATAGTCACCAGATAACATACTAAGAGCCCGAGCACGCATCTTCAATTGAGCGAGTCAATTTATTGGCCAAAATGAAGCAGTTCGTTGTTCGAGATACGAGGGTTGCTACTTAAATTTTGAGATCGACAAAAACCAATATTTGTACTTGGATATGGTTTTATTGGTTTTCATTAATATTCTCCATCTGATCCTCCCAAAACATCTGATTTGAACGGGGTGTAGAAAAATGTTGGCCCCTCTTTAAAATCTACGGAAATAAGAAGAAATCATTGGGTTCCAAACAAGAATTTTACGGCGGATGACCCAACAATTCGACGTTTTGACTGTTTAAAAACGTTTTTGTTTGAACTGATGCTTGAGATCTCGTATTGTCGTGGTGGAGAATGATTCTGTGATTGGTTTCCCTAATTTTTCCAAACACTTTTGTTGGATTTGGATAATCTTGAAAGATTGCTGTTTAGTTTTGGGTTCGTATACATAGATTCATGATTCTTCACGGATTCATAGACGTCTTTTGAAGCACTGGTATTGAATTTTCTCAGCATTTTATTTGCACTAATGGACAGGAGCTTTTTTGTGAACCTTTCAGTCTCTAAATACGTGAATTTGGTTAACAAAATGAATCTTCAGTTGAAATACAAGGATTCACTGCACCTCTAGTTATTTGCGGACAAGGGAAAAGACGCAATTGGTCATCAAGAACATTTGAAACAGAAAAATAAAAGTTGTGGGGAAGCAAATGCGGAAAACAGCTTTTCGCCCCCGAATTTTTTGAAACAGTAACGATTTACTTGGCACATAGTTTGAGAAATCGCTATAGAATCAAATTCCGAATAAAAACTATTTTTTTCGAGAAATCAAACTCGGAATTTTGAGTGAAAAAAACACGTTTTCAAAGTATTTCTCGCGAATAACTCAAAAACTAGGCATTTTATTAAAAAAAGTGTAATAAACAAAATTACAGCTTATGAAAAAACAAAGAAAAACATTTTCTATAAAATGTTCTACGTCCAATATATGATTAGTGGAAGGAGATTTATTTTTTGGGAATACTCGATGGGTTCAACTTCGAATAAAGGAAAGAAGGTTAATTTTACGTACTCGTAATGCTTATAAAGTTTTTTGTAGTACTCAAAAAGTCCTTTAAAATGAGCAGTTGCAAAAGTAAATTAGACCGAAATTGTACAAGTTATAATCAAAAATAAATTGGAATTTAAAGGAAAATTATCAGTTACAGCTGTACCAGAATAAAATTAAATGTAGACGTTTCACATTTAACTTTATTTTAGTGTTATTCATACCATACTGAAGTAAGACCCCGGTTTAGAATACGTAGTTTTTGAAAAATGTACGGTAAGAGTTGAAAACGTTTCATTTCATCGAAAAAAATTGCCATAATTGCATAATAAATCTGAAACTTCGAGAGGAAAACAAAAATGTAGCTTTTATTTCAAAGAAAATTTTGTTTTTTATTTATGTAACTTAGTAAATGAAGGAATTATTGCCGTTTAAAGTATACAATCCATCAAATATTATTTTGATAAAGGCTTAAATAGAAATCGAAACGTCAAATTAAAAAAACTAATTTTAAAATAGAAAAGACCTAAAATCAAGAAGATTTCGATGCACTAATATATCAAAAGGTATAAGAATTAAAGAAATGCGCTGCTTTTTTCGTTTCACTTTGAACTTTACGATTTAATTGTATCAAATTTTCAAATAGTAATTTTTTTCATAGGGTTTGTTTTTAAGAGTTACATAAGGGGTTCTAAACATCAAATATACAATAAAATAAGTTCGAGAACATGAAACACTATTTAATTTTTGTCCTTGAACAAGATTTTTACCAGTAAACTTATGTTACTTTTGATATTGAGCCTAAGACGAAATTTATTTTCAAGCAAATCCATTCAATTTCAAAAAATTCGCAGGCTACAACCGATTTTTAGTTTCCATGACTGTACTATACAAAAGTTTGTTAAATTTCCAAGTAAAACGATCCCTTGCCCTTTTTGCGTACAAGTAGTCGTTTTGGCACAAAAAGCGATTGGAAATCAAGGTGTGAGTTTTCCTTTTTGACGTCCCCGCGAGGAAAACAAATTTCAGTAACTTTGTTGAAAATAATCATAGAAAAAGGTGTCAAAATACGTTGTTTCTCAAGATTTCCTTTTATTTTCCAATCAAAGTTTTTTGGTAACGTCACCTTGGAACCGGTTTATTATTAATGTTAAATTAGGAAAAGTATATGACCGAAAAAGTGGTACAAAAAACAGCATTTCTCTTATGTCCCGTTAATCTTTTGACATAATCTCTACATGGAAAAGAAAGATGAATTCATGTACTTTCAGACAATGTCCCCGTAATTTTTTGAAGTTTTAAGAAATCCTAGTTGTACCCTCCTTAATAATGTGTCCTCTAGCATGAATAGCCTTCACTCAACTGCATCAACTTTCGATTCGAATATTTTAATCAACAAATTGAAGTTGTACGGTTTCAGGGGAACCCCTCTCGCGTGTTTCAAGTCATACCTTACCAACAAAAGTTCCAAAGAATTGAACTTATCCACCTCCTTAACAGTTTATTACGCCCTTGAGTCTCAATTTGAGCGAATGTTCAAACTACAAAAGAGATCCGTTAGATATTTACTCGGACTTAACAGCAGGGCTCACTTCAGGAACTTCTTTAGAAGATTAAAAATTCTGACTCTTCCTTATGAACGTGGAGCTCGACATTTACCTACCTACACAACGTTCAAAAATAGTTAAAGGCTCATTATTTTACAATGCAAAAATAGTGCACAATCACTTGCCAATTGAAATCAAATCGATATCATCTTTTCCCGCATTCCGTAATAATTTCAGGGAATATTTACTGGAAAGTGCCTTCTCAAATTTTTGACAATAAAGCATTTTTCTACCTCTCTCTCTCTCTCTCTCCCAATTACTTTTTTTATAGCTAACAGAAAGGTTAGACAAAGAGGTTGAAGTTGATATTTTATATCATTTAAATAAGATTTTTATCCACTATGGAAAATTTGTTCTAGCCAAAAATAGGTTCTTTGTGTCCATAAAAAAAAAACGTACTTGTGCTTAATTTTTGAAGAATATCCCGAAGAATGATCTAGTTGCCATTAGAAGTTTAAATATAGTTGTCCAACTTTCAAAAGGCATCTGGAAAACCAGGCAAAATTTTCAATATCTGCATAGCCCTCGTAATAAGGAAATAAATAACAAAAGAAAATAATTTTCTGAATCTGCTCTATTCCAGGAAGAACACTTTTTGGCAGAAACATATTCGAACCCTTATTTCACACACACAAAAAAATAATTTTACCTGTTGGTGTTAAACTCTCCGAACAACGTCCCAATATTTAGGTATTCATAGAATTTCAGGTCAAATTTTAGGCCAGCAGCAAAATGGAGAATGATAAAGGTCGCTAGACATGATGCCATGAAACGTGCAAGAAATATTGAATTTTGCATTGCATTGCACGTTGTACTGCATCAATTCAAGCTTCTTTTACGAAAGTCAGTTGATCTAAGACTGACATTTGGTTGATTAAGCCCAAAGTAACAAGATTTCTTCATATAATTGCAACTTGCACGCAATAAAAGTTGCACCAAATCGATAATGTTGCAAATGCGAGATTTTGCATGAAATATTGAGTTTTGCAATGCATTGCGCGTGGTATTGCATCAATTCAAGCTCCCTTTACGAAAATCAGCTGATCTAAGACTGACATTTGGTTGATTAAGCCGAAAGTAACAAGATTTCTTCATATAATTGCAGCTTGCACGCAATAAAAGTTGCACCAAATCGATAATGTTGCAAATGCGAGATTTTGCATGGAATATTGAGTTTTGCAATGCATTGCACGTTGTATTGCTACATGTCAAGCTCCCTTTACGAAAATCAATTGATTTAGGACTGACATTTGGTTGATTAAGCCCAAAGTAACAAGATTTCTTCATATAATTGCAGCTTGCACGCAATAAAAGTTGCACCAAATCGATAATGTTGCAAATGTGAGATTTTGCATGAAATATTTAGTTTTGCAATGCATTGCACGTTGTATTGCTACATGTCAAGCTCCCTTTACGAAAATCAGCTGATCTAAGACTGACATTTGGTTGATTAAGCCGAAAGTAACAAGATTTCTTCATATAATTGCAACTTGCGCGCAATAAAAGTTGCACCAAATCGATAATGTTGCAAATGTGAGATTTTGCATGAAATATTTAGTTTTGCAATGCATTGCACGTTGTATTGCATCAATTTAAGCTCCTTTTACGAAAATCAGCTGATCTAAGACTGACATTTGGTTGATTAAGCCCAAAGTAACAAGATTTCTTCATATAATTGCAACTTGCACGCAATAAAAGTTGCACCAAATCGATAATGTTGCAAATGCGAGATTTTGCATGAAATATTGAGTTTTGCAATGCATTGCGCGTGGTATTGCATCAATTCAAGCTCCCTTTACGAAAATCAGCTGATCTAAGACTGACATTTGGTTGATTAAGCCGAAAGTAACAAGATTTCTTCATATAATTGCAACTTACACGCAATAAAAGTTGCACCAAATCGATAATGTTGCAAATGCGAGATTTTGAATGAAATATTGAGTTTTGCAATGCATTGCGCGTGGTATTGCATCAATTCAAGCTCCCTTTACGAAAATCAGTTGATCTAAGACTGAAATTTGGTTGATTAAGCCCAAAGTAACAAGATTTCTTCATATAATTGCAACTTGCACGCAATAAAATTTGCACCAAATCGATAATGTTGCAAATGCGAGATTTTGCATGAAATATTGAGTTTTGCAATGCATTGCGCGTGGTATTGCATTAATTCAAGCTCCCTTTACGAAAATCAGCTGATCTAAGACTGACATTTGGTTGATTAAGCCGAAAGTAATAAGATTTCTTCATATAATTGCAACTTGCACGCAATAAAAGTTGCACCAAATCGATAATGTTGCAAATGCGAGATTTTGCATGAAATATTGAGTTTTGCAATGCATTGCGCGTGGTATTGCATTAATTCAAGCTCCCTTTACGAAAATCAGCTGATCTAAGACTGACATTTGGTTGATTAAGCCGAAAGTAATAAGATTTCTTCATATAATTGCAACTTGCACGCAATAAAATTTGCACCAAATCGATAATGTTGCAAATGCGAGATTTTGCATGAAATATTGAGTTTTGCAATGCATTGCGCGTGGTATTGCATTAATTCAAGCTCCCTTTACGAAAATCAGCTGATCTAAGACTGACATTTGGTTGATTAAGCCGAAAGTAATAAGATTTCTTCATATAATTGCAACTTGCACGCAATAAAAGTTGCACCAAATCGTTAATGTTGCAAATGCGAGATTTTGCATGAAATATTGAGTTTTGCAATGCATTGCGCGTGGTATTGCATTAATTCAAGCTCCCTTTACGAAAATCAGCTGATCTAAGACTGACATTTGGTTGATTAAGCCGAAAGTAACAAGATTTCTTCATATAATTGCAACTTGCACGCAATAAAAGTTGCACCAAATCGATAATGTTGCAAATGCGAGATTTTGCATGGAATATTGAGTTTTGCAATGCATTGCACGTTGTATTGCTACATGTCAAGCTCCCTTTACGAAAATCAATTGATTTAGGACTGACATTTGGTTGATTAAGCCCAAAGTAACAAGATTTCTTCATATAATTGCAGCTTGGACGCAATAAAAGTTGCACCAAATCGATAATGTTGCAAACGCGAGATTTTGCATGAAATATTGTATTTTATTGCATCATGTCAAGCTCAAGCAAGTTTATGAACTCTAAAACTGCTTCTCATTCATTGTGGTAGTCGGGCGATCAATATATTTTCAATCAGTTTTGTTTTATCTTGAAAAATGAATGATTGTTTGATCAGCTAGATCAATTGTGCCACAATACCCCTAATTGTAGATTTGACCTACTTAAGGTAAAAAAGACAAAGAACGTTCTGCCTCGAATTGAAATTTTACATTTGATTCATTTCCTATTATTCCAAAATTTGTAATTACGTTGAAATAGTGAGAAAAATATTCAAAGTCAAAGGTTTACATTCTGAACATTCCTGAGGAAATTTTTGTTGGAATAATAGATAATACATAAAATGCATTTGGTTTTATCAAAAACCATCATAAAAAATGAATCGATCGACAATTGTACTGACGATTTATATATTTAGTCTGGATGCCCACCGCACCTGGCCTATCAGCTTTTCAATAGACATATTAAGCGGTAGATATTCATCACTTTGATTTTAGTCTACCTGGTCAACGTCTCACAAATATAACTAAACAGCGCTACGCCGCACATTCTTCAATTTCCATTTGAAAAAAGAAAATAGTAAATGTATACCTTTATGTTCGGGTGAAGGACAAGTTTTTAATCAATGAAAATAAAAATAATACGCGTAATATATATGTACGACACGTGCTAGAGAAAGACCATGACCAGAATTTAATATATTTATAGTGAGATGAAAATTGTAAATATGTACGCGTTTTTGTACACGCAGATGTAGGACATATTGAAAAATCGATATTTCTGTTGCGACTAATTTATTTAAATTCAGTTTAAAGCCGTTTGAATTTGTGTACGTCTCGAAAGAAAAAAAGTACCGTGTATCACCGTGTATAATAGGCAATTTTTTTCTTCGACGGAAAAAACCATGATTTAATATTGAAACATTATATTTTCACCATATACAAGTCGGAAAATTATCGATGTGAAACCGGATTTTTGAAATTGAAAGGCTATGTTGTACTTAGACCATTGCTAAGGAAACTTGAAGTAATCGAATTGCTGTCAATTTAATTATGTAATTTGATTTAAAAATTTAAAAGGAATACTCAAAGTTGCGGTGAAAACGCAATGAAAATAATTACAATACAATGTTTGTCGAGGTAATAAAATAAGGTAGTGAAGAGTCAATATCGTGAAAGTGCTCGAATAATTAATAAACGACTTAATTTCCGTGAGATAACGTATCTAAAAATCGGGTATCTCTAAAATTAAGATCAATACTCAATCAGGAATCAACCAAGCAGGAAATTTTAAAATGCTGAATATTTAAGTGCTTTAACGGAAAAAAGAAAACATAATCAGAAGGTAGTGGATAAATATCTTTTCTACAGTGTTTGGAGACCTTAAAACCACCTAGAAGTCCTAGAAGGGATTTTTCCGTTTTGAAGACTGACATAAAATTAAATACTTATTAATTAAAAAAACCACGTTTAAAAATTTATTTTTCGTTGTTTTTTTGGGGATTTCTCGAAATCCACAGGACCGGAATATCTACTGGAACTTAGTACGTCATTCATGGTGGTTTCAAGGTCTACTATGGTGTACTACCTCTAATATATTTCCGATTTTTCGAATACTTATGTATTTATCCAGGAATCAAATTATGGTCAAGTAAAATATAAAAATATGTATAAAATTACAAATTATTAACGGTAATTGTGGCGTTTTGTTGAATTTTATTATCGTTTAACAAAAAGTTTCAAATATTCAAATTGACTCGTGACGTAAATTTTAATACGTTTCTGTTATTTTTTTTAAGTTAGGTCGTTATGAATAATTGCATTTAATATTTCTACAGAAAGTAAAAAAATATAAAATTACCAATTTATCTAACGGAATACCTTTAATATTGTCATTTGTACACGTAGCAATCGCGCAGACAGGTTAGATTGGGCTCGAGACCAAGAAAACTGAATTAAAGAAATCAATAGCCAAGGGATTCATCTGCAAACGGCTCAGGTGGTTACAGTTATCAAAGTTGTATAGTAATTGGATATATTAACATAAGAATTGAACGCGTTTTTTCACAATGGGATTTAAAAAATAGTTGATTAAGCCTTATACTGTTCTCTGTCGAGTTTTCATATGCCATATTGGGCTTTAATTTTCTTCTTTCCCCTCCTATATTGCAAGAATCATCATCTTTTCTTTTGTTATGTTAAAAAACATATTAAAATATTTCTTTCGTTCTAACTCTTCATAAACGAGTAAAATAATTTTGATTTTTAGTATTAAACAGACACTGAATGTAATTTTTCCAGCTTTAAATTACCATTATAACTAATTTTAGATTTATACGCTAATGCAAAAGGAATGTACTTATGTTTACGCCGTAAACAGTAAAAAATTGTGTGCGGCATGTTGCTTATACAAGTAGTAGTTCATTAAAAATATCATTTTGCCATATGGTTTCGCACCTAGTAAGAATAATAGCCACTGCTAGTAAGTTTTATTGATGATGTTGCCTTATTTTTGTTCTACGAGGGTTGCTTTGAGATTGATAAAAAATTATTTACAATTGGATATGATTTTCTCTATTAAGATCAATACTTTTGTATGCGTTTGAACCAATATGTCCATTCCGATAGAGGACGACTCCATAAAGACTTTCCAAAAAATGGGGTACGTCGTATATTTGTTGTTTGCACACAACGGAACAAAAACAGCGTCTTGAAGATGTTTCCATCTAGTTTTTGGTAATGTTTCATACGTGACTTCATACCCAGAACAAAAGAACAATCAAAACAATGGATTAAAAAGGAAGAACCGTCTCCAAAGAAGACAAAGACCGTTCCAACTGCAGGGAAGGTCATGGCGTCGGTTTTTTAAGATGCGCGTGGGTTAATTTTCATCGACTAACTTGAAAAAACGAAAAACTATCAACGGCTAGTGTTACGCGAACTTATTGCAATGTTTGAGCGAAGAAATCAAGAAAAAACGGTCTCTTTTGGCTAAGGTAGCTAAGAAAGTGTTGTTTCATCAAGACATTCGTCAGATTAAGTCCTCTCGGATTATTTTCTGTTCCCAAACTTGAAAAAATGGTTCGGTGGTCGAAAATGTACTGGTTCTAGGACCATCATCGTAGATGTACAAATGTAGTGTTTGAATATTTAGCCATCACTTACCGAATTATATTTTCAACTTACAAAGGTAAAATATTATAGTTTGATTAGACAGTTATAACTTGGATACATATGGCTACGATCAATTGATCAATTAGGCAGAAGTAGGCAATTAATTTTTTATCTTCGGCAAGAAATTAGATTCAAGATTATTTATAAAGTTATTCCAAATAATTATGTTTCTTACGGCGTTTTTAATGTATTTTTAACACATCCCGGAAACAGTTTGTGTTTTTATAATACACTCAATGACATAGAAACCCAAACACCCAGTAAAAATAATTTTATTTCGGTAATAGTTGGCATATAATATATCGGGAAGTTCGTGATATATAAATAATTGAAATTTTGTGTCTAATGGTATCAGAATGTTGATATGAGAAAAAAAAAACGTGATTTGCGTTGAAGCCGAAGATTACCCATAATCTCCTGGTGACCAATATCCCCTCAGATTATATCGTTTCATATTTAAGAGCGATCAGGATTTGAAGAGGGAGCTGTAAATGATTAACCTTCCACCACAAACAAATCTGGAGTTTCTAAAGGACCTGGTGGAAGTAATCCAAGGTTTGCCTCACATAGATTGAACCTTTCATATCAAAAACAAAACAATAAAACAATGGATTGAAAAGGGGGAACCGGCTCCATCCGAAGATCGTTCCACGTGCAGACAAAGTCATGGCGTCTGTAATTTGGAATAATTTTCTTGAAAAATTATTGCAAGGTTTGAGCGAAGAAATTGAGAAAAAACGGCCGCATTAGGTTAAGAAGAAAGTTTTGTTTTATGAAGACAATGCACCAGCTTAAATTACCACCTCAAGCATCCTATTCGCCAAATTTAACCCCCTCGGATTATTTTCTCTTCCCTCACTTGAAAAAATAGTTCGGCGGTCAAAGTTTTTCCCATAAAGAAGAGGTGATGTCGGCAGTTAATGGCTAGAACCAACCATCCTCGTACAGAGACCTGAAAGCCTTTCTTCAGACATGGTTGAACGCAACCAGGTTTTTACTCGAGGCAGGGTGCTGAAAGATCTTTCAATGGTTGGAAGTGAAATTTTTATTTGGGAAGAATTGACATTGGTTATCTATGAACCTTTCCATGTTGTGCTAATTTGTATGTAGTCGATGAGAAACGATGTTATCCGGCTCACTCATTCTGTGTCTACGTCTCTTCGTGTTCGACCTTATTGGCACCAGGATAACAGGTATAAACACTCTTGTTTATTCTACCAGCAATTTCTAGTAACCACAATCGGTTCTTCCATCATCAACAGCAAAAAAATGATGAAATATTTTCAAAAATTCTTTCTTTATCCACACGATACAGACTTCCATAAAATTCTATGGAATTTTGTCTATCGGTACAATCCAAAAGTCGGAGTATGCATATAAGTCTGCGTTTGTATCGTAGCTAAAAAATTTAAATGGTATTTTCGAACGGAAAGTCTGTGCAGACTTTCTATCCAAATGTTTGGGTGAAATTTTTCACTGCGACTTCATAGTCTGTACAAATATCTGTACGAACAAAAGTCTGTATCGTGTGGACCCACCATTAGATGTGTATATAATTTTTATTCTAAGATAAGTTGAAAGGCTAGTTAACAAATTTTAGAATCGATCATATTTCAAGGAAAGTACGCTGTACATGTCATTAATTAACTACATAGGAAACATGGTATTCCGAAAAAAATCTGAGTCAACATGTTAACTACAAAAACAAATATCTAACAAGACGTTTCCGGTAATTATTTGGTCTAAAAAGTAATTCGACTTTAATGAGGACGATTCAGTATCTGAACTATTTAGTATCGTAAATAGATTGTTTTATTGGAAACATCTATGTCCCATGAAACAATCTCATTAAAAATAAATGTTGGTAGAAGTAGATAAATAATTGGTTTGGTCAAAAATGGACGCCATTGGAAGATAAAGATTTGGATTAGAGTTTGCGGGACTAATGACTAAGTTACATCGAAAATTCTCGACAGAACAAATCTCTACTTCATTCCGATTAAAAGTTATGACGCAAATAAGATCAGATACTCACCATCAACTAGAGCAGATATCACCAATTCTGCAACAAAATAAAACGTTAAAAACACCGGTAAAACGACGATAATATAATTCTAATCGTGACTATTAGCGATACTTGACCAGCATCAACGGACGATCAAGGATATTCTTTCTTCCTTTCATCCCCCTTCAGAGAGTTGAGGCAAGAGCTTTTGGTCCCGATACCTGCATCCCTTCGCATTCCTCTGGATTGTTTATTTTCGTATAGTTGAATCTGTAACTCCTTGCAAGTTCAGTTCCTGATAGCAGTTGAATATCTCCATTTTGACAGGATCGGAGATGTCGGCATCTTAATATTACCTGATACTAAAGCTACTCGATAAGGTTTATCAGTATGCAGCCTTAGATTTACTGTGAGCGATGAATTGAGGCAGGTTTTTGTAATCCTTTGGTTCTAAGTTTTAGCTTGAGTGAAACCATCTCCAAGTGGAGCCTTGTCTTTACGTTTTTTCCGTTTCCTCTTAACTTTGGAGTCCCAAACTTGTTTGGGGTGTGAAGTGATGGACTCACGTTTCATCCATGGTCATGGAACATTGCCAAACACTCGATGGAAATTCACGACGCTGTTTTTGTTCCATCGCGAACAAACGCGGCATCCATCTTGCACACAGCACATTTCGGCTCCTTCAATTCTCCCAGAATTGGTGTCAATATCATATACTGAAAATTCTCGTGGAATCCCCGGGTTTTCCCGGCTCTGCGAACTTCCCGTCTTTCTCCCGGTTTTCAAGGCTCCTAGATAATCCGTTCCAATCCATTAACAATATCAGAAGATCAATAACTTTATATGAAAATACGTTGTGGAAGTTAAACAACAATGCGTATAACTTTTACCTTGTAAAATTCAATAATCGCTAAATAAAAACATCGATACATAATATGAAAAACAACAAACTTACTAGTTGTAAAAAACTTGTAGTAACGAACGTTTTTCTTCGTGAAACTATTAATAATATACTTAAAAACTGAGCTAATGAATCGAGTTTCATTATAAAGCAAAATCGTTAATGGTTTTTTTATGTTCGTCCTTCCCGATTTTAAATCAACAAAGTACAATTTCACAATAATTATTATTAATATCTAGGTATGCATATACAGTGTTGATGCATAAAATGGAAAGGTTCTGGAATAGTTCAATTTTCTATTGGTAGAATGGAAACGCTTCGCACTAATGATTCACTCAAAAAATCCTTGTTGAAATTTTTTTTCTTAGAAAGTATTAATTGTCCAAAAATATAATAAAAACGATCAGAACTTTCTTTGCACCTCGTACTCGACATTTCCATTACATTTAAAACAAGATATTGGACATTGATTACGAACTGATGTATATTAAATTTGAATCACCAGGTAGAGTAGTTGAAAAAAATAGTTTGAACAAAAAAAATTTGGTTTCAAAGCACATAGAGCAGTCAACAACAAAATGACGCTGAAATCCTAGTACTTAAAATCGTATAAACTTGTCTTGCAGACCATAGATAGAAACTTCTCAATTGCCCAAATGGATCAAGGTCTTTCTGGTATGCAATAGAAGCGATCAGCCATATTTTTCCTTCAAATTCAACTCTGGATTCTCTGCCTAGAGTTGGTTCATCAAATAGAATTTATAAACCGATATGGGACAAAACTTGGACATCAATAACGCCACTGGTCCAGTTGGACTGCCACCATGCGCAGCTGAGCTGACAAGTCCTCTATGCCAACTCTTTACTCTATCATATAAAAGATGTCTCCACGAAGTACGAGAAGCAATTAGAATGGAAACAATGAATAAATGGCAGAGATTATGGTATAGTGAAACAGAGAAAGCCCGATGGACGAAAAGACTGATTGGAGATGTAAGAGTGTGGATTGAGGAGGATCAACTACTCAGTTCCTTATAGATCACGGGAGTTTTTGAGCGTATCTTGAGGCAAAAGGGAGAACCAGAACTGCATGACGATGTACGGGATTTAAGGATAAGACTCGGTGAACAGATGAGTGGGAAAAAATAAAAAGATGAGGACCAGGTGGAAGGATTTTAGCTGGTAGGCGCCTTATTGGGACGAAGTAACCCTTCAGGATTACTCAGAAGGGAACGTAACACCACCAGGTGAATCCGCAGCTAGGGACTACTTCCCCAGGTTTCCCCCCATAAAAAAATATATATATTTATTGTGTCAAAACATATCTGAGAGTTTCTTTGGTTAATCGAAACGTTTTCTTAAATTGATCATAACTGAGTTGAATTAGAGGGTACCTTAAAACAACTCAATGGGGCTCTGCGACAATTTCTTCGGCTTCTTCTAGTTCTTCCTGTAGTCCAATATACAGATCGAGCATTACTACAATCCCTTAAAAATGATTTGTATACAATTATAATTTTTCTCTTTGGAGGGAGCGTTCCTATTGCGAGGAGAGTGCATTGGAATATAGACAACAATGAATTTTGAGTCTCTTTCTGAGGACCTGAGAAAACCGGTCCTGAACTCGCTTTATAGTCCTTATAATACTGAAAGGACTGAACAGACTGAACCTCCTATTGCTTTGCGCAGACGCTACGCTGGGATGCGCTGTAGGCGACGGCGAAGATCTCGCACTACACTGTCAGTCGGCGTTGTGTTACAACCACTTAAACATGTCCGCCATTATCGATGCTCCCGCCGAGTGTGATTCGTTTTTTACAGGCTACAGGCGATAGTGTTGGAGAAATCCATCGGAGAATGAGTCGTGGGTATGGGAAAAACTTCAAGAGTGATGGTGTTGTGCGTGAATTTGTCGTTTCATATGAACTAGTTCAACCAGTTGACAGAAAGGTGAAAGAAAACCGTTGATTCACCGTTACTGCTTTGTCTACGGAATTTCCAGAAGTTCCAAGATCTGTTCATTGGCGGCAACGTTCTTTGAAGAGGATATTGAAAGGATTGTCCACAGAAATGACAAAAATGTCTCAATCTCTTCGGTGATTTACCCCCAAGTACCAATCTTTTGGTAATAAAATTTATTGTTTTATATGATTTTGTCTTTTATTTATAGTCTATCGGTTGAATGAATGAAAACGGCCCTCGACCCAATTTCGAACATTTTTAATACTGAGTCGTTGAAGGAACAGTACTTTGAAGGAGATTAATTCAAATTTATTTCTATAGGATCAAAATAAATGTATGTGTGTTTATTTCTGTGGACTTCACTGAACGATTACGAAAGAAAAAAAGACATTTCGATTCTAATTATATCGACCGGTTATTATATTCAATATGTGTCAATGAATGTCCAAAGTACAAGAAAATAATGAACTTCGTAACACTCGGCATTGTTAACAAGTAGTAGAATATACTTGTACATTGAAATTATTTTACTCACAAAGATTCAATGACGGACTAATTCGTAGATTAAGGAACAAAATTGAAAATCGATTTTTTCTTCATTAACTTGAAATTATTTGATATGGGTAACAACCAAATGCAGACAGACACTTTCTATTCATACAATTTATACAATATATGGGTGGTATGAGGACGAAAAATATGTACAAACTCTTCGTTTTAATTTAATTATTTGCACATTACTCAATGGTTAGTTACTACACTATAAATAGACAATTTCCAGTCGACTGGCTTCCTGGCGTTTGCCAAAGTTTGCTGAAAGTTCCCTTCAGAATATACGTTTCGTCTCAAATTTCTCTAAAAACGTTCGATTGATCTCAGTTGAAGCACTTTAGGAACATTCCTAGACAATAAACGGAGTATTCAAAACATAAAATTTCTTAGAAAGTGATTAACCGTAAACGATTTTTTCAGATTTTGTCCATAAAACTCGGCAAATATTTTACGTCGTAGTTTGACATTTGACATCTGTCAAATTACTATGAACAGTCAACATTCTTAGTTAACGCCTACTTTACATCCTAACCTGTCTAAATATCCACGAATTTTTTGTCCCCAAGATAAAAATTTGACGTTTTTTAGTCTTTATCAAAATATGTATAAATGCAAATAAAAAATATTAGGAAAATCGATAACCCAATATTGAAACAAAAAAACTATTAATAAAAATGCAAATAAATAAAATCAAATTGTGTCGTAACTCAATATTCGTCGAGGCGTTAGCCAGGAAAGTAGTTTTTTTCTCCTTTAAAAAACATTTTCGAAATTATTTCAGGGGTGAATAGTAGAAATCCTCTATTTTGATAAATTTCACTCACCTCATTTACCATCGGAATCTATATTATCGACGACTAGGCTCTAGATTTCTACATTATCACTTGTTCGCAGTTGGAAGTGATGAGGGCGCCACTTAGCGTTCGCTGGGGAATGTTTAACTATATATACTAAATAGCGACGCTCTTCGACGTTGTCTTTAGTTCGGGACTCAAGCCTGAAAGATGGTTGTTAAACTGCTCTGATGAGACGTAATAACGTCGAAACTAGTCAGTGATTACAACTTCTCCTTGCAATAGTGAGCCATTGGGGATGTTAGTAAAGACAAAAAGGTCGATTGACCTTCAGAGGGGTTGTAATTCAATATTCGTCCACGCATTAGCCAGGAAAGTAGTTGTTTCCTCCTTTAGGACAACATTTTCGAAATTATTTCGGAGGTGAATAGTAGAAATCCTCTATTTTTAAACGAAAAATAAAAAGTTCGACTTTCAAAAGTCAAGTTTTCCAACGATGTATGAATTAATATCAATAAACAATGTTTTCTATTTGTAAAAAATGTAAGAACCCTACTTGTGGCACAATTTTCAAATTTTTCTGTCCATAAATGTTGAGTTCTCAATCAAATAATTTTGCCTATTAAACAGTACAAAAGTAAATTTATATAATTGAACCACGTTGACCATTCATTTCGTTAACTGATCTTTTTTAATGCAATGATTACAAAATTGTTACGATTTGTAGACAAAAGCTTGTAAAAACTGGAAAACCAACATGAAAATAACTGAATAAAGAAAGGAAACCACAATGAGTAATAAAATTATAGGTAAGTAAGTATGCCCTCAAATGATTTCAATTGGCAAGTGATTATGCATTTTTCTGAGTTCTGATAGTATGGTACCGACTTAAACCACGCGAGATAGTACTGCAATTCGTTAATTACAATATTATGATGAACACAATCGAAAGCTTTAGACAAATCACGAAAAGTTTTAGCATTGAAATGATGGCTGATTAAGCTGGAGTAGATATTATTTAGGAGGGAGAATTTTGTGTATTTGTTACCACAAATTGATGGATAATAAGTATTTTATATTTAAATAGAAATGATAAAAGATTCTTTTTGAATGGGGGCATAATCATTTCATTATTTAATCTCGGAATGTGTTACAACACTAATAAAATAGAAAAAAAAAAAATCGCGTTGTTTTCTCGACCGAAACATATAAACAAAATCTCGAATTTTCAAAATAGGATCACAGTGACCTCTTTGTTTATCGCATTGACTTCATGTAAGAAACAATAGAACGCTGGTATAATAACTAGTAACTAATGGTAATTGTAAATATCAAACGCAACGAACATTTAACAAACCGTTGATTATTTTTAAACAATAGACACCAAGTCTACTGACGTATTTCGTTGATAACAAGTGAAATTAGCAACGTCACTATTTAATACACCCCGTGTACGTTTACCTTCTGACGACAATTATACTGCTATCAATATACAAGGTATTTTATAAATTATTTCGTGTATATCAACTCTGGAATGGAAATTTATGTAAATAAACTTTTTATATTTTGCGGGTTTTGCAAGGAGATGAATATGTTGGTTCAATAGGATAAAACTAACGATCCGTTTATTAGTATACTTCCGACTCTACCAAGAAGCTGGTTAAATCAGTTTCCATTTATCTGGAACCATTTAAAAAATAATATTTTGAAAGTTCCGCATATTATGTGAATGTACGGTTGCCAACCGTCCTGTTTTCCCAGGACAAGTCCTAGTTTTTGTAGTGTCCTAGGACGTCTCGAATAGCTTTTAAGCAGCGTTCTGGGTTTTCAAATTTTAAAATTCGCGCGCTTCGTCTCAAATCCTGCATTAGACATACAGAGCTAGCTATCCAGTCAGATTACTGTTTAGTTGTAACTATATTTTATAGTATCTAATAATATCTAAATATTGTCTGGTTTTTCTAACCTCAAACCCTGATTTTTTAAATTTTAGGTTGGCAACCCTATGTGAATGTCTCCACCACCACCACCACCGCCTCCTCATTCTTCTGAAATTGCTTTTTTCTACTCCATTTCTTTAAACCTTTAACCACTGCGGTCGTGAATAAGCGATTCCGGCGAAAGTACCAGCGTTTTGTTTTTCGATATTTCCTTCACCCAGTGGTACTTTAGGTACTTAACGATATATAAGATTGAAAATTTCATTGATTAAATTACGAGGAGGTATCCAAAAGTAACCGGAATAGCATGGCCATGGATGGAGCTTTCGTAGTACTGATTTCTACCGCTAGGGCCTGCCTAGCGCAACTCGTCGCCAGTTCAGTACCGCGCAGGTCGTTGTCCTGCCACGTTCTCTCTTTTTGCTAGTGCTGCTTCGTTTTTTATGATGGCAAATTTAAGTCAACAACATGCCGTTGTAAAATTTTGTTTTCTATTCGGTAAAAACGCTGCCGAAACTGTTTTAATGTTGAAAACCGCTAACAAAGATGATGCTGTGGGGAAAACTAAAGTGTATGAGTGGTTTTCTCGATTTAAAAATGGCGACATGTCGATTGATGACAAATCTCGTTCTGGACGTCCATCGACTGCCCGAATCGATGAAAAAAATTCGAGAGTTTGTGCGCACAGACAATTGATCAACTGTCTGAAATCAGTGGAATATCTTGGAGCTCGGTTCAGCAAACAGGTGACTGGTTTTTCCACCATGACAACGCACCTACACACTCAGCCATCACTGTTAACCAGTTTTTGGTTGAAAATAACGCTGCCCCACGCACCTTACTCGCCTGACCTGGTTCCGTTTGACTTTTTCTTGTTACCACGCATGAAAAGGGGCATGAAAGGACGGCGATTTGAAAACATTGAAAGACATCAAGAAAAAAACGAGACAGGAGCTTGCAATCTTGAGTTTTTTTATCTTTTCAATACTCTCTTTAAAGAAAGTTGTCGCCAATGAACAGACCTTGAAACTTCTGGAAATTCCTTAGAAAAAGCGGTTTTCTTTAACCATTCTATCAACTCGTTGATTCAAGTTATCCTAAACGACAGATTTGCGTCCTCGGCCCCCTTCATCATGCACCATCACTCATGAAGTTTTCCCCATACACACGACTCATTCTCCGATGGATTTCTGCAGCACTATCCGCCTGCATCAATAATGGCGGACATGTTTACGTGGCTGTAACACAACGCCGACTGACGCCTGAATCTCATCAATGGGGGAATGTGTAGTGCGAGAGTTTCGCAATCGTCTGCACGGAGCGATCGGAGGTTGAAAAAAAAAAGCATTGTACATAAACAAAGTACATTGAAACATAGATTCTAAATAAAGTAAAGTTTTGTGATATCAAAATGTTACATCTTAAAAATGAATTTTCTCAGTTATGATTGCACCAAATTTAAAAAACTTTATATTAGTGAGAAGAGAATCGAAATTCCTTTTTAACAAGGTGCCCCACGACCCTTTTCTTATTCAATATTCTCATTTTAATAATAAAAATCGACGCGTTCAAGGTTTTTATATAAAAGTTATACGCAATTCGTTATTGAAATTATTTTGCCCGACCCTGTAGAATATTTTTTACGCGTTAATTTATTGGGATTGAAGTATTTTTAATAAATACGTCGGAAAATGCGCAGAGTTTATCAAATCAACTATATGTAGGTAATTAATAGTTCCAAACAAAAGAGATGTTATTTTCAAAAATTTGGCCTTGAAGTTCGTTGACCCCGCGCTACCTTTTTCCTACGCCTATGAAAAATTTCCGTGTCAGAATGTTTGCTGATACGATAATATTTGGGTTAGCAACGCCTCCTCTAATGACGTAATTTTCAGGCATTTAAATTTTAAACTCCTCTATAGTGAGTCAGGTTCGGAGTACGTCTGTTAGAGATCCCCTCCAACGGAATTTAGAGCCCCCCTGCGTAGGCCTCTTTATGTCGGTGTATTGCCGAGACAAATTAAAATAGATACACAATTGGACTTGAAATAGTACGGAGTTTTTCCCGTATCAATTATTTCAATAGTTAAAAGTAGGTTTGTAATCAATTTAAATTCTATAATATAATCTAAAACACAGTTTATAATAATCGTTTATAGAAAATGTGTACGTAAAAAGGTTGACAGTCATCGGACATTTTACATTACAAATAAAAACGAATAATTTGTTTATTATCCTTCAAAATAATCCAAATCCAAATAAATATAGTGTCGAAGCATTTCATCTCGATTGAGGTACCTCCAAAACTTGTGATTTGAACTCAACGACCGTTTCTTTAGCAATAAAAAGCTTTTTAGTACAATCATGTCAAATATACGGCCCGCGGGCCTTTTCCGGCCCGCGGGCCGTATGAATGAGATCCGCGATCGCAATGTGCCACAGAAAGAGAATTCAGTTCATCTTTATTTATTTTCATGCTGGTCCACCTACGAATCCAAAATTTTATATATGGTCCTCTACAAAATTGAGTTTGACACCTCTGCTTTAGTGGAAGAAGACAAAGAACCAAAGAAAGGCAGAACAAACAAATGGCAAGCATGTTCCAAGAATCTGGATTAAAGATGGAATAATTATGATTAAAAAACAAAAGGAAAATGCAAGTGCATTTCCTTTGATACGGTCCGGCATAAAGAAGATCCTTCTAAAACAATAATATACGAATATTGGATTTTTTAGACAAAAAATTACGATATTGAATACTCTGAGCTAAAATAGATAGAAGAGGAAGTGCTGAAAGTAAAAATTTTTGACCCAGTTCTATATCTACTATGTATGGTACCCCAGTATTCCAAACCAAACATCAAAACATCGAATTCATGTGTCATCTGCCATTCTATTAGTAGCAGACGGTTTATTTACAGTATTTCTACTGAATAATTTCTAGAAAAGTCTGTTTATCTATTTTTATTCGTTTGTTTTTGTTCTAGAAATTTTATTTAGGTTTACACTTGTAGTGTGTTGTGGTGAACAAAACGAATTAGCAAACTAGTTTAAATAAATTACTGAAGTGATAGTGACACGTGAATTATTAGTTTAGTGTAGTTATGGTGTGTAAATAAATTGAGAACGTGAGAGACTGAGTTTATTAATTAACCCCACGAGCAGAAAGAGTGTAAATAAATACGAAAAACATTAACCCTACGAAAAAATCTATCTAGTATTAAACGTTACTAGTATTGGGCTTTTTTTATTATTTGTTCGAATATTCTCTTGATTGTAGGGTTAAAATTTAAAGGAAATAGTATGAAAATCGCCGAATTTGTAGACGATACATCGTTCCATTAGAGCAATTCGGAACAGTTGGTTCTGAATGGTACCCCAGTGTCCAAACTAGACCACCGCATATCTACCACGTCAATGCGAGCTCCACAATTTAAACAAAAACGGTTTTGAACAGTTCAAACATCGAATTGATGTGTCATCTGCCATTCAGTCCTTGTTTGGTATCCAAGGGCTCAATATTCAACAATGCAAAAAATGCATAATCATTTGCCAATTGAAATCAATCCCGCATTCCGTAATAATTCGAGTGCACATTATTATCTATTACTATCACCAATAATTTTGTTATTTATTGTGGTTTTTTCTCTGTATATTGAAATTTTATTTGTATCTTTATTTTAGTTATTTTTATGTTTAGTATGTAAATGAAAACGCATATACGACACACGTAATCGGTCAAAGTTTAGAAAAACCTTAACGATTCTGGCAAATAAACCCGAAAAGTCTTGCATTCCATCGATACCGACTGACATTTCAAATAGCAAGAATTCATATATGAGGAGGTCACTGACCTGGCCTCTCTAGTTATGTCTAAGTCTAGATACGTCGTAAATATATAACTAGTATACAATTTCTGTTGTATTTCTTGTGAACTAGTTTGAAATAGAAAACCTTTCTTTCGATTACGGGGTGAATGGCACAAATTGTATACGTCCCACAAAAATATCTATTCACATAATTTGGTTTGTAATCAGAGCTTTAAGACAAATATATCGATGATATTTTTTTCGTTGTACTTGTACTATTTCATTTTCCCTCTATAAAATCGTGTCTTCAAATCTAATACTCCATTCAACTCTTAGAATTCCTTAGCACTGACAACTTGGTTTAGACCACATTAAATAACTTTAAGACATGATGCGTGGTGCGGTCTATGAGTTCTTGGCTTCATATAGATCAATTGCATAAGACAGTTATCAAACCGTCAGTCCACGTGGACTCATCATCTCCACTGTATATATAACCAATGAAAACATCGAATCGTAAACATAAATACATTTCTATTGGCCGAAGCCGTATGTACACAATTTCTTTGATATATTCCTGCTAGACAGTCTGTGATAGACAGTGGCGTGGCTAGGTGAGATTTATTTAATTCATAAATTTCTTTAAATAAATAGAAATATGACGTTCTTTGTAAAGAAAAACTGAAATCAGTTGACAAATCTACTCAATATTTTATACGTTGGACAATTTATAGTTTATATAGGGAGAACAGGGTTGCCACATTGTCGACAAAGGTTTCTAACCAGTTTTTATAATCTAAAATTGATATTGGAAATCTAACGAAGGATTTACACCGACACAAACCAAAAACAGAATGGAGGATGTTTCCGGTGATTTGTGATCATCATTTTCAACAGTTGTTTCGATTGGAATCATTGGAAGATGACCCACGTGCGGAAGGTCTCGGAAAGACAATAACTACTACAGATAACATTAAAATAGTGAAAGAAATTGATCTAAGTGACCAGCTCAAAAAACAAAAGGAATTCTGAGCGATTTTTACTGATTTTCCGCCAAGAAAATGTAGTCTGATCAATAGCAACGGGTGCAGTGGCATGGGTAAGGAGAACTTACGCCAAAAAAAAGCAAAAGCACTAAAAAAGTGATGGCTGTAATATTTTGGGCCTGCGAGAGCATTTTTTTGATCGACTTCAATCTTATTGACATACTAAGGTAATTGCGTCAAAAAAACTGTCGAAAAAAAAATGATTCCGAGTTCGAATTGCTACCCTACGTATTCGTTAGATTGAGCCCCCTCGGATTATTATTTATTCCCACACTTGGTGGTCGGAGTTTTTCCAAGGATAAAGAGGTGATGTCTGCAGTTGTTGGGCCATATATATCTGGAACCTAACCTCAAATACCACTTCAAAGGGCCGATCACGGCATTTGTGACCTGGACTGAATCGAAATTGTTGCAGATTGGGAGAGCTACATCTCTGCTAGTTGTAGTTGCTTTATTTGTACGAAATTTCATCCGGATTCGAGGTTCTAACGTTTAGAAGAATTTGGGGGTTTAGTATTTTGCCTACAAATTTTATTTTTCATTTCAGTAGGTTTCGTTTTATCGATTTTGCTATCGCGGAGCTCGTTTGATGTTTATTTGTATATAATTTTATTAGTAGCAGGCGGTTTATTTACAGTATTTCTATTTATTTATTTCTTATTGAAAAATAACTTGATTCTTACCAAAATTCATTTTCGCGGAATTAGTAGCTTATTTTCCGATATTTTATTTATTTATTTTTACTATTAACAAAGTATATTTATTTCTTGAGGTCCCAGCCACAACTTTTTATCGTAGTCAAACTCTAAGACCGTTTTTCGACATTTTGAACATTTTTAAAACTGGTTTAATGACATCAGACATATAGGTAGATATTCAATGTCAAACAGGTAACCCAAATTCCAAAGACGTGGTATAATTGCAACTGAATACGAAATTTTATGCAAAATAGATTTTTCTCCAAATCAAATTTTCTTCGAACTTCTTCGACGAAATATTTCGCGAATGAATCATGGAAAGGCACGTATTAATTACACGTCATAAATATTTTTAGGCGGAAACGTATATATATATATATATATATAATATAGTTTTGCCTTGCGTATTTATAGTACTTCCGTTAATTCCGATCCATTGATGAATCAAAATATTGCCATTCATGAATACGGAAAAGAGACCGAATTGAAACATGAATGAAAACCACGAGCGTACCGGTGTCCGTTTTTAGCGTGGGCCATTTCACTAATTTGGTATTGTTTCTAATACTAAAAAAAAAAAACGTAGTAGAACCATAATTATATATTATTTGATATCAATTGAAATATTTTTTGAATAAAAAAAGGTGGAGTTCAAAATACGGTTATAATAAAGTGATTCGTATCAGTCCAAGGAAAATTGCAGGTAAATACACTGCTCAAAATAGTTTGAAAATGTATTTACACCCCAATAGTTTTACTAATTTAAACTATACGAGGTCTGGTTATTAGATAACGAGACTGCGCGTCTAGAGGGCGCCCTAGACCAAAGATTGAAACGTCTTCAGATTTGGAGGTTATAATCATTATTTGTATGTCAAGGGTCTGAAAGTGCTACTTTGTTGGACGAGTCTGAAAACGCAACATTTTTTATACGACGCATTAGAATGTAACAAGGATTATATTATATTTTTTGATTTCTTTGCAGTGTACCCTTTGTTTTGTTTCTTCAAGAAATTGATGCGTTTTGGATATTTGTTCGTGTGAATATCTTGTTTTATCACAAGAGTACTTTTAATCATCGAGAATGTACACCATAAAGTAGAACTTTTCAAAATTTTAGATTTTTCTGAAAAATCTACGTTTTCCGTTGGGTTTTTCGCCTTTTTCTGGTCACACCACTTCATAATTTAGATAAAACTTCGGATAAAACAAATAATTTCAGAAAATTAAAAATTTGAAGTTATGCAAAATCATCGAAGTGAAACTGTCAACTGTCAATCATTGAAGTGGTTACTCCAGAGCGTCCCGAAAGTGTTTTGCAGTACTGTCACTGTCACTACACGGAACACTCGAAACGCAACTTTCGATATGTAAACGAATACAGAACGAACAACTCTAAGATGGCGTCGTCTAAAAAGGTTTAAGCTAAAGTTCTTCTACAAAAAGTAGTTAAAAACTAACGAGATAAAAAAGTTTTTCAATAGATCCGGGGTGCTAAATCAAAATAGAGGGATTGTACCAAAACGTTGTTCAAGTAACAGTTTTCTTGTCGTCATATATGATATAAACGAATCGGTTGAGCCAATGGTGGACAGTATAAGAAGAATACCAGAATCCCAGCAATTTCCGTTATCTAAAAGGGCCGCAGAATGTTGCGTTAAATTGGAGATCTACTAGATCTACTTGTCTAATCTAATAGTAGTTTTGCAAGCTCTGGTACCGTGATACTCATAATAAACTATACAAACTCTCCATCGAATTGCGTTTCGTGAACCTAATTATCATCTTCAGACATCGATATACATTTGACTATTGCATGGACATCGAATTTATTCGTGGAAAATCATTGGAATAGTTATTTTGAGTTTGTTATTTTATCGCGAATATAAATTTCTTTAAATGCATAAATGAGCTGTTAATCTGTGACTAACTCTTCTCGGATGTGATATAGAAACACCCATGAAGGTGCTAATAATGATTCACATACGTATTACGTTGTTTCAATAGAATTTTTAAAGGATATTTGATACCAGTTTCTTTTTCTTTCATGACATCATGACAAAATCATTTTTGTTGAAATTGAATAATTATAAATGAATAAAATTACATGTATTGCAGTGTGTTTTAAATAGTACAGGTAAAATATAGGATTAAAACCGAAATTACTGTATACTGTATAAGCCTAGCAGCTTTTAACGAAATTTCCGGCACGGGTTTTAGAAATTTTGGAAGTTGTGACTCAAAACATTTTTAAAACGACAATAACTCGAAAACTAAGAGGAATTCCAGAAAAACTGCTTGAACAAAAAGTGTAGAGCATAAAATTTTCTACAAAAAAAGTCTCCAGTCATTTTTTCGTTGGAGCCACTATTTCTGAGTAAATCTCCCTCAAAGCCGGAGTATCCGTTCTCGAATTCCCGTCAGTGCGAATTCAAGCCAATTACGTTTCAGGCAAACATGGAAACTGCTCTAACTCTTGGAAAACTACTACGTTTTCAAAAAATCAAAATGCATCATGATGGTTAAGATCTCTATTTTCCACTCGAGTAAATCAGCATCATTTTCGAAAATCTTGCGAGATGAGGTAAATTGGCCACATAACAACTTGAAATTTCAATGGATATATTCATCCCTAGCCATATGAACAACATTTTTTTAGAAAATTTTGTACTCTACATTTTTTGTTACAGCAGTTTTTCACGAATTCCTCATAGTTTTCGAGTTATTCGCGTTTTAAAATATTTTTGAGCTTCGAAATCCATTTTATAATGGAAATTTTGAGGTTAGGAAAAAATTTAAACATTTTTTGTACAGAATGTTGTGCTTTAAATTTTTTGTTCCGCCAGTTTGTGTCGAAATGTATATAGTTTACGAGTTATCCGCAATTCAAAATGTTTTTGAGTACATGAACTCATTTTACGGCGAAAATTTTGAGGTTAGGGAATAATGCTTAGGGACTAATCTGTAGAGAATTTTGTGCTGTACATTTTTTCTCTAACACTCTTTTTTGAATTCCTGGTAGTTTTTGAGTTTTTCGCGAATCAAAATATTTTTGAGTGTATAAACCCATTTTACGATGAAAATTTTGAGGTTAGGAAAAAATACATAGGATACTTTTTTGTACAGAATTTTGTACTTTATATTCTTTGTTCCAACAGTTTTTCACGAATTCCTCATAGTTTTCGAGTTATTCGCGTTTTAAAATATTTTTGAGCTTCGAAATCCATTTTATAATGGAAATTTTGAGGTTAGGAAAAAATTTAACCATTTTTTGTACAGAATGTTGTGTTCCACATTTTTGTTCCGCCAGTTTGTGTCGAAATGTATATAGTTTACGAGTTATCCGCAATTCAAAATGTTTTTAAGTACATGAACTCATTTTACGATGAAAATTTTGAGGTTAGGAAATATTGCTTATGGACTAATCTGTAGAGAATTTTGTGCTGTACATTTTTTTCTCTTACACTCTTTTTCGAATTCTTCGTAGTTTTCGAGTTATTCGCGATTCAAAATATTTTTGAGTGTATAAACCCAATTTAAGGTGAAAATTTTGAGGTTAGGAAAAAATACATAGGATACTTTTTTGTACAGAATTTTGTACTTTATATTCTTTGTTCCAACAGTTTTTCACGAATTCCTCATAGTTTTCGAGTTATTCGCGTTTTAAAATATTTTTGAGCTTCGAAATCCATTTTATAATGGAAATTTTGAGGTTAGGAAAAAATTTAACCATTTTTTGTACAGAATGTTGTGTTCCACATTTTTGTTCCGCCAGTTTGTGTCGAAATGTATATAGTTTACGAGTTATCCGCAATTCAAAATGTTTTTAAGTACATGAACTCATTTTACCATGAAAATTTTGAGGTTAGGAAATATTGCTTATGGACTAATCTGTAGAGAATTTTGTGCTGTACATTTTTTTTCTCTTACACTCTTTTTCGAATTCTTCGTAGTTTTCGAGTTATTCGCGATTCAAAATATTTTTGAGTGTATAAACCCAATTTAAGGTGAAAATTTTGAGGTTAGGAAAAAATACATAGGATACTTTTTTGTACAGAATTTTGTACTTTATATTTTTTGTTCCAACAGTTTTTCACGAATTCCTCATAGTTTTCGAGTTATTCGCGTTTTAAAATATTTTTGAGCTTCGAAATCCATTTTATAATGGAAATTTTGAGGTTAGGAAAAAATACATAGGATACTTTTTCGTACAGAATTTTGTACTCTACATTTTTTGTTAGAACAGTTTTGCACGAATTTCTCATAGTTTTATAGTTATTTACGTTTCAAAATTTTTTTGAGTTTCAAACCCCAAAATATCGAAAATCCGTGCCTGTGACTTGCTAGACTTATTCAATATCCCAAAATCTCCCAGAATCTAGAAAATCAAAACCGCCCAATGTAATTTGAGGTTTTAGCTCAAAATCGCCTAATTTGCCTGTACTATAATATGTTAATCGATTTTTAGAACAAAAAGTTTATAAAAAGTAATTACTTATAGATCTAGGTCATACAAATGCAGCAGGGAACAGAGTTTTTGATTCCGATCTATAATATTCTGCAACTTTTTGATAAAACGGTTTCTGTGCGAAAAACTGAACCAAGTGGTTTTCACAAGCCTCCTTTAGATCTATCCTCACCATTAAGACCATTTGAAGAGACAAATTATAGTCCCGCGTAGGGTTGCCAGTTGGCCAACCTAAAAGCTGGACAGACCAGCCAGTCTGGCCGGACAGAAAAAACCGGGTGGTTCTAATTGGAAAAATAAAGAAATTTGATATTTTCGAAGTAAAACTTTGAACATTTTTCATACACACCCTGTATAAAATGAAAAGTTTTTCAACATAGATACAAATACGTCTGACCCTGCTAAAAGCAACCGAATAGAAACCATTTTCATATTTTTAAGGGTGTAGTCGTAAAAAAATAATTTATAAGGGTCTGCAACGATAAAATTTTTTACAAAAAAATCAATAACTCAAAAAGAATGCATTTTTCGAAAACATTTTTCAGACAAAAGTATACTAAAATTTTACGTAGATTTCGTAGATTTCAAAAATGTATTAATATACAGGGAGTTCTATTTAAAATAACGAATTTTCATGATTTTACTATAAATATTTTGTTTTATCTCGTCGTGGGACACCTTGTATACACATACATAATTTATAAAAGAGTCATTTTGTTACATCCTTTGCTTATTTTTCGCTTTTTTATAGATTTCTTTCATTTTATTTTCTTAGTTTTTCTATATTTTTCAATCTCTTAATTAATCATTTTCTTTTCCCGCATTCCCTTTTAATTTAATCTTTTTAATTTTCATTTCCCAGCTGATTTATAATTCTGAATTCAATCCATCATTTGCCGAATTCTTTATTGAAGTTTTTACTTAACGATTCTCTAGATTTTCAGGCTCAAAATCAAATTTTTGGCACAATCTTATCCTACTTTCATCGGCTTTCCCAACAAAAATAGTAAAATTCTAATTTTGAAATGATACGTATCATAATACAAACTCCAGGTGCAAACGAAAATTGTGCGCGTCGTACGACCGTAAGTTTTGCAGTTCAGCAGCTGCCGAATCGCAGGTGGTGGAGAAATTTTGAAATCAGGTAACTTAGTACAATAATATTTCATTTTAAAAAGTCGCAATCGATTTTACCTTGATAAAATTAAATTGAGGATAGAAGATGAAGGTTTTGACGAAACATTCTCGATCAGGGTATTTAAAACTAGAAACTGTACGGGTTAAAACGACTTAGGTCTGTAATTTCAGGATTAAACCCGAAATTAAATTGGACGCTTCTGATTTTCTAGCATCTCAGATGTTTTCGGTTACCGAATAACTTAACAAAATTACTTTTTTTGGAAATTATTTTCTAGGGAATGTTTATAAGTGGAATCAAAGAATTTAGGTTACGTTCTAAGGTCCAGAGTGTCAATGTCGTTCAGAATAAGGTCCATAGTTAAAACTTCAACTGTAAATTTTTTTTAATTCAGTACAGCAAAGTATGAAAAAACATTCTACATAGAAAAATATTTTCTTCGGAATGTTATAAGTGAAATTTATGAATTCAACATTAGGTACAAAGGTCCAAGGCTTTTATGTCGTTGAAAATAGGGTCCATGTTTGAAATAAATAAGGTTCGATTATTAATTTTCTTTATTCAGTACGACGAGGAATGAAAAACTCATTCTAGACTGAAAGGACATTTTTGAATATGTGTATCTACGAATTTACAAAAGGTTCTAAGGTCCAGAGTGTCAATGTCGTTCAGAATAAGGTCCATAGTTAAAACTTCAACTGTAAATTCTTCTAATTCGATACTGCAAAGTATGAAAAAACATTCTACATAGAAAAATATTTTCTTCGGAATGTTATAAGTGAAATTTATGAATTCAACATTAGGTACAAAGGTCCAAGGCTTTTATGTCGTTGAAAATAGGGTCCATGTTTGAAATAAATAAGGTTCGATTATTAATTTTCTTTATTCAGTACGACGAGGAATGAAAAACTCATTCTAGACTGAAAGGACATTTTTGAATATGTGTATCTACGAATTTACAAAAGGTTCTAAGGTCCAGAGTGTCAATGTCGTTCAGAATAAGGTCCATAGTTAAAACTTCAACTGTAAATTCTTCTAATTCGATACTGCAAAGTATGAAAAAACATTCTACATAGAAAAATATTTTCTTCGGAATGTTATAAGTGAAATTTATGAATTCAACATTAGGTACAAAGGTCCAAGGCTTTTATGTCGTTGAAAATAGGGTCCATGTTTGAAATAAATAAGGTTCGATTATTAATTTTCTTTATTCAGTACGACGAGGAATGAAAAACTCATTCTAGACTGAAAGGACATTTTTGAATATGTGTATCTACGAATTTACAAAAGGTTCTAAGGTCCAGAGTGTCAATATCGTTCAGAATAAGGTCCATAGTTAAAACTTCAACTGTAAATTCTTCTAATTCGATACTGCAAAGTATGAAAAAACATTCTACATAGAAAAATATTTTCTTCGGAATGTTATAAGTGAAATTTATGAATTCAACATTAGGTACAAAGGTCCAAGGCTTTTATGTCGTTGAAAATAGGGTCCATGTTTGAAATAAATAAGGTTCGATTATTAATTTTCTTTATTCAGTACGACGAGGAATGAAAAACTCATTCTAGACTGAAAGGACACTTTTGAATATGTGTATCTACGAATTTACAAAAGGTTCGAAGGTCCAGAGTGTCAATATCGTTCAGAATAAGGTCCATAGTTAAAACTTCAACTGTAAATTCTTCTAATTCGATACTGCAAAGTATGAAAAAACATTCTACATAGAAAAATATTTTCTTCGGAATGTTATAAGTGAAATTTATGAATTCAACATTAGGTACAAAGGTCCAAGGCTTTTATGTCGTTGAAAATAGGGTCCATGTTTGAAATAAATAAGGTTCGATTATTAATTTTCTTTATTCAGTACGACGAGGAATGAAAAACTCATTCTAGACTGAAAGGACATTTTTGAATATGTGTATCTACGAATTTACAAAAGGTTCTAAGGTCCAGAGTGTCAATATCGTTCAGAATAAGGTCCATAGTTAAAACTTCAACTGTAAATTCTTCTAATTCGATACTGCAAAGTATGAAAAAACATTCTACATAGAAAAATATTTTCTTCGGAATGTTATAAGTGAAATTTATGAATTCAACATTAGGTACAAAGGTCCAAGGCTTTTATGTCGTTGAAAATAGGGTCCATGTTTGAAATAAATAAGGTTCGATTATTAATTTTCTTTATTCAGTACGACGAGGAATGAAAAACTCATTCTAGACTGAAAGGACACTTTTGAATATGTGTATCTACGAATTTACAAAAGGTTCGAAGGTCCAGAGTGTCAATATCGTTCAGAATAAGGTCCATAGTTAAAACTTCAACTGTAAATTCTTCTAATAAATTCCATAGAAAATTATCGAACTAGTATAAGTAAAACTAATTAATTAGTGTCAGAAAAAAATCTATATTAAAAGTGAATTTTTAAATGTTTCTAGTTATTTAAATTTTCTTTCTATTGGAAATAATTTTCTGGGAAATGTTTAGAAGTGTAATCAAAGATTTTAGTTTAGGTTCAAAGGTCCTTGGAAATAAATTCTTTATGACGGTATAACGACCTTTCCATCGATTATTATAAGATAATTTCAACATTTAATACTTCGACGAAGCTAATTTCAAAACTCATAAGTTTTGGGAAACGTTCTAGACAAAAATTTATAGAACCAAATTAACGGAAAATCTCATTAAAACTTCTTCCTTCGTTGACATATATCATGAAGAACATAAATAAAATATTATATTAACATAAAAAAATCTCAAAAATTGTTCATTCGATGTTGAGACTCACAATTTATTTCTTGATATCGAATCAACTGCACTTATTAAAATTATGAGCTTGTAATGTTGAATGAATAATGATGAATTAGACTTTCCATAAAATCATACGAAAACGAAGAAAATATATATTACATAATGTACTAAATGAATTTTTTCGACTATTCACCATTTTTTTTTATTAATTTTTCCATTAAATGTTTCTAATAATTTCTCCCAATCTTATAATTAATGCCTAAAAGGCTTTTATTGACTTTTAGAAAAAAACCCACGCAAACTACTTTTTTAACCGGAAGGGTTTGAAATACCTATTTGATGATGGCTAAAAATTCTCTACTATGCCGGAAAATTGCCAAAAACTGCCGAAAAAATCTCGCACACCACCTTCAAGCATCGAATGTTTCGTCATTCCGTTTTCTATTTCAGAAAGTGTTGCATCTTTATATTTTCGAAAAATAATCAACTCATTTTAGTTGTACTATGTCGTAGTGACAATTAATTCGGTGTGTTGTAGTTTGTGGTAAGACATTTATATATCTGTGTCAAATTTTCCTGTATGAAATCCAAAGGGGCCAAAAACACT
The DNA here is from genome assembly GCF_026250575.1 of Diorhabda carinulata. Lineage (NCBI taxonomy): Eukaryota > Metazoa > Arthropoda > Insecta > Coleoptera > Chrysomelidae > Diorhabda > Diorhabda carinulata. Next base: position 15,994,087 of record NC_079469.1, on the reverse strand, counting down.
ACCACTCAATTCCTTCAGATCAATTTAGCTTCACGTAAGGCCACACTGCCATAGAATAACGTGTTTTTAGATGTAGATCAGGTATTTGACAAGGTTTCAAACCTGCTAATAATAGATGCAAAGCCCCTGTTTTGAAATTAGTTTTTTCAATAATTTTCGAAAGATAAAATTTGACGTTTCGCGACTTTTCCTTAATTCTTTATCAAAATATTTTGATAAATACAAATTTTATCTGTCAAAAATTATTAGAAAAACTAAATCAAAGTCAAAACATTTTGAAAAAACTTGAAGAAAAGTCGAAAACGTCAAATTCTATCTTTCAAAATTCATATATTTAAATTGTCTTTATTTTAAATCAGTTCTGATTTAAAATTAGTTTTTTTAATAATTTTCGAAAGATAAAATTTGACGTTTCTCGACTTTTCCTTAATTCTTTATCAAAATATTTTGATAAAGACAAATTTTATCTGTCAAAAATTATTAGAAAAACCAAATCAAAGTCAAAATATTTTGAAAAAACTTGAAGAAAAGTCGAAAACGTCAAATTCTATCTTTCAAAATTCATATATTTAAATTGTCTTTATTTTAAATCAGTTCTGATTTAAACTTAGTTTTTTTAATAATTTTCGAAAGATAAAATTTGACGTTTCTCGACTTTTCCTTAATTCTTTATCAAAATATTTTGATAAAGACAAATTTTATCTGTCAAAAATTATTAGAAAAACCAAATCAAAGTCAAAATATTTTGAAAAAACTTGAAGAAAAGTCGAAAACGTCAAATTCTATCTTTCAAAATTCATATATTTAAATTGTCTTTATTTTAAATCAGTTCTGATTTAAAATTAGTTTTTTTAATAATTTTCGAAAGATAAAATTTGACGTTTCTCGACTTTTCCTTAATTCTTTATCAAAATATTTTGATAAATACAAATTTTATCTGTCAAAAATTATTAGAAAAACTAAATCAAAGTCAAAACATTTTGAAAAAACTTGAAGAAAAGTCGAAAACGTCAAATTCTATCTTTCAAAATTCATATATTTAAATTGTCTTTATTTTAAATCAGTTCTGATTTAAAATTAGTTTTTTTAATAATTTTCGAAAGATAAAATTTGACGTTTCTCGACTTTTCCTTAATTCTTTATCAAAATATTTTGATAAAGACAAATTTTATCTGTCAAAAATTATTAGAAAAACTAAATCAAAGTCAAAATATTTTGAAAAAACTTTAAGAAAAGTCGAAAACGTCAAATTTTTTCTTTCAAAATTCATATATTTAAATTGTCTTTATTTTAAATCAGTTCTGATTTAAAATTAGTTTTTTTAATAATTTTCGAAAGATAAAATTTGACGTTTCTCGACTTTTCCTTAATTCTTTATCAAAATATTTTGATAAATACAAATTTTATCCTTCAAAAATTATTAGAAAAACTAAATCAAAGTCAAAATATTTTGAAAAAACTTGAAGAAAAGTCGAAAACGTCAAATTTTATCTTTCAAAATTCATATATTTAAATTGTATTTATTTTAAATAAGTTCTGATTCAAAATTAGTTTTTTCAATAATTTTCGAAAGATAAAATTTGACGTTTCTCGACTTTTCCTTAATTCTTTATCAAAATATTTTGATAAATACAAATTTTATCCTTCAAAAATTATTAGAAAAACTAAATCAAAGTCAAAATATTTTGAAAAAACTTGAAGAAAAGTCGAAAAGTCAAATTTTATCTTTCAAAATTCATATATTTAAATTGTATTTATTTTAAATAAGTTCTGATTCAAAATTAGTTTTTTCAATAATTTTCGAAAGATAAAATTTGACGTTTCTCGACTTTTCCTTAATTCTTTATCAAAATATTTTGATAAAGACAAATTTTATCCTTCAAAAATTATTAGAAAAACTAAATCAAAGTCAAAATATTTTGAAAAAACTTGAAGAAAAGTCGAAAACGTCAAATTCTATCTTTCAAAATTCATATATTTAAATTGTATTTATTTTAAATAAGTTCTGATTCAAAATTAGTTTTTTCAATAATTTTCGAAAGATAAAATTTGACGTTTCTCGACTTTTCCTTAATTCTTTATCAAAATATTTTGATAAATACAAATTTTATCTGTCAAAAATTATTAGAAAAACTAAATCAAAGTCAAAATATTTTGAAAAAACTTGAAGAAAAGTCGAAAACGTCAAATTTTATCTTTCAAAATTCATATATTTAAATTGTATTTATTTTAAATAAGTTCTGATTCAAAATTAGTTTTTTCAATAATTTTCGAAAGATAAAATTTGACGTTTCTCGACTTTTCCTTAATTCTTTATCAAAATATTTTGATAAAGACAAATTTTATCCTTCAAAAATTATTAGAAAAACTAAATCAAAGTCAAAATATTTTGAAAAAACTTGAAGAAAAGTCGAAAACGTCAAATTCTATCTTTCAAAATTCATATATTTAAATTGTCTTTATTTTAAATCAGTTCTGATTTAAAATTAGTTTTTTTAATAATTTTCGAAAGATAAAATTTGACGTTTCTCGACTTTTCCTTAATTCTTTATCAAAATATTTTGATAAATACAAATTTTATCTGTCAAAAATTATTAGAAAAACTAAATCAAAGTCAAAACATTTTGAAAAAACTTGAAGAAAAGTCGAAAACGTCAAATTCTATCTTTCAAAATTCATATATTTAAATTGTCTTTATTTTAAATCAGTTCTGATTTAAAATTAGTTTTTTCAATAATTTTCGAAAGATAAAATTTGACGTTTCTCGACTTTTCCTTAATTCTTTATCAAAATATTTTGATAAATACAAATTTTATCCTTCAAAAATTATTAGAAAAACTAAATCAAAGTCAAAATATTTTGAAAAAACTTTAAGAAAAGTCGAAAACGTCAAATTTTTTCTTTCAAAATTCATATATTTAAATTGTCTTTATTTTAAATCAGTTCTGATTCAAAATTAGTTTTTTCAATAATTTTCGAAAGATAAAATTTGACGTTTCTCGACTTTTCCTTAATTCTTTATCAAAATATTTTGATAAATACAAATTTTATCCTTCAAAAATTATTAGAAAAACTAAATCAAAGTCAAAATATTTTGAAAAAACTTGAAGAAAAGTCGAAAACGTCAAATTCTATCTTTCAAAATTCATATATTTAAATTGTCTTTATTTTAAATCAGTTCTGATTTAAAATTAGTTTTTTCAATAATTTTCGAAAGATAAAATTTGACGTTTCTCGACTTTTCCTTAATTCTTTATCAAAATATTTTGATAAATACAAATTTTATCCTTCAAAAATTATTAGAAAAACTAAATCAAAGTCAAAATATTTTGAAAAAACTTGAAGAAAAGTCGAAAACGTCAAATTTTATCTTTCAAAATTCATATATTTAAATTGTATTTATTTTAAATAAGTTCTGATTCAAAATTAGTTTTTTCAATAATTTTCGAAAGATAAAATTTGACGTTTCTCGACTTTTCCTTAATTCTTTATCAAAATATTTTGATAAATACAAATTTTATCCTTCAAAAATTATTAGAAAAACTAAATCAAAGTCAAAATATTTTGAAAAAACTTGAAGAAAAGTCGAAAACGTCAAATTCTATCTTTCAAAATTCATATATTTAAATTGTATTTATTTTAAATAAGTTCTGATTCAAAATTAGTTTTTTCAATAATTTTCGAAAGATAAAATTTGACGTTTCTCGACTTTTCCTTAATTCTTTATCAAAATATTTTGATAAATACAAATTTTATCCTTCAAAAATTATTAGAAAAACTAAATCAAAGTCAAAATATTTTGAAAAAACTTGAAGAAAAGTCGAAAACGTCAAATTTTATCTTTCAAAATTCATATATTTAAATTGTATTTATTTTAAATAAGTTCTGATTCAAAATTAGTTTTTTCAATAATTTTCGAAAGATAAAATTTGACGTTTCTCGACTTTTCCTTAATTCTTTATCAAAATATTTTGATAAATACAAATTTTATCCTTCAAAAATTATTAGAAAAACTAAGTCAAAGTCAAAATATTTTGAAAAAACTTGAAGAAAAGTCGAAAACGTCAAATTCTATCTTTCAAAATTCATATATTTAAATTGTCTTTATTTTAAATCAGTTCTGATTTAAAATTAGTTTTTCCAATAATTTTTTAAAGACAGATTTTTGTGTTTTCTTAATGTAACTGCAAAACGAAGTGTTTTATTAGCAATACATCCGCTAAGTAGAAAATTTCTTCGTTTTCCTCGAAAGAAAAATCGTTTAAAAAATGTCAAAGTGTGCTACGCTTCAGACGGAATGAAAAACTCAAAATAAGCGGATTCAAGTTCAAATACGTATGCCAGTTCCGGCAAAAAAAGTGGTTTGCGTGTTTTTTTTTTAAAAGCCAATAAAATTGACTGCCGAAAACATTTAAAAAAATTAATATCCGCGATGACGGTAAAACATTTTATCAATTTGACGGGACTTTCGGTGTTACCGGCTCCTGGACTATTATTTTCCTTTGAAACTCGAGACAAATTTTAATTATTACATTCCGAAGAAATGTTATTTTAGATAACGAGTAAATTTTGGAAAAGGAATATATTATAATGAATAAAAGTGACATACCTTTTTCGTATTGACAAATGTAACAGTTTCTAAGTGCCCGGTTGTGATAAATCTTTGGTGAAAAGTTCAATTTCGAGTCTGAAGACACCGTTAGCCAAGATTCGTCTAATAAAAATAATGAATGGAGCGAACCGAAATCGAATAGTTTAATGAACTGCCAGTCCACAAAAAATTCGCCAATGACTAAGTAGGTATATGTAATTCGGTGATTTCTCCTCAAGGGAGCCTCAACAAGCTAGACGTTTGTCGGTCCCCCACATCTATTACATTACCGATTCACATTTTGGGTTACTTTGTAGACATTCTTAGATCCCAGACATCGAACACGTCTTACATATTTATATATATATATATATATATATATATATATATATATATATACATGTATTATTTCCTGTTCCAAATTGATACAAATAACAACCTAACGCGCAATAATAAATAATACAACAACACATTTTACTTATATTTTTCATAATATCGCGCACTAACTTTTCTAAAATATTCGGCACTTATAATATGCAGTTAATTCTATCGACAAAAAAAGCAAAAAGTAAAAGACGCATTATTAGAAGATGGATACGCACCTTTTCTTTCCCGTAACAAATATTCCAACGGAAATTGCGTAGTTGTCTTTTATAGGGTAGAAATTCCATGTCACAAGAACATACACCACAATTCAAGACTGCTTAGCAGCGACTGTTTTCTTCGCTCACTGGTATTGCATAGTAACCAACCGAGACGAACCAAATTCCTAATAATACATAGACACCATGTGCGCGACAGAGACAGGCTGCCGTTCGAGTTACGTCATCGGGCAAGCGCAGATCCGACTTACTCCACCTCTTCGAGTGGCGAATCTCGATTTTATTCCCCTTTTATCGTCAATAGACACACTAACCCCTATAAAAGTTGTTTTTAGGGTTAAAGGAAGTACGTGCGAAAATTTCGATGCTAAAAAGTACGAATTTTTTGTGTGGGAATGAACGAGAATAGCGAACGAAAGTTCGCAAGTCGGAGGTGAGGAATTTCGCAAAATGGCCGCTATCTAATATCGCAGTTTTAATTTGTTATTGCAAAATCATACAAAATATTATTTTTTTAATGGAATTGTTCGTACTTACTTCCTAAAAACTGATTAAACCTCTTAAATATCACTTAAATCTACGAAAAAATACGTTGTTTTCAATACTAATTTCGTTTCAGTTTCATACATAATAAAACCCATTTTAACCTAGTTTTTTTCAAGAAATTATGATTTTCAAAAGTGAAAAATACTATTTAAATACACTTACAAATATTATATATTTTTTATTTCTATAAACTTGTACAATTTTCAATTTTTAATTACAACGTTTTTCAAAATGGAATTATAAATATATACACCCTAAAAAAGGCAAGTAATTCATCATTTTAATTTAATAAATATTAGTTTTAATTACGCCCAATCAATAAATACTAAGAAAAAAATTGATTGCACTGATTATAGTCTCAAATACACAAGTTTTTCAAAACCGACGAAAAACGTATATTCTATTCGTATTAACCCCAATTTTTATTTGAAATAATACTAAAACATAACCTCAACATCAATATATAACAATTATATTTTATTTATATTATTTATCGATTAATGTAAGGATGTACGAGGGTTGAAGGAATTGAGGATGTATATAATGGAAAAATCTTTAATATTATCGATAATTTTTTAATATTTCAACTTGTTATTCAAAAATTAGTTATTTGTCTATGGATTTTGATCATTTTTTTTTTTTAATATTTTAATGAAAAAATTCAAGTTATATCCATCTCTACCACTGGAAGAGATATCTAGAGTTTATAATTTTAAAAACACTTTTAAAGCCTCAAAATTCATAATAAAACAATTTTGTCGATTTCAATATTTGTTATAATAACTAATTAGGATTTAAAATAAAATAGTTAATGGGTATACACGTAAATAATCGATAAATATCCCAATTTATATACAAGAATGTACAATCATCAATATTTTTAAGTTGGATGTTTCAAAATATAAATTCAATTTGATGTGAAAAGTAATTTGAGATTCAAAAAATCATAGGAAAGAACTTCATTTCAAATATAAAATATTCTTCACATTCCCAGAGTTTTTAATGCATATAAGATTCAAAAAAATCTGAAAATACAACGCAAAAGGGTAACGAAAACTATGTCTTTGAAAGGCTTAAAAACATATGATTTGTTAGCCGAAACTATACGTTTTTAAACCGTTGTAATGGAAGAATTTACCATCTCGGTATTTCACACAAGTTTTTTCAAAATTTATTACATAAATCTTAAATCAGTTACGGTGTATATCGAAAACGAAATGTACACCATTATTTGTTCTAAAATAGAATTTTTTATTGAATTTTAATTAACAAACATAAGGTAGAAAATATTTACAATTTACAGATCGGTTCAAGTGGCCCTCAACTTAAAAAGATGGAAATTTCTAATCGGCAGAAAGTGTTATGTAGATTTTAAATTCGATTTTTAAAGCCAGAACAAAAAAATCGATGGTTTTTCTTGTTGAATTCTCAAAATGAATCATCAAATCTACAAGGGATGTAATTTAAATGTACTATTCGAGAACGATTTTGCGCCGGAAAGTATTTTCTATCCTGTAGAGTTTATTCTTCATATTTATTAATTCAATACTTTTCGCCATGAAATTATGGACAACTTTGACCGGTTTCTATACCATCAAAGCGTGGTTTTTTTATCAACAACGTCAGGTTGGCTAGCTCTTCAGATTACCACCAGGAATATGAAGGGAAGTCTTGGTTCAAAGAAAATCTAGTACCAGCACTACATGCAGTGAAATTTTTTTATATATCAAGACAAATACGTCAAATTCCTATTAAACATTCTTCCAAAGCAGGCATACAAAGAAGCAACTCATGGAGGTTCAAATGACCAAGAAGAATGATAAGGGACACCATTTTAAGATAAGATCCCTACTATTCTGTTTTGAATACAATCGAAATTATATGGTTCCAACTAAAAAGTAGACAATAACTAATAACACTTCACCCAAAAATTCCTTCTCAGTTGTGGTACGTAACCCAACCTAACAAAAAAAAAAACTTTGAAGCAATAAATTACATCGTTGTATTTAATTTTACTGAAATTTTCTTCGCTTGTTATATAAAGTTACAAATATTGTAGTCTATAACTTAATTCGTGCGGTTTTTTTTCAAAATTTGAACGTTTATTTAAGAAAAAAATGTACGATAATATTATCCAAAGTATTGTCCATCTGAAGCTATGACCTTTTCCCATATTTCTGGTAATTTGTGGATCCCATACCAAAAGAACTGCGCCGGCTTGGCAGCCAAGAATGAATCAAGCCAATTTTTGATATCTCGCTCTGATGTAAACCGTTTTCAATGGTAGTCAGAAGGGGCAAGGTCTGGGCTATAAGGCGAGTGAAGTAAATCTTCCCATTCACTGTTTTCCAAATAGTTGTTAACCGGAATAGCAACGTGGGATCGAGCGTTGTCATGATGGAAAATTATTGCCTCGTGTCTGGTCGCATTTTTCGGCTACTACTCTCTTCAAACGGATTAATTGTGTTCGGTAGCGTTCTCCATTGATGGTTTCACCCGGATTTAGCAACTCATAATGCAGCACACCCTTCTGATCCCACCATTACCTTCGCGCCATGGATATTCGGATTTGCTGTTGAATTTGCTGGTTGGTCGAATTTCACGTATGATTTTTCGCGCTTGGGGTTGTCGTAATGGATCACCAGTAACGATCCGATACAAAAATGACTTCCTTCTGTGGAGTTCCAGCAGTTTTCAGCTTGAGTCCATGTGGAACCCAATTTCCTTGCTTTTGTGAGTGACACTCGAAGATTCCGCGAGCTGTTCTTGTGTTTGGCAACAATCTTCATCGAGTAACGCTTCCAGTTCTTCATCTTCAAACTTTTTTGGTTGCCCAGGACGTTCATCGTCTTCCAAGTCAAAATCGTCGCTTTTAAATCGTGCAAACCACTTTTGATTAGCTAGAGCATGTTCACCATAAACTTTCACCAAAATACGATGACTTTGGGCAGTATTTTTCTTCATATTAAAGTAATGAAGAAGAAATCTTCGCGAAAACACTTTTTTAGGAACAAAGTTCGACAAAGACAGTAGATTTCCAACGCAGGTTTTCGTAATATTGGAACGTAGTAATATTATACAAGTTACGCCATCTCTTATCAAACCGCACGAATTAAGTTATAGACCAAAATGACAAAATGAGTGATAAAATTTGATGAATATGAATTTGAGTTATGGAAAGTACGGAAACTAAGTCATAATCACGTTAAAATGTTAAATTTTCGTTCAACCCCAATAAAATGAGTCTGATTTATTGAGAAAATTGCGCTTTCCCCAATAGTACCCAATGATATAAATGAAATTATTCAAAAATCTTTTGTGCGTCCTCTACTTTTTCAAATCAAATCACCAGACGTAAGTTGCTTCGATTGCAAATTTTTTTCCTCAATTAACATTTTATTTAATCGATATTCTTTCCATTAAAAACAGTGACTCGGCGTTAGGATGCACACCACTGAAAATAGAGGTAAATATAAAGAAATAAAAGTATGTGAAGTGTTAACTGGGTTAATGGATTTTAGGGACCGAAGTTATAGCAAGTTATAGCAGATACACAACACTAGAGTGTATAAAACACTCAGTGGGGGATCAGTATTCGGAAGGTAGGTAGTTCACAATTATTCTGTTCCAGCGATTTAGGGCGGACGATAAGGCTGAGCAAATATTTGAAAGGTAACCCGTGTAGCTGGTTACCGCTGGAAGTAATTATAACAGAAAACAATCGTCATTGGTGGAACAAATGCAAAAACTCGACGTTGTTACAGAAGCATGCACATCCTTTCTAAAGATGTGTTGCAGATAAATTATTAGCTTATTTAATAGCATCGTTACTTTTACTTGTATAAAAAAAAACATGCAAAATATACAGGATACAATGAAAAGTTTAAATCGTAATCGTAAACAGCGTCGTACTAACATTTGACGAAGCAAACATTTGTAAAAAACTTTATCTGAAATCTAGACAAATATTTATTTAGGTACCAAGACACTAAAGTCATAATTTTTGTCACGAGGCTAGAGATTAGTTTGGTGGCGACTAACCAGACGAGGCGAGTAGGATAAGGACCTCGATAAGGACCTTATCAGATAAAACCGCAACCTGGTAAGGTATAGGTCAGGATAAGGACCCGATGAGGATGTATCGTAAATCAGTGAAGAGGTTTACCTAATCAAGATTCCTGACTAAATTTTCCTCCTGGTTTGTATGAGAATAAGAGGTTCTAACAAGCAAAAATCAGGGAATACTTTTATAATCATACAAACTTATATCTACCATAAATTTTGATTGAAAATTTGTATTGATTGAGGTCATTAATACGATAAAAAAAAATAAAAGCGCATTAACGAACCCCGAAATATCAAAAAAAAAAGATAAATTCAATCATGAAAAAAAGAATTTTTCGAAATGGTTCACATTTATAAGAACGAAAAAACTAAAATTTGTAACTCTAGTTTGTAAATTCTAATAAAACTACAAATAGTTTAATATTTGAGACGTAGGGACTGAGGAAAATTTAAATTTCCATTTTGATTTTATACTTATTTTGATTTTCATGATGAAGGTGATCAATTGATCAATATAAATACGCAAATTGTCAGTGTCGATATCATATTTTGATAAAGACTTAAAGAAAAGTCGAAACGTTAAATTTTTATGTCTTCAAAAATTATTAAAAAAAAAACTAATTTTGAAACACAAAAGACCTAAAATCAAGAACATTTAGAAACATAAACAAAAGGTCCAAGGAGCGGTTTCTTATTGGGAACGTGGCAATGAAACACCAGAGTGGACTAACTTTAATATATTTTCCGAGCTTTCGAATACTTGTACTATGTTTTCATGGTTTGGGACTGAAATTGTGGTCAAATACAATATGAGAAATATGTGGGACAATAATAAAATTTTACTTACAATAATTAATTAAGATCTTCGGTGGTTTTGGATAATATTAATGCTTGTATAAACTCCTAGGTTTCCTAATTCAATATTCAAATAGAAATATTGTTGATTGAAATATTTATTCTGGTTACTATAGGAATTTTTATTAATTTTTAATTGGTTAGATTATGAGTGCCGTTGAATTTTTATAGGTTAGATAAGGATAAGTTGAAATAAATGATGTTCAATATTGATTGGTTAATTTATACTATCCAAAACAACCGAAAATATTAATTAATTATTGTAAGTAAAATTTCATTATTGTCCCACATATTTCTTATATTGTATTTGACCATAATTATAAAGTCGAAACGTCTAATTTTGTCTATCTTTCAAAAATTATTAAAAAAACTAATTTAGAAACATAAATATATATCAAAAGGTCTAAGAAATGAATTGCTGTTCGTAAATCTCGCTGAAACTTGACAACGGCTGGACCGATTTGGCTAACTTTCGTCTTGAATTATTCCGGAGAAGGTTCAAATCAACATGAAAATGCTCGGAAATAAATAAAAACAACAATTTTGTTTTCGCTTGTTGTTTTGTCACATAATAAGTCGATCCATCCTCTATGTCGATATCTCAGACAAAGAATGCATCCTTCTATTTTTGTTGCGCGAGAACTATCTTTATTTCGGTGATCCTTCGTGAAAATGACACTTTAGTCTTAACATACAAGTATTTTTGCAAAAATGTCGAGGATCTAAATGCGATCAATCAGAATTTTCTTCCTGGTCAATTGGTTACCTCCAAATCAGTAGACACCAGACCCAAGAAGTTTCTAAATTCACTGGATTACCACCTTACGATTTGCTGTTGAAAGTGGGATTAGGTATCATCATGCTACGTAACATTAATCAACTCGATTGACTATGAAAAAGGTGATGAATAACTTCATTGAGGTAACAATCATAAAGGGAAAATATCTTGATCCCGCGTATACCGGTGATTCGATTATAAACGTTTACAATTTCCGGTACGTCTGGCCTTTGCAATCACCATAAATAAATCGCAAGGTTATTCGTCGGAAGTTCGCGGAATCAACTTGGAGTTTCCCTGTTTCGCGCACGGACAATTAAAAGTTTTCCATTCCATGTTTAGTCTACGTCCTCGTTTTAATTCCTTTGTTGTTTCCAACATCATTGATACTTCCCACATTATTTTCTTGTCTTTTCTCACCACGTTTATTAGTTTTCTTTCTTGTATTCCTCTGACTTCAAAATATTTAAACGCAGCTGTATTCTTTTATTCTTTTTAAAACATTTTTCTACATATTAAGTTTCTTTACGTCTTTTCTATTATTTCCATGCTGACAGTGTTTAATAATATGATTACCTTTTTAATTATTGTAGTTTCTTGTGTTTTAGAGCTTCTACAATGTAATATATTGTGTTTAGTACGACTTTTAGTGTCTTTATTATCTGCCGCTTTTACCATGACTGTCAGTATTTGGTTTTATTCTTGGTGCCTTTCCAAGTTATGGTTTCTTGTAGTTATTTCATCTTCTATTGTTTGGGTTTCTTCTTGTCTATTATGCGTTTGAGAAATTCAACCATGGAGAAGTACACAATTGAGTAGCGCGTTGAAATTGTTGAAGCCTTTTACGAAAATGGGCGTTCAAATCAAAATGCATTTCGTGCACTTTTGTGTCCTCAATCGGGAGAATTGTGCGCAAATTTCAGCGAACCGGGTCTGCAGGAAATGTGCGTGCTCGCCCCGTTCGCTGTTGTTCGCGATGGTGCGGTCAACCTCTCGAGTCGACGTCGTGCCCAACAATTAAACATCTCACGAACATCACTGACGCGAATTTTGAATAAAGATTTGAATTTACACGCTTACAACGTTCAATTGACTCAAGAGCTGAAACTGGTGACGATTTTAAGCGTCGCCAATACGCCGAATAGTTGGTTGAACAGACAGAAGTGAATGGCGACATCTTCAGCGCCGAGGCACACTCTCACCTCAGTGGATTCGTTAACAAGCAGAATTGCCGCATTTGGGCGAATGAGAATCCACGAGGGATTGTTGAAAAGTCGACGCATCCACAAAGAGTGACTGTTTGGTGCGGTTCACGGACTGGAGGCGTACTTCTTCGAAAATTAGGTCGGCCAAGTAGTTACCGCGAATGGTGTGCGCTATCGCGAGATGATAACGGACTTCTTGTGACCAGAAATTGAGGATATGAACCTGGACGATACGTGGTTCCAACATGATGGTACCAGTTGCCACATAGCCAACGAAACAATGGTTCTTTTGCGCGAGGAATTCACGACGTGATGATATTAATTAGCCGCCACCACGATCATGTGATTTGACACCGTTGGACTTGTTTCTTTGGGGATATTTGGAAGAAAAAGTGTACGTCAATAAGCTAATAAAAATTCAAGAGCTATAGGATGAGATAATTCGGCATATTAAAGACATTGAACCTCAATAATGTCTCAGAGTATGCCATCGAAGCCGTGGCGAGCATTTGGCCGAACTTCTTTCTAAATTCTCTAAATCTATTTGTTTGTTATTTTGATTCCATTTCGATTCCACGGTTTTGGTCGGTCTGATATAGGGCAAGAAGAAACTAGAAGTTTTTCACAAGAAGAACGGTGATTATTTTCTACAAAAAACACTTTTATGTTATCGAGAACCAGCACGTCATAAATATAAATCGTTTAAACTTAATGTATCGATAGTTGTTAATTATTTTATTGATTTTAATTGAATTTACTTGAAATTTTCTCTAAATATAAGAATTCTAAATCCCATCCAACTTCTTGGATGAGTACATAAGTAGTAGAATAGGATTTTCTACCCTGTACAGCATGGACCACGAAAGAGTTGTAACTACGAATGATTCAAGACGTAAACTCTCCAATTTGTCATTGATGTGACTAATTGTTAGATGATTAGGAAGTTGTCACGAACATAAATAATCAGTTAATTATACACATACAATTATTATGTTTTAAAATGTTACATTCCCACGTAACTGCTATAATAAAATGAATATACAATTAAGTTGTGGACATTATATTCTACTATCATATAATGGCTATTATGCCCTTAGATATTCGTGTCGATTGCTTCAGGCGTTTTTTTCCCCCCACTTTGAATAACAAAACTGTAAAAAGGTGACACCCAAGTTACTACTTGAAAATTGTTCCGAATTGATAATAAAAAATTTTCTATCTATCAATTAACTTCTCTAAACAACTTTATTTCGGTTTATACAGTAGATAAAATTGAATATAATAAAGAATAAATGAAATTTGTTTGGTTCGCGCATATAAATAAGAATAATATGAATTGCGATAATAGAAAGAAAATATTGATACAATCCATGGTAATTTACCCCCGCAGAAACATCGAATATGTATATAAAGTAGAAAGCATCAATTATAAAATGGCAAGAAAGAAAATTATTTCGGTACCACTAAACACTCAAGATGATTTTTCAAAGGCTTTCGATTGTGTTAATCTTAATATTTTAATCAATTGCTTTAATACGGTTTCAGGGGAAAACCTCTCGCATGGTTTAAATCATACTTGATCAACAGAAGTCAGCTTCTAAGGCTTCTTGCAAGCGCAAAAAGAATATGGTGGAGTGCCCCAAGGTTCAGTACTAGGACCTATCTTGTTACTTCTGTTTTATCAACGACACGCATATTTAGACTTCGGTGGTAAAATAGTTTTAACGGTTTGTTTATCATTATTCCTTTGTTTTAAGATGTCTATATTAGCTTCACCGGTATATGAGTTTTTTTGTTTATTTGTTTGTTTGTAACTCGCCTATGCGGCTTATTACTGTTAGTATATCCCACCACTTTAATTGAGTTTGTTAGCCGAGCAGGCTAAGGCGTCAAACTCCGGATTCGCAGGTCGCGGGTTCAAATCTCGTTCAAGTCGTGGGAAAAATTCGTCCACTGTTAAGTGGAGTGATGATAATATTGAAGATTCGAGAACGATATTAATTGTGAAACTTAAGGAATCAAGGAATGATGTAAGCAGGAGATTTTTAGCCCAGTAGCAGCAAAGGATAGCCGCTCGTTTTATTCATATCGCAATGGAAAATGTATCAATCAAGTTGTGGCTAAAAGTTTTATAAGGTTCCTGAAGCAACGGCTAATTTTCTTCAACTTGAAAATGATAACTCATATGCAGGTCACTCATTTCAAAGATTGTCTGCTACACTTTTATTTGAATCTGTGGGAAGCTTGGTTGGCTCGATCACAGGGAAAACACTAAGAAACAGAATAAGGAGCAATGAAATTAGAAGAATGTGTGACGTTCCGGATATAGTGAGATGGGCCAGAACTAGAAGAAGAGCAAGAAGAGATCATGTCAATAGACGATCGACTGGCGAAAATCGCAAAGGAAGAGAGACCCAATACAAGTAGACCGCCTGGAAGACCACCAAAGCGCTGGTATGAGAGCTGGTCCTCGGAGTCACAACTTAGGCTGCCTCTGACTGAAAACACAAGACACAGTCTTAAAATAAGAAGAAGAAGAAGAAGAAGAAGAAGAAGGAAACTTGGTGATACGGTGGGTCGAAGTCATCAACGGTGGCTGAAGGGTAAGTCAATGAATCCGTAGCACGCAGGACAGAAATAGCTAATAAAATCTATTGAACATAGAATATGAATTTTAGTTCATTACTTTTTGTTAGGTACTAAATTTATTTACCAGTAGGGGATATCGAAGCCCATATAGGATTTTACGATGGGCCCAATATAGGTCCAGACTTGAACCAAGTATTTACAACTCTGGCCCTAGCTCGCAAGGAGTTATTCGCGCAGACTTGGTGGGACTCTGGGATGATAAGAATGTACCTTCATTGGGCCAGGCTGGTTGCTTGTAAAAATAGATTTTCAATATATTGTTAATAGAATTATAGTTTTATGACAAATGTCCAGTAATACTATTTTTTATTGTCTTTTATGATTCAACCAGGCTTGGGCGATTACAGGTTTGCCAATGCCAGCTTTCCCAGCTAACCTCCGTGGTTCAAGTTCGGGGGGCTCCTACATGGGAAATATTTTAACGGAAAGAAAAGTTAATTCATGAATATTAACTTTTTGTAGGTGATCTTATTCATGACTGGATGAGTTCGTAATGCCCAAAAACGAAAAAAATCATTCCGACAAAAGAACAAACTAAATTTTGACGTTTAATTTTACTGCGCTACTGGTCGATGATGTACAGTTAGTTTCGAAGAAATTTCGGTGTTTAAACGTTAAATTCCAACCAGTTTTGTGACAAATACGCTAACTCTATTCCAAATTAGATGAGTACACAAGCTACTAAAATTATTGTAGATCAAATACCCTGGAGTAACAGAATTTTTGATTACACATAATATCTTCAAAATATCATTGTATATACGAAATTTACGAGGTGTGATCGAAAAAATACGCCGGTACTTTTGGTTGTTAACCAATAAGAATTGTAGTTAAATCCGAACGTTTTATTTAATTGGTAATCAATTATTATACATCGTATCCACTCAAAAGTAATTATACAAAATTGATTTAATAAGTTACCTAAAGCTGTTGAATTATTTTAAATCTAGTTAATGAATCGATGTAGGCTAATTTCTAAACTTTTGAATATATTGATCGGCAATCAATGTTGGATCTCCAACTAAAGTTTTTGCGACGTTGTGGCAGTGGCGGATTATACAAATTACAAAAAAATTATGCAGAAAATTCATGAAACGTACAAAATATAACCAAATAATGATATAAATAATATAAAATTCCAATATACAGAAGAAAATGTCGATTTCACTCCAATTGGCAAGTGATTGTGCATTTTTTCAGCATTGTACAGTATTGAGCCCTTAACTAATTCTAAGATTGTTTTCAGAAATAAGATGACAGATGCTTCTGGAATGATAAAACAATTATATGATCGAATAAACTAGTTTAATCTGAATATTTGATAATTTATATTTTAATAATTAATCAATTGAGGATTTTTTTTGGCAAATTGATGAGTCATTTGATAAAAGATGGTAACTAGGTTCTTATGATGGAGCTGGGAGGTGATCAAAGGCACTCCGTTATTAAACGATGCAACCTCATCGAGTTTGGACTCGTTTAATTCGTCTTGGTGATTACTTTGATACTAGATGATAACCAGGATCTTATGATGGAGCTGGGAGGTGGCCATAGGAGCGACGCAACCCCAACTAGTTTGTTTCGTTTGTTATGAATGTGGATTATGTCTAATTAGAAGGATAGAAGGACACAATGTCAAGATCCACACGTGCCGAATGATGAATGGTATGAGGGTGTATAAACAATTCATCGAAGCCTGTTGTATTGAAGCTCTTACCCCTACACAATGGACCTTTGGGGGGAGCGATAGTTTTGGTCTTATACTCGTGGGAGTATAGGTCCTTGTCCACAAGCGTCAACGATTAGAATTTAATGGCCCTAGCTGCACATAAGCAAGCCAGTCTTTGTATATTTGAGAGGTTGTAAACAAAAATATTTATCTTCCCTCAAATTTGTGGAAACCAAATTAACCCCAATCATCACACCTTTTAGTAGTGACATATCTGAAGGGAAAATTTGTTATAGAAAATTATTTCATACGGACAATCACCTCCTGAATTTTTTCGCATGAATTTAGAATGAAATGTTATGACTGTTCTAAATAAACCAGACACGCTAAATCTGCGACCGAAATGATACGCATTAGATAAAAATTTCTCCTTGACCCAAAATATTTTGCAAATATAACAGACACAAAATTGTTCGTATCACCTTGCGTTTGATATTGCGAAAAATAAAGTACACAACACCCATAAGAGGCACAATTCCACAATGTTATTTAAAAGTATGCCCGTCAACGGAAAAAATTAATTTATGTTTTACATATTTTATGGAGTAGATAATTCTACAAAGGTCGTAGATGGTAGCGGATTTGTTCTCACAGGTTTAATAAACATTTAGAAAGTGGCAGGTTTCTGGACAATTGCATTTCAAACCAGTTGGAATCTGTTGGTACACACAGGCCTTAAAGAAAAGAAAAAATTAACCCGGAAAAAACAATTTATTATTGAAGAAACAGTACCCGAAAATAAGTAAGCAGCACTGAAAGATAGTACAAATATTGTAACATCGAAAGCTTTAATCAAAAAATAACCTTCAAAGCCATCATCAAATCCTATTTCGACCAATCATTTCAATTAGAATAGTCTTTGAAACCCTTAAAAATACACAAATCCCACTAAACAACCAATTACCTCCACTCACAACAACAGAATGGCGTTTGAAAGGCGACACGCGGCGACCACGTTTCAGTATTTACTTACTTTCTACGTCACAACCGCAGTAACCAATAGAAACATGTTTTCCGTCACGTGTTATTACTCAAATTATCATCGATTTTATAATATTTTAACTTATAATATAAAACAATTCAAAATAAATTTTTAAATATGTCAAATGCACAAATTACCGACCATTGCAAGGGCCTTATTGTCAGTCTCTGTAAGAAAAATGTATGCTCGTTCCCATTATATAATGACAATTTTTTTTCAACCTCCGATCGCTCCGTGCAAACGCTACGCAGGCAGAAGAAAGCGGGCACGCGCTGTAGACGACTGAGAAACTTCAGGTGTCAGTCGGCGTTGTGCTACAGCCACGTAAACATGTCCGCAATTATTAATGCTACCGCCAAGTGTTGTCGAAGTTGTACATCTGACAACGCGGTTTTAATATCCAAAACCCTACTAAGCCCGAATCTTACCACCTCATGTCTACCTCTATAAATTCTCCCATCATCTTCAGGTAAAACTCTTAACCAAACCTCATCTCGGCGTCGTAGGTTTGGTGCGGTTTTCTGCGAAAATACCGTCAGGAGTTTGAGGAGGAAATTTGTTTTTATTCGAAAGCAGATGAAGGAAACATGGTTGTTATAATGGAAGAAGGAGTTTGAAAATCGAACCTGAGAGTTTTTCAGTAAATAATTCGTTAGAGTTCATCAATAAAGTAAAACTACAGATACTGAAGATGGAGCAATTTAAATTTTCTTTGATGTAAGTGTATTATTTCCCAGCGTGTCGATCCCGCAAACCTTGGAGTACCTTGAAGACTTAGTGAGATCAAATAATTTGGGAGTTGATGTAATCAAAGGATATTTATGTCAAGTTAATATGTTTTAGTCTCTGTAGACGATAACTTGGTTATCGAAACGCGCGTCAGACAGTGTAATTGGGAATGTTGGTGTAGATAGTGTCCAGTCTCGTCGAAACGCGCGTCTAACAGTGTAATTGTGAGTGTTGGTGTAATGGTAGTGTGAACAGTGTGTTTAGTATCGTACCATTCATCATCAGATTCATCAGAAAATATATAGTCCAGTCATTTTAGGTAGATTTAGGCAAGAATTTGGGAAAATCGAAATACCCAACTATAAAATCGTTTAAACTCGTCCATTTGACATCCTAAAACTCCTCTCAAAATTCACATTTAATTCGATGTGAGGAACTTGAGAAATCGAGTGTCAAAAGTCAAAAAAATTGATTTTTTGCACATTTTTTGTAAATAACTCGTTTCCTGTGGGTTTTTCGCTATTCGTATCTATTATCAATATTGTAGAGCATTAAATTCTCTACAATTTTTGTTGCAAAAATATTTTCATACGGTGAATAGTTTCTGAGATGTAATTGTTAATAAAAAATGAAAATTATTTATAATTATATATTCAGCAATAATTTATAAACTTTATAAGCTTTTATCTCAGAAACGATTCACCGTATGAAAAAATTTTTCAAACAAAAGTTGTAGAGAATTTAATGCTCTACAATATTAATAATAGATACAAATAGCGTAAAACCCATAGAAAACGAGTTATTTGCAAAAAATCGATTTTATAGACATTTGAGCCCCGATTTTTTTAGTTGCTCACATCGAATTATATGTGAGTTTTGAGAGGAGTTTTAGGATGTCAAATGAACAAGTTTAAACGACTTTACAGCTCGATTTTCCTAGGCGGATTACCTCAAATAACTGAACTAATAATCTTTTCTAAATTATTACAGAAATAAGTTTCTAGTGATGACGATTTCTAGACCAATAACTGGAATGAATAATTGAGACACAAAAATTCGTGTGAAATTTTTTAGGTGACTGTCAATAACAAATTTAACAACCAGCACTTTGGGTGTACTTGTACTTCACCTCGATAATAACACACAAACAATTAAAAAGAGTTCATAATTTGGAGATAACAAACTCCATGTAAATATGGTGTGAAATTAATTACGGTATGAATAATTGCAAATATAAATTAGTCTGTGTAGTGCGAGTATGAATTATTGCTGCAAATAAATTCATTCAGTACATTATTCAGCGCATCTATGTTTACATAAGCTCATAATTATATTTAATTCGATAGATGGGTGATTCCGTTCTAACTGTGATATTCAATGTCCTGTATTGTTTTTTTGTACTAGTCATTAATTAATAATCAATTAATAAAAATTTTGTGTTAATTGAATAATTCTTAAGATATTTAAACATTATTTTTATACAATATAACTTGCCACTTAAAGAAAACTTATACTACATCACTTGAATGTCAGTACCGTGTCATGTCCATTCCTAGAATTTACCGATAAATTATTAATTTTTTTTGTCGTAACAAATGATTTAAACTAATTACCTTATAAATTCTAATGTTTATGATCAAACTGAGGAAAATTGATGCACTTGTTGTTTAATATCTTAAGTTACCATGTCAGTACCGTGGATAAATGAGTCAGTACCGTGGAACTCAAAATCCGACATTTGTGTCTTGCTCGTGATACTTTGAAGTTGTAGTAAATTCCTCTTAGAGTTTTATTTTTACAGTAAAATAGATGAATAATATGCATAAAAAAGTTAGAAAAGTTAAATTTTAAAATCTTGAAATTTTGAATACAAAAAATCACAGTTAGAACGGAATCACCCAGATCGTTATCCAAAGAAGTCTGCTGATCGAGCAGCAGGAGGAAACTTTCGCATTTCCTACAGACTTTTTCTCATGGATATTCTTCATAATAATCTCGGGATTGTACAGGGTGTTTAAAAAAAGATGACCTCGTTTCTAGTATGACTTCTTCTTTGGGTGCAGTCTTCTAATGAAAGTCGGCGATAACGCTTTGGCCCTTCTTATCCAGCGTCTGAGACTCCAATTCGCGAATATTCTTCAGCCACGAAGCCAGGACTACGTTTTCCCTCGATTTTTCCTCCTATCAGAAGTTGTGAAAGTCTGTATTTGTCATTTCTATATATGTATCCCAGATATGGGGTTTTTCGTGTTTTTACTAATTCTATAAGTTCCCTGTCGATGTCTATTCTTTGTATAACTTCGTTACTAATATGAACGGTCCAGGAAATTCTAAGCATTATCTAGAAGATCCACGTTTCGAAACTTTCTAAGAGCCTTAGTGAGTTCACCTTAAAGGTCCAAACCTCCAATTGTTTCATTTTTAGAAAGACATCTCTTGCGTGATCTTATTTCTATATCTGGGTCCAAGATGGTAAAGACTACAAGGTGTGCTGTAGTACACCAGCTGGGAAGCAGCCAATGAGAATTCGCTCCCAAAGAGATGCGCAGAACGAGTCGAAAATGAGCCCTCGGGAAGAGAACACACCTTGTAGTCTTTACATCATGTCTGAGTCTTGGTTAACCAACACCCCAGATATTTAAATTTCTCGACATTTTCAATGATGCCAACATTTACGTTGATAGACAGTAGTTGGAGATCCTATTCACTGGCAAAGACTTCTTCTGCATAAATATTGATGAGTAGAGGAGACAAAACGTATCACATCAGCTTATCGTGTCTTTCTTTGTCGTAATCCTTTTCGTAATCAATAAAACATAAGAAGAAGTCCTTTTATTGGTCTCGTCTGGTAAAACTTATCATCTTCACTGTATAACCAATGAAAACAACGAATCTTCAACATAAATGCATTTCTATTAGCCGAAACTGTCGGAAGGCGACGTACACAATTTCTTCGAAATATTCCTGCCAGACGGTCTGCGATAAGCAGTGGCGTGGCTCGATGAGATTTATATAATTAATAAATTTCTTTAAATAAATAGATTTGTGGCGTAGAATTATTTAGATGTGGATTTTAGTGAAAAATTTGGGATTTCCTATAACTAGCTTGATATCCAACAATGAAACAGAAAATTTTTAATAATAAAATTTATTTTTTATTTATAAATTTTCTATGAGCTGTGTGAATACAACGACTATTTGAAAAACGTTGTTTAAATGATGAAAAATTGATTATGTGTTTACTGACGTATTCCCAGAGATAATTGTATATTTAACACGTGAGCTTCGCCCCTTAAGTTCATTTTCATGTTGTGAGTTTAACATTTCCTTGTAATTAGTAAGCAATAAAGTAAAGGGGACCAAAACAGCTTAAATAATAATTTGGTGAACGAATCAAATTAATTTTGAGGGTAGTTGACTACCATACCGTGGTAAATTGCATTCGGTCACGCCCCTATTTTAGGGCAATTGAATAAAATGATAATTTCCACCGAAATAGCTGTCAAGTCATAATTAATTGCAATGTCCAATTATCAAGACATCCAAACAAAACTTGCCGATACAAAAAGGATATACCTAGAAAACGGTTTAAAATTTTACAAAAAAATATAAATAAATGCAGATTTCGCTTCTGATCTCTGATATACTGGAATAAAAAATAGTAAATTCTACTAATCGAGTCGAGTAAGTAGAAGTAGTACAAGGTAATGGAAAAACAAACAAATTTCAGCCACGCTTAAAATTGATTAACAGATTCTCAGACATCACGGCTGGAAACTAGTACAAAACATTCAAGCTTAAAATCGACCGAAACCTCGCAATTTTAAAGACCTTTATCGATCTTTTTGAAAATTTGGAATCAAGTTCATCTTACCTACAAACCCGACTTGGTCGCTAAGTATGCTTTTCATTTTTAAGGGGTGGAAATCATCCCTTACTCCAATAAATTGAAAACTAATTAATTAAAGCGGTAATGGGCTATAGTTATGTTCTAATATAATAAATGATGATTGTTTTGTATCATAATTTTAATATTTTGATATTTTACAGCTCACCTACCCTTAAAAACAACCCCTCATACAAAGATTTATTCAAAAAATGTGGTAGAAAACATGAAATTTCTTTTATTTTGGATCGTAATAGAAAAAATTTTTTTTCTTCAAGTGTAAGAAATCTGACCTTCGATATTTTTAATAATGCAATCACCAAATACCACCCCTCAGACTGGAAAAATTGCAAATTACTAAATGAAAGCGGTTATGGGGGCTCATTATGTTCAAACATGTGAATTTATTGTTTTTTTTTTACAATGTAAGTAATATTTCTACTTTTTATATGTAACTACCCTTAAAAACTACCCAGCTTTTTGCATTTATCCATACACCATTTTGTAGGGAATTTCATAAGCTACAAAACCATGAGAGTTGCAACCCTTCTAGGCCCTTTTCTTCAGAGAATTTTGATGTTAAAGGGTAAAAAAGACTCACCCTTAGGATTGAAATCATTATTTTAAACGCTTATATCTCGTTTAATTTTCAAGTTATGTGAGTTTAAAAAAAAAGCAAAATGTTCAGTAAAATAAAAGCTAAATTTTAGTTATAACAACATTTTTTCGTTGATCCAATAGTTTTTGAGATATTTTGAAAAAATAAAAAAAATTTCACATTTAACAACTTTTTTTCAAAATATACGTGTTCTAAACCATTCAAACTTTTGGAACGTGTTGTTAGGGCTTAAACAAAAATAATTTTACATGGGCTACGATTAATTTTAATTTTGCCGCACGTGGTGTCAACTTTATTTTTTCCCAAATTCGAGTTACTTAACTTATTTTCGTCATAACTCGCTTAATTTTCATGCTAGACGGTTTTGTAATAGCTCATTTTAAAGGTCTGAAAAAGTACTTTAAAAATGTTTATTGCAATTTTTTATGAAAAATTGATCGTTTTTCCGTTATTTGAGCTCAAACCTCTGCATAAATTTACGAAAAAGCAAAAATTGGTTTTCAGTGACTCATAAGTTGCTGAATATTATTTAAAAAATTCAATTTAAACCGACTAATTTCTTTGTTTAATTTCTTTGTTTTTTTATAAGCTTCAATTTTGATAAGAATAAGTTTTTCCAGAAAATGCGTAACTTTCGAGTTTTTCGTGAAAAAATGTCGAAAAACGTGTTTTATTTTTCTATAATTTTCAATCGCGAATAACTCAGAAATTATTCTCATAAACAGAAAACTTCAATCTACATTTTCTTCATAAAATTTAAATCTGTATCTACCCCGGGTAAGGGTGGCATTCACCCCTGGTGTAGAAGCATACATTAGCACCAAATCAAGTTTGTTATTATTTGCATCATTTTTGAGCTTCTTTCAAAATTTCAAACTAATCCATGGAAGTATTTAAAATTGCGAAGTAATTTGCTTGGTTCACTCTACTGGAATTTTGGAAAATATATCGAGTAACTAGGGATACAAATAGAATCAAAAAATCATATACAAATTACATATGCCATATACAAGATGTCTGTAAAAGATCTTCACAGTTTTCTACCACATATACCAAATCGAGAATATACAAAGCCACGGTAAGACCCATAATGACCTACACCTACAGAGACACGGCCAAACTAATAATTTCAGAAAATAGAAAATTTGAGGTTATGCAAAATCATCGAAATGAAACTGTCAACTGTCAACATTGAAGTTGTCTACTCCAGAACGTCCCGAAAGCGTTTCGCAGTACGGAACTGTCACTTTCACTACATGGAACACTCAAAACGCAACTTTCGGTATGTAAACGAATACAGAAAGAACAACTTTCAGATGGCGTCATCTAAAAAATATATTTCCCAACTTGTATTTCTAAGTGGTGTCATCTTCAGGTTAAGGTCAGAAACTTTTAATACAAAACTCGTACGTCCACATTTTTTAAGCGACGATTCATAGGATTTGGATGAGATTTGACATGATCGGATTAATTTTTTGGGAAAATTTGAAAAAATATCGGAAGTAAATGAAACAAACATTGGTTTTCGAGAAAATGATATTCATTGGTACAATAACTTGAAAGTAAAAACAAAGTAAAGAGATGTTTAACGTATACAATATATTTCCTGAAATGGTTGGATCGGTACGAAAATCCGTAGCGCACGGCATTAATAATTAGTCTAACAATTAACTAAAAGAACGGATCATTAAAAACGGCACTTTTTCAGCATATTGCACATTAACCATACACATACACTGTAAAAACTTGTCTGGGTTCGCATTATAATATTCAAATTTCAGAATCAGTGCATCATTTAAGAGTATAGATAAACAACAACATTAGACAAATCATCATGGTTTCCGGTTCACATTACTTAGTTGTGAGCGTTGTTTTAATATCAAATTATACTTAAATAAAAGTTTTATGAACAATAAAGTATTTGATAACCGTGGCTTCAAGATCAACCATCGAATTTGCGAAACAATCTACAGTCTTCAAGGTATTCTTGCAGAACTGCAAAGGGGTGTAGCTCGGAAGCACCCCGTTCCAGTGGTAAACGCATTTTGAAAATAATTGAAGGAACCATTTTGATTCGAAGTTCGAAGCAAATCTGCTCCACAGCTCCACATGTAATTTTGTCTGATAACGCCTCGTGTTATTCAAGATAATTCCTATTAAACATTCTTCCAAAGCAGACGTACAAAGAAGCAACATATGGAGGTTTAAGAAACCAAAATAATTGCCAAGGAATATCCTGTAGTTCTATGAGTAATTTTCATCAAAAAATACTATGTAACTTTCATTCAAGTTTTTAAGTTACAAATAAAACTTCGACAAATTCATCTTTGAACTTGATTTCACTGAAATTATCTTCGCTTGTTGTATAAAATACAATTCTTAACGACTTGTACCTTTTCTAAGTTTGTCGATTGAGATTTTCGCTTTATATTAATAGAAATATTTGTATCGACCGTCTATAAAATGTATAGCTGGACGTTTTATTTAACCAAGATCTATTCAGCTAGTAGACAAGCTTATGTAGTAGCATACAGTCACATTAGAAGGTATATCAATAGAAAAACTTGATCGTTCAAAATCCAGTTAAAAACTCCGATGTAAAG
Organism: Diorhabda carinulata; assembly: GCF_026250575.1. Classification (NCBI taxonomy): domain Eukaryota; kingdom Metazoa; phylum Arthropoda; class Insecta; order Coleoptera; family Chrysomelidae; genus Diorhabda; species Diorhabda carinulata. Next base: position 15,968,248 of record NC_079469.1, on the reverse strand, counting down.
TGAATGAATTATTGTTTACTTGCAAGAAAGGCTTCACACCAGATCAAATCGGTTCGTTCAGAAGGCGAAATGGGCACCAAGAACGTTGCACAAAGTGGACGCACTAACAGAGGCTCCAACAGACGAAAATATTTTAAAAAAAACTCCACCAAATCATCTCAAATAACCGTAGAGTTGATTGAGATTGAGCTACAGCTCTGTTCAAAGCGCGGGTGTCGCGCGAAGTAACAATCGACCAAAAAACAACGAATTGATTATTTTGAGCTGTTGTTCAGTCGCAATAAATTCAATTTTGGTGTCAATCTGTTTCACATTAAAGTCCAATCGACGATCAGCGCCAAGTGATGAATCGACTCCAAACTATGGAAAAAGCAGAATCCTGCTGGCATCAGAATTTCGTAATCGGTTTGCTATTGGGTTTACTAAATGGGTTTATCAAAAACTCATTTTTTCTGCGCTACAGCGGGCCCAAACAACATCATGGAACTTATGAAAAACTTTGTGAATACCAAGAAAAAAATAGTGATGCATTCCGGTCTTTGTGAAGAATATTTGGCCCGCAGATTGGATCAGTTATGAAAGATCCTCAATTTATGAAAAAATTTCCGAAAGGTATGTCATTTCCAGCACTCACAAAGTATGAATGATGAGAGTGTTGTTCGAGGACTTCATCCAAAGAGAACTAGGAAATGTAGGCAGAATTTTATTATTTTTTCAACAGTGTATTATGATATTCACTAGACTGGTCCTCGAGGTCTGTCTGACGGTTATCGGATACGGTTCATAGTCTGCAGACGACGCGCCACTGCGTTTCGAGCTCAATGCGCCACCGATTCTTTTCTTACTTCTACTTAGATGCAATTTAATCGAAAATTAGCAATTATAATTACTGATCGACTCGATTATAACGGTATACCGGGTGTTTAACGAAACTGTTTACCTTTTACCTTAATTATATATGAATCGCTATTTTTTTAAACGGGAGTAAATCCATTTCTTTTTCAATTTTCAGGTTTTGGTGGTTTTTTTGTAGTCTAAATAACAGAATATATCGATTTTTATTAAAAGGGCGGTTCTAATACGATCGGAAATGGGTCAAATCAGCATTTTGATTTTTTGGTTTTTTTCAAAAAGGCGTAAGTCCACTTCCTCTACGGATTCTGTTGCTTAATTTCTGGAATTTCGCCTGTTATCTGCAGCCTTAATGAGGTTTGCTCTTTCCTTGATGAATATCTAAAATCATACCAAGCCAAATACACTGAGCAATACACCGTTCAGGTCAAAACAAAAACCAAGCGATATCAAGATTCAGGTCGTTTCCAGAAGGTCACTCAGTATTTCCGTGGCCAGGGATTTGGGAATAATATCTAAGGCTTTAAAGCATGACCATGAAATAACTGAAATAATTTTGCATCATCTGACATAGTTCCAGATTTCAAGAAATGGTTTTACAAAAAATCTTGTACATCACAAGAAACAAAAGGAAAAAACACAGATGAGAAGGATAAAATCTACTTTCAGATTAGTGTTGTCTTAAGGTTAAGTGCCAATTAAAACTGCAAAGATAGAAGATATTAAAAAACTGAGAGCCTACATTCCAAACGAGCATCGTGGATTTTTTGAAACCAACTGATGACAGATCTCAAGAGATTACCAGCGATGTCGAGGTTGAAGAAACCAACGATGATCCATAAATCAGAAATAAGGCCTAAAATTTATATCTTCGATGTTTTTTCCCTTTTTAAACTCATTTAAGTAATTTTGTTATCTTTGTAGTGAATTGTAAACATGTTTCAAGTGAAATATTTTGATTTAAACAGTTTTTTTAGTATTCCGCGGGTTTACTTTCTTGGACTTACGCACTTTGACAAAAAAACGATTCATATTAAGACGATTGGATATTTCCGATCTAACATAATTTCATTGAAAACTTTTCTGAATATTCCCTGTTTGGATATTATAAAAATTAGCTTAAAAAAGTTAAAAATTATAATATCAACATTGAAGTTACAAAAAATCAACTAAACTGTATATAAGATCCTTAATAAATAAAAAAAAAACAAAATGATGTCGACTGACTCAAACTCCTTCCATTTCTAAACCAATTATTCCAAGATTGCAGTCTAAACTTGTGATTGAGATATAAAAAGTTTGGGCATGCAGTGCGAACTGAAATATTATTGGAGATGACCTTGATGTGTGTCTGCTGTCTTGGTGCATTCAAAAATTAAATGCTCAGGTGTGTCGTCAGCATTTTTTCCGCAAAACTTACAGACATTTTTCCATTATTATTCTCTCATCAAAGTGGTCTATCAGAAAGTGTGTAAGCTGTCTTTGCTAAGCGAAATTTGAACAAAATCTGCAACTTAAACTAGAAATATTAAACCTAGTTAGTAGTTGTTCTACTCTGCTTTAGAGCTGTGAGACGTGGACATTGAATCGAAAGTACACAATCTATAGTAGCGTATGTTTCAAGTTTGAAGACACCACGTTGTCTGGTTGAGCTTGAGCTTGAGCTTTTTTACGTGCGCGAGTTAGCAGATTTAGTAGACATTTCAAAAAGTGCAGTACATCGTAGATTAATTGAAAATTTGGACATGAGAAAGCTATGGACGAGATGGTGCTGCGTTTGCTCATAATGGAACAAAAACAGCGTGGTGAAGATGCTTCCACAGAACTTTTGGACCAACAAAACAATGGACTGCAAAGGAAAAACCGACTTAAAAGAAAGCAAAGACCGGCAAGGTCATGACAGTCGCATTTAACTAAGAAGAAACTGTTGTTTGCACCAGATTATCCATCAGTTATTGCAATGGCCAAAATAAATTAATTGAAGTTTGAATTGCTACCTCAAGCATCAAATTTAGCCCCCTCGGATTATTTTCTCTTCCTAGATTTGAAAAAATGGTTCGGCGGTAAAAGATTTTCCAACAATGAACTAATTGAACGACGCTGGATAAAGTTTATGGAGCTAAAAGTGGATTACATTGAAAAATAAGTATATTTTCTTCCAAGGTTTTTGTGTTTTGTTCTTCTGGGACCATCCTCGTATGACGTCATTGTCAGAATTGTTATATTTACATCGGTGTTGCCACATCTCAAAATTTAAGTAGCTACCCTCGAACGGTAACCGAAATAATGAAGATTTTAAACATTATACGTCTATAGTGTCTATAGTTTATGGGATGAATGAATGTGTAATAAACTTTCCAATGTCAAAATTCAACACGAACTTCTAACAATTCACCCTGCGTCAATCTGCGATCTCCGAAGAGAATTAAAACCCGACGCGGTGTAATTACCCATTGAACTTGACATTTTTAATAATTAAGAACCACCTGCTCGCAATCTGCAACCTCGGTAACAACGAACTGCAAGCTTGACTTCAATATTAGCATTTTACACCTGTTGTCTACTCTTTCCGGTAAAATTACGTTAATTACTAATACAGCTATCAAAGCTTTTCACATTTATTCGGCGTCGCGCGTCGATATGTATAGGATCAAATCCATTAGTTTGCGTCTTTTCTTCGAAGTTTTTACCACGGCGTCTGCAGGTTATTTCACCGATTGGTGTATACTAACCAGTGGCGTAGTTCAGTCCAATTTTTTTTTGTTATTTCCTGTTTTCAAAATACGATACTAGGATGATTGATTAGTCTGTCATTTGATGAATCTTTTTGAAAATTTGACAGCCATTAGCAGTCCTCAAATTTTTTACAATTTTATAAGGTGTTTTTTTTTTGATAAAACACCCTATATATTATTGCATATTCGGAAATTATCGTCTAAGATTTTGAAAATTATTTATTTCGTTAATATTCGTTGAATCTGATACAGGGTGAATCAAAATGCTAATACAATATTTTCTCGTTTTTTTTTCCAAACTTTTATTTTACATGAGTATCGTAAGTACTACCAACATACTTCTTTTTGTGACTAGCATTTCCTAAAATTATTAATTCTTGAAATATCTTGATTTTTGTTTGCAAAATAATGATTGTAAGTTGGCTTTCATTTAATTATCAAACTGATATTCGGCACTGTTGATGAAATTATTAATATCAGTAAGTAAAATATCAAAAATGTGACTAAATCTGATCCAATACAATGTGAGAAAAAGCCGAGCTTTCGCATTGTTTGGAGGATTTGGAGATATTGCGAAAAAAGCGCAAAATGTCCGAAATTTTCGAGGTTTTTCGGCTACCAAAAGTTGTGTCGAGCTCAGATTTATTCACATTTCTTATATTTTACTTTCTGTATCCATTAAAACGAAATAATCTTTTTTGGTCTCTGCGAACTGGACTATATACCATAAAACTTTTTTTTAAAAGACGGCAACCTACAAAAGCAAGCTTGGAGAAATCGATGGAGCGTTTCAAAACTTCTACGACACAAGAAAATAAAACTGATGATTCGTAGTTACTAAAAACCCATATACAAGTGTGGGAAGTGTTGAGGAGAAAAACTGGGCTACTACGATGGGCAGAGGATTGTTGACAACAACAAAATGCACCCTAAACACATAATATAACTATTCATTTTTTATTCCAAAACATGTGATTTAAATGCATCAATCGTTTCTTCCGCTGACCTCGCAATTATGGAATTAAAACGGAATCATTAGACACCAAATAAGGATTTTATGGCGGACGACCCATCAATTCGATGTTTTGACTGTTTAAAAACGTTTTTGTTTCAACTGATATGCGAGAGCCCGCATTGTCGTGCTGATTGGTTCTACGTTGCTCTAAAGGCGACCATTTGCAATTGCTTCGTACGCGAACAACTTTTGATGGATTTGGATCGTCTCAAAGACCTATACAGTCGATTATTATTCAGATTCGGGTTCACACGCATAGATCCATGATTCGTCGCCTATCGCGATCTAATAGATCTAATTTTTCGGCATTCCTTTGCACCAATCAACGCGAGCCTTTTTGAGCGATTGTTAAATTATACGGTATCCCACGCGGACAAATATTTTCGACAGCCAAATGTTCGTGAAGTGGAGCTAACGTCCAAGTACATCTCAATGTCACTCGACGATCAGTTTACGCACAAGATCGATGTCCAACTGCCGATTTTGGATAACCTTCAACAAAATTCATCTTGCACCGAAGTGCGACCATGATTCGGGAAACCAGCGAAACATTTCACAAAATCGTACCAAATTGATTTAATTCCATTTTTTGACAAAATTGAAATAACTCGAATGACCAACAAGTTCTGAGGACGTTCACCGTTAAAAATGTCGCCATATATTAAAACTTAAGTAGCAACCCTCGTATTTCATTATTTTGTGTCCAGTAGTATCGGAAAAATCGTGAAAAAACTCTATAAATGATTTTTCTTCATCTTGAATCCGGATGACGTTACGAAATTGTTTTACTAAGCAAATCCCAGTCGAGTTCACTGTTTTTTTAAGCACCCCGTATATTCACGTGCATTTGAGATGAAATTTACTATAATTCTCAATAAAAAATGTCGAAAATTCAGAAAAATGTCATAAGCAAACATCAATTTTCCAAGTACATAGTTGGCCTGTTTCGGCACCTGTGTAAATTTTACACACATTATTATTCACTTCCTGTTTTTACATACCATTAAATTCTTCGTATTTTCGAATAGTTGCCGGAATGTCTAGAACGCACGACTAGAGATTTTCATTAAACAAAATCTCCTTCGTCAATTTGGTTAAAAAATGTGAATGGCATTCTTCCGACACCAAATTAACTATTCAAACGCAAAAAATTGATGTGGAAACGTTTACTAAAAAATTAATGTACGAAAAGAGATCGCGCATAACCGTTAGACATTAACCTCAAAAAGGAGCATATTTGGGAAATTGTCTACGAGAGAAAGAAAGAGATACTCCGATACAACAATCAACAGACCATAGTCCGTACTCAGTGAAAGGTCGATAGTACATTGTCGGTCTGGCCCATACTACGACAAACTTCATTTTATTATTAAAAGAATAGCGTAGTACAGAGGTCTCATATTTAATTTTTTGACATATCAAAGTTGGTAAGTAATTATGTTGAGCTGGAGGATCCGGATGGAGATGTTCGTTCGTAACCGTGGCGTGGCGTGTTTTGGAGGGACCCTGTATCAAAATTTGTATCAAAAAGAAACAAAAATTGTTATCGCATGTACACTTTTCTTGCCTTTTTGTCGGCAAATTGATTTATTAAATCATCTATAGCTGAAGACGATTTCAGTTTTTCTAACATTTCTGCCTCTATAGACAATAGTGACAAGTTTGATAGCCGTTCCTGCCCCATCGGAGAAGTTGATTGCTGAAAAGATGAAGAAATTTTGGGTAGTTTTTTATAACCTTTTCCCTTTTCTGTTTACTTTTTCTTTTCACTTATTCTTTCCACAAATCAAACTAATAAATAATCAGAAAAACAAGATTGTATTGTAAATATTTGACTTAAGCGGGGAAATCCCGCAACTTTTGCCAACTTAATCCCAAGATTTCACAAACGTATAAAAATGCGTTTAATACACGAGACTTGTAGACACTTTGTATACGTTTTATAGTGTGTGAAAAAACTATTTTGTGTACAAGAATAACAAATTTGGATTCGCAGTGCTTAACCCGGGATTGCTTTTTTGACTTTTGTCATTTCTGAAGTGAAAACTTTATAGGCACGTATGGCAGTTTTTTTATATGTTTTAAGTGACATCGGGGATAACATTTCACTAATTTTTGTTTACACACGTTAGGGTAGCTACGCCCCTGAAAAAAAAAACATCTGTTCACATAAATAGGTGCTACCAAACATGCTTTTTCAATTCCGGATAATTATCTAAACTATTGAAATATTGTGTATAAAATAAAAGTTTTTTTTTTTTTCAAAATTAACGATTTATCAACTCCATTTGCAAATGGTGCCTGTGAAGCTTCAAAATGGAATCGATTTTTGAAAATTGGGAATTCAATTTCATTTACTTTGTGAAAGTCTTGAATTTCGTGGTGATCAAATTTTACTGAAGTTGAGAATATTCAACCAATTTTTTCTCGTTCAATGTGCCAAATGATTTTAATTGAAGGAAATGGTTCAAAGTTTGATTTTTCACGACTTTGTTTCAAAGGCTTGAATATATGGAAACATTTCAGTGATAATCAGATTTTTACCCTGTAACTTTATATTCAGATATGTCAAATGTTTATTCTTATCTACCAAAAAGGCACAATCAATCCACCAGTCATTGTCATAATCAATTGGTTTGCCTTTTTCTAGCATGAAATCTTGAATAGGGTCACGTAATGCAAAAATCTTTCTAAAACTATTCCTCGATTGAGCCATCGAACTTCGGTGAAATAAGGAAAAATTTTCGTCCAAATCTTGTAAAAATTGCCCGAACTGTCGGTGATTTAGTCCTCTGGTCCTTATAAAATTTACAATTTCAATTATAGGTTGCACGATATTGTCCATTTTTAAATGTTTTTACGCCAATTTTCTTATATATTAAAAAAATTGATGATTTCCATTCCGAGTCCGTTCAGGCGATCTACCCAACCGATTTGCTTAATTTTTTTTTTCAATGAAAGGTATTGATGCACAGATCAGCCATCAACCATCGGATTTCATCTAATTTTCACCATTCTCAAGTTATACTCAAATGCGATTTTCCCCTGTACGTTACTTATGGGAGTTTTTCACATACACACGTTCTATCCTCAATATCTCAGGTTCTAATATAGCTACAGATTTCTTTTTGGTTTAAGAACACTCGCTGAAACACCTTCTTTCTTTTGAGTTTTTGAACACTTGAATCGGTTGAGTTGGAGAGGAGCTAAGCGCGGACATTCAATGTGGAGTTATGGATTTTTGTAGGTTTTTGGCAATTTTTCTAATTTCAAAGATCTATATCTCAGGTTCTAATATAGCTACATAGTTCGTTTTGGTTTGAGAACCCTCGCTAAAACACCTTCTTTCTTTTGAGTTTTTGAACACTTAAATAGGTTGAGTTGGAGAGGAGCTAGGGGCGGACATTCAATGTGGAGTTATGGATTTTTGTAGGTTTTTAGCATACACACGTTCTATCCTCAATATCTCAGGTTCTATTCAAGATAGAGACTTCGTTTTGGTTTAAGAACACTCGCTGAAGAACCTTCTTTCTTTTGAGTTTTTGAACACTTAAATCGGTTGAGTTGGAGAGGAGCTAGGCGCGGACATTCAATGTGGAGTTATGGATTTTTGTAGGTTTTTGGCATACACACGTTCTATCCTCAATATCTCAGGTTCTATTCAAGATGGAAACTTCGTTTTGGTTTAAGAACACTCGCTGAAACATCCTCTTTCTTTTGAGTTTTTGAACACTTAAATCGGTCGAGTTGGAGAGGAGCTAGGCGCGGACATTCAATGTGGAGTTATGGATTTTCGTAGGTTTTTGGCATACACACGTTCTATTCTCAATATCTCAGGTTCTATTCAAGATGGAAACTTCGTTTTGGTTTAAGAACACTCCCTAAAACACCTTCTTTCTTTTGAGCTTTTCAACACTTAAATCGGTTGAGTTGGAGAGGAGCTAGGCGCGGACATTCAATGTGGAGTTATGGATTTTTGTAGGTTTTTAGCAATTTTTCTACATTCAAAGATCTATATCTCAGGTTCTAATAAAGCTACATAGTTCGTTTTGGTTTGAGAACCCTCGCTAAAACACCTTCTTTCTATTGAGTTTTTGAACACTTAAATCGGTTGAGTTGGAGAGGAGCTAGGCGCGGACATTCAATGTGGAGTTATGGATTTTTGTAGGTTTTTGGCAATTTTTCTACATTCAAAGATCTATATCTCAGGTTCTAATATAGCTACATAGTTCGTTTTGGTTTGAGAACCCTCGCTAAAACACCTTCTTTCTATTGAGTTTTTGAACACTTAAATCGGTTGAGTTGGAGAGGAGCTAGGCGCGGACATTCAATGTGGAGTTATAGATTTTTGTAGGTTTTTAGCATACACACGTTCTATCCTCAATATCTCAGGTTCTATTCAAGATAGAGACTTCGTTTTGGTTTAAGAACACTCGCTGAAGAACCTTCTTTCTTTTGAGTTTTTGAACACTTAAATCGGTTGAGTTGGAGAGGAGCTAGGGGCGGACATTCAATGTGGAGTTATGGATTTTTGTAGGTTTTTTGCAATTTTTCTACATTCAAAGATCTATATCTCAGGTTCTAATATAGCTACATAGTTCGTTTTGGTTTGAGAACCCTCGCTAAAACACCTTCTTTCTATTGAGTTTTTGAACACTTAAATCGGTTGAGTTGGAGAGGAGCTAGGCGCGGACATTCAATGTGGAGTTATAGATTTTTGTAGGTTTTTAGCATACACACGTTCTATCCTCAATATCTCAGGTTCTATTCAAGATAGAGACTTCATTTTGGTTTAAGAACACTCGCTGAAGAACCTTCTTTCTTTTGAGTTTTTGAACACTTAAATCGGTTGAGTTGGAGAGGAGCTAGGCGCTGACATTCAATGTGGAGTTATGGATTTTTGTAGGTTTTTAGCATACACACGTTCTATCCTCAATATCTCAGGTTCTAATCAAGATAGAGACTTCGTTTTGGTTTAAGAACACTCGCTGAAGAACCTTCTTTCTTTTGAGTTTTTGAACACTTAAATCGGTTGAGTTGGAGAGGAGCTAGGCGCGGACATTCAATGTGGAGTTATGGATTTTTGTAGGTTTTTTGCAATTTTTCTACATTCAAAGATCTATATCTCAGGTTCTAATATAGCTACATAGTTCGTTTTGGTTTGAGAACACTCGCTGAAGAACCTTCTTTCTTTAGAGTTTTTGAACACTTGAATCGGTTGAGTTGGAGAGGAGCTAGGGGCGGACATTCAATGTGGAGTTATGGATTTTTGTAGGTTTTTGTTAATTTTTCTACATTCAAAGATCTATATCTCAGTTTCTAATATGTATAGCTACAGAGCACGCGACAAGAAATGTTTGGATGATATAGTTTCATAAAATAACGCCGCGTTTCTTGTCGCCCCGCGACCAGCGATAAAAAACGCGTGCATAAAAGAGGCCTATCAGTGCTCTCGTCGACAGCCAGTGAGAAGTTTGTAAATTTCTTATTTTTTTTCCTTCAGTTGAAGAACCAAATTTTGAAATAAATCGTTTATTCTTGAAACAGTGTTTCTTGAGAGCAGTTTTGCTGGCGAGACATTTTCTGTATCATTTTCTGTATCATTTTCTGTATCATTTTCTGTATCATTTTCTGTATCATTTTCTGTATCATTTTCTGTATCATTTTCTGTATCATTGGTTAAGATGCAGTAGATGTTTACATTATATTAGGATATGGTTCAAATACACATTTTATGGAATCGATTCGTTTCCAAATAATAAGGAATGTGACTGCAACAACTTAGGATGTACAAAAAATATTCAACAAAATTGGTGTATTCGCAAAACTGCGCTGCCACCATAAATGTTTGATATTCGCAAAATTTTCAATTAGATCGGACAGGTTCGTTCAAATGTTTATTCTATTGAAGTTAATACCACACTCAACACCGATTTTGCACTAATAAATAATTATTGATACAAATCAGGTATTAATTAGATACAGAATGTGTTATGGAACTCAAAATTAACTATAAAGATCTGATATACACAAAATTAAAGAGAATTATTTCATCAGAAAATTATAGAAGGAACTTGATGATGGTGAGGTAAATATATTATCCTAAAAGATGGAGAAATAAATAAAGAAAAAAGGGTAAATTTCCGAAAAACGCCTAACCTAACCGAATCGATAGCATCGGCGTATTTCCCGATCCCGAAAGAGAAATAAAAACAATAGAAATAAATGAAAAACAATTTTATTCAACAAAAATTTAGTCACTTTCCTCGTCCTCCTCCATTGGAGGTCGATCTTTCTTTCCAGGATACAACAATTTTATATCTACAATGATTTCATCGAACGGATCCACATTTTTCCGCCGGATTCGCCGTCTCCATAGAAATTCACAAAGATGCCGGTCCAAGATACTTCTGATTCCCCCCCTATCGATATTCTTCGTCTCGTGTGCCTCCAGCTGGATTCAATATTTTGGGTGTAGGCCCCTTGATGGTTGAACTGTAAAGCGCTGGTAGCTTTCACTTTCTATCGCCAGCAGTCAGTATAAATCATAGTCCCAACTAGTTTCTTCACCAGTTCTTCGTCTTCAGAGGTTGAAGGTATAGTTTACCATCAGTCACTACACCAACACTCACGATTACACTGTGTCTGGCGCGCGTTTCGACGAGACTGAACACTATCTACACCAACACTCACGATTACACTGTGTCTGGCGCGCGTTTCGACGAGACTGAACACTATCTACACCAACACTCACGATTACACTGTGTCTGGCGCGCGTTTCGACGAGACTGAACACTATCTACACAAACACTCACGATTATACTGTGTCTGGCGCGCGTTTCGACGAGACTGAACACTATCTACACCAACACTCACGATTACACTGTGTCTGGCGCGCGTTTCGACGAGACTGAACACTATCTACACCAACACTCACGATTACACTGTGTCTGGCGCGCGTTTCGACGAGACTGAACACTATCTACACCAAAACTCACGATTACACTGTCTGACTCGCGTTTCGATAACCAAGTTATCGTCTTCAGAGACTGAAGGTAAACTAATAATTTGGTTATCGAAACGCGCGTTTTTTCTTCGGTGTAATAGGAAAAGTTTTAGATCTTGTGCGTCGTCTAAAAAATGTTGTATAAGCCCCGGGTTGAAATACTAAATTTTCGATTTCTTGTTTGGGTTTTGAGTGTTTGCCATATCTATTAAGGGACGTATCGAATTTAGGTCCATGGTGGGGTAGAAGGAATAGGAAAAGGGCTTGTTTGTGAGAGGTCTGTGTCGTCGAAAAGCTGTGATAAAACAAATGGAACGGGCTTTATTGGTGGAATGATTAGATGAAGGGATTAGATCGTACAGGGAGGCTCGTTAGCTTCATAATTAAGGCTTTCTATAAGTCCAGAGAAATTTTAAATATATAAGAATATACGAATTTTGTCTACGGTGCATCTATAACTTTTTTTCTTTATATAAAATGCCGCCCCCCACAAAAAGAATGTAAAGTTGCGGCCTTGCGACAAACAACAAACAGCACCACTAGACATTTTTGTGCTCGAACCGCAACAGCACCAGTCGCAGTCACCTCCTCCCCCTTGTCGTCCCTCTTCTCCTCCTCCGCGACTGCGACGACAACGTTAAAAGTAACTGTGCACTTTCATGAATGGAATTCCATTCATTCTCACGGAGCGGAATAGTTTCGAACAGGGCCGTATTTAGGATTCTATCGGTATAATTTTCATCTTATATTCGCGTACGCTTTTGTACGTACCATTGAATGCGAATATTTTAATAGGAAATTCTGTGATTTTTTCTTTCCAGTCCTTCAATCGGAATGTCAGACAGGACATAGTTTACAGATTGGGTACTAGATGTCGCTAGAAAACGATGCCGGATGGTCGCTGCACCGGACCATAACAAGTTAAAAATATTTTTTATTGGTGTAATTTTTGTTTATCGTGTTGTATTATACGAGGGTTGACACTCAAGTTTCGAGATAGATGAAAACGGAAAATGAACGGCCGATAACCGTTTTGATTGTTCGAAAACGTTTTTGTTTAACCCTCTAACGGTAAGGTGGAGTCTATCATCATAAATAGTAAGATGGGGTCGGATCTGACACAACTTTTGTTATTTGGTAGTTTGTGATAATAGTTTTTATTCTACCTATGAACAATCACATTTAGTTTTATATACTCCACCGATAAAATAATTATTTCAATTAGAAAACTACAATAAAAGTTTACGTTGAAGCAAAAATGGTAACAGTAATATTGTGACTAGTACTTTTTCGGTTTCAAAAACATGTTCGATAAATCACAATCAATAAAAATAATAAATAATAATAAACCAATAAAAAAATTTGAATCACAAATAATAAGGTACTTATCAGAATGTTCATCATTTGGGACATAAAATGCTGTTGCATCTTGCACAAAAATTGTTGCCAGTAACTGCAAATTCTTCTTTTCTGCTCTATGTTACTTGTTGGTGCAATAGCTAACGATTGTGGCGGTTCCTTGCCCGAATTCTTTCGAAATGCGTTGATTCTCCAAACGTTGATTCATATATGGTTCGGCCAGTTCAAAAGCAAGACTTTTGAGAAAGTTTGCACGTGCGTGGACTGGGAGTTCCTCCAAAACTGCATTTGAATAATACAAATGCATTTACACCATGTCGACCTTTCCAAAAAAAATTCCTCATAGACCATCTCCTGCTCTTTCTTTTTGTTGTTTTATCCTGGCAAAGTTTGTCCAAGACATCTACACCACTTTTTGTTGAGTTGTAAAACTCAACTGTCTCTGGTTTTCCTGAGTCACCAACGATTGTCAGTTTTTAATCGGAGTATCGCCCGATAAGAGAAGTTTTGGCGGTATGCGGTTTCCCCTCAAAAAAAAAAGGTTAGGCTAGGTTCCACATGCATCGATGGAGGGTGGATTTTTACTGCAAGGATGAATCCAGCACACCTGGGACATCTTCCCAGAGGTCTTTCTAAGATTTACCCACCCACACAAAAAAAAGGTTAGGTTAGGTTAGGTTAGGTTAGGTTAGGTTAGGTTAGGTTAGGTTAGGTTAGGTTAGGTTAGGTTCAACTCCTGGGAGCTGTAAGACCTTGAAGTTGGTGGAGTGGCTCAGTAACTTTCTCTCTTCTTGTGCCGTCTTGACGGACTGGTGGAGAGAAGTGAAGCTAAGAAACAGCTCAAAAAAAAAAAGGTTAGGTTAGGTTAGGTTAGGTTAGGTTAGGTTAGGTTAGGTTAGGTTAGGTTAGGTTAGGTTAGGTTAGGTTAGGTTAGGTTAGGTTAGGTTAGGTTAGGTTAGGTTAGGTTAGGTTAGGTTAGGTTAGGTTAGGTAAGGTTAGGTTAGGTTAGGTAAGGTAAGGTTAGGTTAGGTTAGGTTAGGATTTCACTTTTGTGACTAATGAATTGCTGCAAATTTAAATGAAAATACATCATAAAAATAACATACCTGTATATTCGAAAAATGTAAACAAAGACTATTGAATTTTGCACTAATTTCTTGGATATTCCATGGAAAGAAATCAGTATATTGTTTAAATTTTCAACTCAAAAACAACTATGCGAAGTATGATTTCCACAATTCCACCTCTAAAACATACTTTTCAAGGTTATCGGAGCTGTGAAGGTTAAACGTAATCGATTAACGTTCTAAATCTTTTTTCTTGAGCTTTGAGAAGCTTGACTATGATTAACTCATTACAAAAAGGGTGTCGAACATATTGAAAATCGCTGGGAAAAGTGTACGAAGCTGAAACGCTGAAAATAAAAATATCATTTCCGAAATTTTCGTGTTTTCTTTGTTGGTCCAGGTACTCTTGGGTCTATTCTCGTATTTCATTATTTGCATGTGTGTTTTTATTATAAAGAAGCGAAATTGTAGAATCGAAGGATTTCCATAAAACGCTTATCGATGAATACATTAAATGTATTGTTGACGATATAATAATTCGGTAATAAAATTTTAAACACGGTATGTGCATTAAAAATAAGAAACCGTGTTTTAAACGAGTAGGAAAACAGTAAAAAAAGTGGGAACGTTTCAAGTACTTTGAGATGTTTGCAAAGCGCAAAATTGATAGGTGGAGTGTATAATTATCTAAAAACAATATAATTTCAATCATCATTAAGAAGTGAGAAATGAACATAAGTAAAGAATTCTGTACAGTTATCGAAGGTATAAAAAACATTTGACAAGGAGTATCTTGTCCTTCGAAACGAACGAACCTAATAGATTATGGGAAAACGGTAAAAACGCCGAGGTGACGATTAACAATAAAACACAATAAAATCATAATTGTTCATGTAGAAAATACGATTTCCTCTACTAGAATATCAAAAACTGAATTTCCTAAATGAATTAATCAGGATTCAAATGAATTTGAAACGTTTATAGTACGGTCAAACAAGACCTAAAAATTAATAAAATCATTCAAAAATGAATATTTCGGCGGCTCAAAATATATGAGAATCCTTCGTCTTATGATTGCCAGCTCCCGGACTAAATGTATATGCAACTCAATAAATGTTTATTGAATAGACAATTATTATATTTAAATAGCAATTAGAAGCATTTCTTACACGATATGTCATTTCTTCGTAATCGTGAAAATACGCGAACGTGGGTGTATGTCGGTATGTCAGATTAAAAATAAAACTTTTAAAAGAAATATCTATATATGTATGAGTCGACCCTGAACTATGATCTCATGTAGAATGAGGTGCAGCTACATATGAATACACACAATTGTTGATTGAGTCGTACAATTTTAAAATGACCAGAAGTAGGTTAATAGAGAATCGCTTTTTGAATCATTGATGAAACGATATGTAAAAAAACTGGATATAAACAGATATACACGATACCACAGGACTAATAGAATAGGGTTGCCAACCCCAAAATTTAAACAACCAGGATTTGAGGTTAGGAAAACCAGGACAATTCAGTTTAAACTAGTTTTCAAAGTATACACCCCACAAAAATTATCGCATCACCCATTATTTTTTTAAATATTTGACTGTTTTTCGAATTAATTATTATTATTACGAATTAAAACACCAAAAGATAACGCCTTTTACTGCTTTTATTTTATATCAGTTTAATCTACAGAGGACAAAAAGTTTCATTTACCAAAATATAGAAAATATCAAAAAAAAGTACAAAATAATGAACGGTGAATAAACTAAAACCAGCCAATGAATTTCTAATAGCGTGTGTTACCGCCCCTCGCTCTAATTACCGCTTCAATTCGTCTTGGAAGGCTTCTAAACAGGTTCTGGACGTATCCTTGCGGCATGTTTTCCTAGAAGTTGAAAAGAACATTTTGAAGATCATCTAGTGTTCTTATTGGTGCCGGATGTTGCTGAATTTGCCATCCTAGATGGTTCCAGACATACTCTATCGGGTTAAGGTCCGGGCTACGTGGAGGCCAATTCGGGGTGGGTATCTCGACCTCTTCTAAGTACAGCCGAACCACCTAGCAGCGTGTGGACGAGCATTATCGTGCATTAGCACAGAGTTGTCACCGATATGGGCACTACATGGGGTTCTAGGTTATGTACCTGACAACATTTAGTCTTCCATCATTCACTGGTACACCACCAAAGCTTTCAGTTTGACAAATATTAACCTGATCACCACGTCGCCTATATACTGGTGAATACAGAGAAAATCCGTGATTCATCCGTGAATAAAATATTGAACCAATCCTGAATATTCCAATCTTGCTACTCGATGTTCTTTGGTAAGACGTGGACCTCTAGCTGGCACTCTGTTTGTAGGCTTAATCGGACATTACCAACAGATCTGTTTGCAGCCTTCGAGCAACATCGAGAAAGTGACTGCGAAAGATGTAGCTCGTTGGTCAGCTGAGGCATGGAATAAAGTTACTGATCAAGCTATTAAAAACTCTTGGAGGAAGCTGTGGACTCGCCAAATGACAGTTCTAACCAAGGACCTCCGCTTCAACTGGTGAGAATAATTGTGAGAGACAAGCGACTCAGATATCGATGAGTGGATAGGCACAAGATCCCCGACACCCACGTGGAGCTTGCCGACGAGAACATACCAGCTGCAGTAAACCGTCGAGGACCGGAAACCGGGAGCAGTGACCACGAGGAAAACGGCACTGGTGGCAATGAAGTTGTACCTTGAACAGAGCGCTCTATGTCTACACTTGCTGACCTGTTGTTTCTACGTCGATGGCGCAACATCGTAGAATCAAACAGGTTTTTGTTCTTTGGAGCAACTGAAATTGACCGACATGACAAACCGTTCGCAAAATTAGTTGTAAAACCTTTAAACAAGTTTTTATCGATTGGCAGTTCGGATTATCCGAAAAACACGGCCTCGTTTTTGTTATACTTCATATAAATTTAGAAACATGTATAAATAAAACTAAACAAGCAAATCACTGATTTATCCAATGTATATTTAAATCAAGTTATTATCGATTCATTATTACTGTTATTTAAATTAATTTTATTTTAATCTGTATTTTTATAAATGAAACAACAATGAAACTGTGTTAGGCGCCAGTTAGCCGATAATCCTAAAATCTTATCAGTATATTGAGTTGCCTATACAGTGAACGCAATTATGCATGAATGTGATGTAAAATACAGAGTGAGTTTTATGTACGGAATGCCTCAATTAATTCGGAAACCGCACATTGTTGTCGGATCGTTCTTTTTTCCGGAAAAATAATGATTATTGTTATATATTTTGTGTTTTTAGAAATCCTTAAGAAATACCTTTCAAATGTAATTGAAAATACGTCGGACCATTTAAGTTACCCCCCAATGAAAAGGGACCAATTATTTTATCATACATTCAGTTTTTCGGGATATTCGGTGTGGGATTCACGCATCTAACGAGGATTGTTACGTGACCAGCATCTAAAATTATGCCGATTTACGTTTCCAGTTGCAGTTTTTCTGATTTGGATAAAACTTTTGCTGAACTAGTTTCAACTTTTTTACTAATTCACTGACTGATTTTGTTATGATATTCGGTTTTTTGCGAATGTTTTGGAGGAAAATCGACTGAAGACCTGGTAGATACTGAAGGGATTTTGGGGAAACGAAACTATAAAAAATATTGAAGCAAAATGTAGTACGTTCTGACCAGCCACTGATTGGCAGAGCATTTATCTTCTAGGACAACGATTCCTCGAAGCTGCGCAAATAATATTCGAAAAAATTGTACTGAAAGTAATGATTTGGCTATCACAAGCGCCTGATCTCAACCCGATTGAGTTATTGGATTAATTGGCTAGGGAAATCATTCTTCCACTTCACATCTTTGGAATATTTTGAAAAACGAATTACCAACCAAATATACCAAAATTTGGCACCTAAACAATAAAAAACCCAAAAAGGGTTACATCGATTTTACTATTATCATATTCTTAACAATAAAAATGTTTATCTCTATCTGGGAAAGGCTACACGCCCAAGAAAGCTGCGATTTTTACGAGTATGACTTTTCAAATAATGCTCCCGATGAAGTTAATTTAATGGTCAAGGTTGTTGTTGTATTTGGGATTGCAGGAGCTTATAGAGGTTATGAAATCAACCAGGTAATACGAAAGGATCGCCGTCTATGTGTGTCAATAAGGTTGTATCTAAAAACGGGTTCCCAAGATAATTTAATTTTCTTTAACAACTTGAAAATGCAGACTCATCGTTTGCTACCACCTTCATTTGAATTTGGGGGAGACTTGATGAGACTAACGAGGACAGAAATAGCGTTTAGAAAGTGTGGTAGTGTTGGCATAACACCAGATTCGCGATCTAGTTCATCGATGGGAATATCCGGGAAGAACGACTCATTTTGATACTTATCAGAAGAGGTAAAATGTCAAATTTTCTTGCTTTGCGTTATCCGCGAATTCTTTCTTGTTTCAACACTTTAATACCATTTAATTTTATGTAGCTCCTAGACATGGACAGCGTCCTCGTTGCTCCTGGTTATCTACGCTCGTGGATCTGTCGAGTTTAAATTGTTGAAATTTCGGATGTTAATGAAAAGTTTGGGCAGTTAATTTTCGATGAGAAAATTGTACGTATATTAGAGCGAGAGGCAATTCTGTGTACACGTGTAATTTCTCGACGCATCGACCTTCACGATGGTATGTGTATAATTCCAAGTTTTATGTCACATATCCGGTCAGTTATATTTTTAGATGATTTTCCCAAATGGTACAATTAAAACAACCGATGACCTAATTTACGTCTAACTTCAATTAAATGGTTCGCAACACGTCTCTGATATTTTATATCAAATGGCTTCGAATGGATTCTTTTTAGAAATGTTATAGTCCGAAGAAATAGTTTGTTAACCGCGTTTTGAGCCTAACAAAATGCTCCAACTTTTTGAGAGTCTTGAACTTTCATGGTAGTAAATGATGCTGCAAATTAACCTCCTCTCCTTTTTCCTTTTACAACGACACACTTTTACGATTGTCAAACAGAATCCAAGCATCCAAAATAGCTGAAACCCAACTTATTTTGATAAGTGCTGACATCTTTAGTTTGAGATTTCCAACATCATAGACAATTTAGAAAACGGAAAATCCAACTATAACTTCATCGACAGCTGCTTTTCCACTACCTGAAGCAGAAGTTGATTTGGAAATTGGGTTTTGTATATTCGTAGCATCATCTTAAACATCTCTTAGTCATCGGACCGGTGCCAGTTGAACGATATTTTTAACGTGGAAAAGACCTTAACACGCAGGGCGCTAAGTCCGGACTGTACGGAAGTTAGCAAAGCTGCATGTACTTGTAAACCCAGTGTTTACAGCTGATCCATCAAATTGTACGGAAGTTAGTACTCTAGAATGTGGGATGGCTTTAATTTCCAGAAATTTTCGTCTTCTATTCCAAGGGCAACAGGGTCTGGTGATCTGGAGTTCCACACTTCGAGAGAATGTGGATAGAAGTTGCTTCCTCTATGCAACAAAACCTGCACGACGCATTATCTTCCATGGTCTAGCTGAGATAGAACTCCTGGTGGTATTCGTAGATTGTTCTGACTTAGGTTGATACCTTCAGCAGATCTACTTTGGTTACAGATTCCCAGAAGAGTCTTTGCTTGTCTCAATCCCTGTAGGTTATCCCAATAATCGGTTTTGCCCCCCATCCACCTTCATTTCCAGTGCCTGATACCTGATACCAAAGAAGGGCTTGTCTGCTCTCGCTGCTGTTGGAACATTTTCATGATGAAGCTACTAATCAAAGTTTGTTCAAAGCAACAACCAAATAACCCCTACTTTGACTAGTATTATTAATCTTGTTTGTAATGTGAGTTTTGTTCCATGGTCTGATTCCGAATTGGCAAACCGATGACTTCTCCCACTCCCTCGAGCGAGAATATGCTGAAAATTGTATTATAAATTTACAAATTAATTAACTATCACAGCAGCAGTTGGTTTTCACTTATTTACCATAATATCCACCTAGAAACTCACATCTTGTGACAAAATCTAGCTGAATATCTTTTTATTTGACATTTAGAAATCATCTTGGTTTATCAGCCGTTATTTTTTTCAACCTCCGATCGCTCCGTGCAGACGTTACGCACACTACGAAGTTCTCGCACTACACACTTCGCCATTGTTGACATTGAGGTGTCAGTCGGCGTTGTGCTACTGCCACGTAAACATGATTTGTTTTCTACAGTCTGAAGGACATAGTGCTGCAGGAATCCATCGGAGAATGGGTCGTGGGTATGGGGAAAACTTCATGAGTGATGGTGTTGTGCGTGAATCTGTCGTTTCAGATGACCTGGTTCAATGATTCGACAGAACGGTTGAAGAAAACCGTTGATTCACCATTACTGCTTTGTCTAGTAGTAACCGTAAATGTACCAATGTTTTGGTAATAAAATTATTGTTTTATATGAACTTGTCTTTTATTTATAGTTGTGCAAAAACCGCCCTCTTATATTTGTACAAAGTATCGGTTTGGCGGGACAAAGTTGAAACTACGACTTATCTTAACAACAAGACATATTAATCGATCACCCGATTAATCTATTATTTTTCGATTAATCGATTATTTTGCCCACCCCTACCTGTCATGTGTCGATTCACACACTGTTCGCATGTAGTCTAGAACTGTCAACTGTCAATTTGTATATGATTTTTTCAGATTTTCATATTATTTCTATATTGTCAGTTAAAACTTGTCAATATTCATACGGAGTGTATTTGTATTGATAAATTTAACTGACAATATAAAAAAATATGCAAATCTGACACAATAATACAATTTTTTTGTTTTTTTTTTGCCCATGAATAGTGTTATTAATTTTGTGAAACCATTTTTCTTTCAAGCATCGTAAAAAAATAAATATTTTTTTTCCTAACAAAAACTTGTTTTATTACTGTTAGATTACTCTATAAATAGTTGATTATATGAGAAAAATAAAATCTTTATGAGGTTCTTTAGCCCTTGAACGAGCAAAATATCAACCGATGACTTTTTTCTTGTTTTCATCATTTAGACCTCGAGTAAAATGTCAGAAAATTATTTTTTTCAATTTTTTAACAATTTATGATACCACACCGGCTTAGGGGGCACCGGGATTTATAGTTTTAAATAGTCTTTTTTAATTTTTTTTCTTCAAATTACCATACAAAGATGACATATGATAATAAATCGAGATAAATTTGAATAATTTTTGCGCAATCCATTAAATTTAGATAGGAATTAGTTTTGATTTCTTTTGTTATATATTTTTGTTTAAATAATGGTAAAATAGGCATCCATATCGGTTAGATGAGAGCGATAAATTAACAACGCATCTTAGCTCAAAATAATTTTATTAAAAATAATAATTTATGTATATAATAATACACAAAATAATATAATAAACATCAATAAACAATTTAGTTATCAAAAACGTATCAAATTTTGTTTAAAAAAACTCATTTTAACTTTTAGTGTAAACGGGCAAAATATCAAATATGATACGTTCACAAAATGCATTTTCTAAAACAGAAAATCAGTTATCACGATTTTTCCGCTCCATAATTGCATTCAATACAGTATTATAAAGATAAAACACTGCATTGTTTGTAAAATAACAAAAAACAATTTACATTTTTAGGACGAGACGCCATTTCACTAATGAGATGTGAGTTATCAAAGTTTTTTGTTGAAAAATGTTGTTATAACTTTCGTTGGACGTAAATCAGTGTGACCAACACCAGTTCGAAAAGTTTACCGCCGATTTTTAAAAAAATGATCGAACAGATGGTATCATATGTGGTACCGTGCCCGTTTAAGGGTCGTGGGTGACCCGACCATACCAGTTACGTCATTTAAAACCACCATATCAGTTGAGGGTTAAATGGCCCTGAATCTGCGGCTTCATCGAACGACAATAAAATTGACCGATCAAAGAAACTTTAATATTTAACTAAATTTATGTTACAAAGGTCCCAAGATAGGAGCTGTCACACCGTCGCGGGTATAGGAAAGTTAAAGTGACGTCTTGATATTGGATTTATAAATATATAAAACTAAATTACTGATAAATATTGCCCCTGCAACTTTTTACGGTCGCCAATTAAAAATATAAAACATAATAAATATAATCGTTCAATTGGAAACAATTAAATAATTTCTATATATAAATTCGTATAAATTATCAAGTCAAAATTGTGCCTAATATATTTTCAGCTGCTCGTTAATCCAACTTCTAACGCTAACATCAGAAGAAATCCTACAATTGATCCCCACGAGGCGAGTTTCCCGTTACCACTGAAAAAATAACAGTACTTGAGTTACTTCACCCTTTAAAGTGTGCAATCGCATTGGGAATATTAATACATCACTCAAAGAGTCGTGTGACTAAGAAAAAAAAAACAAATTCGTCGATATAATGCATTTTTTTGTGATCAGTAGTCACTGGAGACCAGAACTGGACTATACGGTGGATGAGGAAGCAATTGTCGATCGACTTGTGAATCGGTGCATTATCTTGGTGAAACGTTGCTTTTATCTTCTATCTTTATCTTTTTACTGTCAATTTTGAAAGTTGGTACTTCATAAACGTCATTTGGATTTGACAATGACAGCGCCATCTGTGAGTCAGTCACACGACTTATCGAGTGATGTAATATGCCTAAATTTTCTAATAAATTGAAAAATTAATTTCCTAATTTTACGAAAATTGTCAAACAATTTTGAAATGTTTATTTATGAGGCAAATTCAATCGAAACAACCAAAGAATATTAATAACATACGGAAATGCAAAGAAAATGTTTCTAGAAAAGTTTGAAAATCAATCTGCAGGCTGCGTAAGCTATACTTTTATTGTTCAATTGTAACAATAGAAAATAAATGACTTTCAAATATATTTTGAGTGAAATTTCAGTAGAGATGCCTAATAAAACGGGACGTAACTTATACGTCGACATATTTTTGGGGCTAAGACATCAAACTTTGTTTTCTGCCACAATTACTTACTCTGTATTTGCTTCTGGAATAATGTCGTCCACTACTACATATATCATAGCGCCAGCAGCAAAAGAAAGGGCGTAAGGAAGTACAGGTGTTGCTAGACCCACAGCGACCGCACCTAATACACCGAATATCGGTTCTACCATACCACTTAGTTGACCATACCTGCAAGGATACATAAAATTTGATAACGATTTGCGGAATTCCCCAGGATATTTGGGAACTGTCATACACAATAAAAACTCGAATGTTAGAAACAAATAGGCAAAAAACTGGAGAAAAGTTCGATCTTGGCGAAAATTGGGGAAGGTCCCTTGGAGTTCAGATTCTAAGTTAGAAAAAGTTAGGCAAAGAACTGGAAAAAAGTTTGATCTGAGTATATAAATTTATATTGCTTACCAAAAGGCTTTGAATGTTGAAAAACCTGCAGCTTGAAGAGGTAAACTAACTGCCAAACCTTCGGGAAAGTTCTGGATACCAACACCAAAAGCCAAGTTTCTGAAATCAAATGAATCAGAATTAATAAGTTGAATAAAATGATATGTTACGTGGTCTGGATATTAAATAACGAGACTGGTTACGAAAAACGGTTTTTAAAAAAAAAATTATTCTACAGTCGAATGCTCCCCTTCAATATACTTCCCTCCACTCGTCACACACCTTTCCATACGTTTTTTCCGTTGATCGAAGCAGTGCTGGAAGTCTTCTTTGGTGAGGGCCTTCAGGAGTTCTGCCGTTTTTTGCTTTACCGCTTCCATCGACTCAAATCGGATCCCTTTCGAAACAGATCTTTCTCTAACCTTTCTAACCTTCCAAGAAATCTTTCCGCTTTCCAAATACACGAAATCGGCATCTGAGAGATGGAACATCTACCATATAGCCCTGATCTGGCACCATCCGACTATTTTTTATTCGGAAAGCCGAAGGCCGAGTTAGGGGGTAAAAAATTAAATGCAAAATATATTTATAGTGTTTTAGAAGTTTTAGTCGGACGTTCTGAAAAGTGTGTGGGAATGAAAGGGGGTTAGTTGGATTAAATTATTCGACAAGAATATTTATTTAATGTCATCAATGTTTAAGCCGACAATATTGTACCAAAGCGCTTCGTATATTCTTCCTTGGTGGCGTTTGGCGTTTCTGGGAAATAAACAGTCGCAGCGTGGTGCGGGAACCGTGCAGCGGACGGTACCTCTGACAGTAAGTACCAGTACCACCACTACAACCGCACCAATACGACATTCCAAGCATTCATACACCTCGACAAACAACTGAGAAGATCTTTAGAAATTGATAGTTTATTAAAGCGGGGCGCATCTTACATTTAGTTAATGTGAAATTTGAGATTAAAAGTTACGTAATTAATACAAAATTGAAATTCATAATTTGAATATTAATAGATGTACAGGGTGTGATGAAAAGTTTCATCACGAATTGTGAGGATCGAGAAATAATGATAATTAATAATTAATAATGCGAAGCAAAGGCTCTAATTGTATGCAAATGCATATTTTTACATAATGTGCATATTCTTATATTCATAATACTCAGTTTAACGTGACTTATCGCAACAAAGAGACAAAGAGTGTACAGGTCCAGAATCAAACATTTAGAAAGCCTGGGCAACGTACCAAGCATTTTTCAAGCAATAGCCAACCATCCATGGGATCTGTAAGCTCCAATGTCAAAATGCCTGGACAAGCTCAACGAACTAGGCAAGAAGAATAAAGTTACCCTTCGATGGATTCGAATACACACTAGGATGAAGGGGAAATGAAATAGCTGAAGGAGGAGCAGTCGAATCCTTCATAGGACCTGAACCCTTTTGTTTATCAGCTACAAATTACTGGAAAGAAATAAATAAGAGTTACTGGGAAAAACTACTGGGATTAAGTCAGGTAAAGGCACTATTGGGAAGCTATTACCAAAGATAAGAGTGTATAGGTCCAGAACCAAACATTTAGAAAGTCTGTGCAACGTACCAAGCATTTTTCAAGCAACAGCCAACCATCCATGGGATCTGTAACCTCCAATGTCAAAATGCCTGGACAAGCTCAACGAACTAGGCAAGAAGAATAAAGTTACCCTTCGATGGATTCGAATACACACTAGGATGAAGGGGAAATGAAATAGCTAAAGGAGGAGCAGTCGAATCCTTCATAGGACCTGAACCCTTTTGTGGTATCAGCTACAGATTACTGGAAAGAGGTAGCTATTACCAAAGAAGATCTGCTAAGTGTATTAACCTGAGTAAGAACAACTAACAGAAGTCCTTTCGGGGTACTGTTGTCTCTCCTGAAGACGCCCGATTTAACAGAGAATGCAACGTGCAGATTCTCTGCTCTACAGAGGACGAAAACTCTATCCACATTCTCCCGAAGTGTGAGACACTACGGAACTCCAGAGCACTACACCTGGAAGCGTATGAAATAGAAGATTCTCTTTTGTAGTTAGTAGAAGGTAGTTTCAAGTAAATACGCCCTCAAAGTATTGAGGAAAAGTTGATATCGATTTGATTTCAATTGGCAAATGATTGTTCATGTTTTTTGCATTGTAAACTATTGAGCCCTTAAATAATTCCGAACGTGGAGTAGGTAGATAAAGACTGTTCCGCGTTCCTAATTGGATAGTGCGACGTCTTTTCTGGCAAACGGATTCAAAGATGAATTTTGAATATTTTAAAGAAGTCCCTTTAGTGAGCCATGCGGTTTAGTTTCTAGTGAATATCCATCAACTCTCTTTTGTAGTTAGTAGAAGGTAGTTTCAAGTAAATACGCCCTCAAAGTATTGAGGAAAAGTTGATATCGATTTGATTTCAATTGGCAAATGATTGTTCATGTTTTTTGCATTGTAAACTATCGAGCCCTTAAATAATTCCGAACGTGGAGTAGGTAGATAAAGACTGTTCCGCGTTCCTAATTGAATAGTGCGACGTCTTTTCTGGCAAACGGATTCAAAGATGAATTTTGAATCTTTTAAAGAAGTCCCTTTAGTGAGCCATGCGGTTTAGTTTCTAGTGAATGTCTATCAAGTCTCTTTTGTAGTTAGTAGAAGGTAGTTTCAAGTAAATACGCCCTCAAAGTATTGAGGAAAAGTTGATATCGATTTGATTTCAATTGGCAAATGATTGTTCATGTTTTTTGCATTGTAAACTATCGAGCCCTTAAATAATTCCGAACGTGGAGTAGGTAGATAAAGACTGTTCCGCGTTCCTAATTGGATAGTGCGACGTCTTTTCTGGCAAACGGATTCAAAGATGAATTTTGAATCTTTTAAAGAAGTCCCTTTAGTGAGCCATGCGGTTTAGTTTCTAGTGAATATCCATCAACTTTTTTTGAGTTAAGTAGTTTGAAGATTGGATCAAATTGAGTCACACCTCACGCACCCCAGAAGGGAAGTTAAGGAGCACCGCCAGCAGATCAGAAACAGTTTCAAACGATTCGTAGATAAAAAGATTTATTATTTTAATTATTCTACATCTATTAGAGCAAACGTTTATCCTATTAGTTCGATTCAAAACTAACCGTCTGTCTATAATCTTGGCGTAACAATGTTAATTAGGCACGCAGACTACCATCGACCAAGTTCACTGTTGCTGTCAATGACCAAGAAACAGCTGATTATTATTTGATCAAACAGCGAACCGAGAACGAAACTTTGACTGTCGATCGCCGCGCCGCCATTCAACTTATATGCTTTTACTGTTAATGATAGTGATGGGCAGTAATTGGTTTCTTTTTGTTCGGCTAAATTCGAAACGCCGTTTGGCCCATTACTATAAAATATCATTTAACGCAAACGGGCTCAAAAATTGTCGATTCCGAGATAGTTGCGGCGTTCCATACATAAAACTCACTCTGTATACATAAAATATGTAATTAATAACAGTTTGATAATCTAAAACTCTTAGATAACCCACTAGTAATCTGTGTCAATACATATTTATGAATTACGGTCGTAAAGTCGATTCTTACGTCTCAACAATTCCTGGTAATAACAATTAGCATCAATTTATAAAAAAAAAACATTAATAAACAATAAATGTGGTTATTATATTTGTCCTTAATATCGTTAAATATTTCTATTTAGTTATGTGGAAGGAGGACATTCGATTTTATTATTTATATACAGTAATAATTTAATGATCGAATTGAGCAATTTGAGTTGCATTTGAACGATTATCGTGGTTTATTAATATCCTATTAAACAGGGTAAGTCATTGCCTTGGTGACAAAATTATAATAGTAGAAAAAAAACAACGCCATCGTATTCTAGGGGTTAAATAAAAGTTATGCAAATGAAATTCAACATTATTTGTCTATGCGTTTATTTTTTTAAACAATTTAAACAATAAAAACACCAAAAAATCGGTACAAATTTTGTTTTTTGCGTTTTTCGCTGAACCTATACAAGATTCGTTTTCGTTACTATGGGCAATATTGTAGAGAATTGAAAAATCTTCAAAATAAGATTTTATAAATTAAATTTCGATAATTTGTTGCTTAGATAATTTAACCGAAAAGAGAAAATTTTTAATTTTTTAAATTGTTTATAATTTGTTTAATTTTAAATATAAAAGTTTCTTATTCACTGAAAACCGAGATCTCGATGTACTTAATCAATGCTCTAAAGATGGGCCCTGTGGCCCCAATAGTTTTCGCAAAATGGCAATTAAACCATTGGGGACCTTTTTTTGAAAAGTCGCGTTGGAAAGAAGAAAAATTGAACTAAAAATCCCTTATTTTTTTGATTTTTTTTTTGACCTCAAAAAAAATATAAGCAATTTATCGTTTTTTAAACATTTTATAAAAATATCGTAATACCAATGTCATATACGGAAAGCTGGCAGTTTAATTTGGGGCGAAGTTAGACATTTTTTTTTTAATTCACTGCGGCTTTGTTTTTCAATATTATTGAATGTTTTTTGCGTCATTTTGTAGGAGAAGCTTGAAATTTTTATCAATAAAAGTTTCAATAATCTTTTATGGAAAATGTGAACTTGGTAGCAGTATAAATGCGGGGCGATGAAAAATATTAATTATCTCAGTAAATATTGGGCCGATTTTGATTTTTTTTAAACTGTCGCATTAGTTTTTTGCTAAAATTAATAATTTTTCCAGAATTTTCTCTTCTATGGATTTTAAAATTCTTATTTATTAACTAAATAAACAGTTATTCATACTGGCGTAAAATACTTTGCATTCTAGGTGTAAATACTTAATTTTATGGAAAAATATTTCGTATTTACTGCTTTACTTGAACGCATTTATATGTTTCATACAAAAAAATTTAAAAATTCTCATATTTTTGTGTATTGTTTACAAAAATATTTTTATATATACCCCAATACAATAAAATAATAATTTTTCAACTCGAAACTGTACAATTTATTGTAGATTATATAATAAATTGCTTATAAACTGAGGGATTTTTGGTTCAACTCTTCTTCTTTCCGACGCGACTTTTCAAATGATGATAGGACCATCCGGTGAGCAAGAATGGCCCTTTAAAAAAAGGGCCTACAGGCCGTTTTCGGTCTTCAAAAGTAACAAACAATCGTATATATAACAATAAGGGAAGTGCCTGGGTGTATCTCAAAAAAGGTAAATTAATTGAGAACGGAGTTATCAAACCGTAACGTTACTTTTTTAACGATTTCTTTACATGATTTTTGGCGATGTATGAAAGTGGTGTGCTCCTTTCAAACATCACGTCGTGCTAAAGACGCACGCATATTTATGTCGGCGCCCTGGGCGGTATGATTAGCTGGCTTTGCCAATAAGTGTAGTTCGATGTGTGGCCTTTTTTATATAACAATTTTGCACGTTCCACCGAAACTGTTCGGCGAGAATTTCATTCCAACCCGGCTATGTTAAAAAAACTAAACGAAAACTCCATTAATCTATATCGGAAAGTATGTCATTTACAAGGTGTCAATCTTAAAAATTATAAAACCCACATGGAAAAATGGTTTTGCATCCGTGTTCGTTTTCAACGTGTTCATATTTTTTAGAGAAGCTTTTTAAAAAGTTTTAAAAGATTTCAATATCAAACAAATCATTTTTTAGACGACGCCATCTTAAAGTTGTTCGTTCTGTATTCGTTTATATACCGAAAGTTGCGTTTTAAGTGTTCCATGTAGTAAAAGTGACAGTTCTGTACTGCAAAACACTTTCGGAACGTTCTGGAGTATCCACTTCAATGTTGACAGTTGTCAGTTTCATTTCTATGATTTTGCATGAATCGTCTTGAATTCATAATAAAAACCAATTTAAAAATTTTAATTTCAAAGCCGCTTAAAGAATGTGGACGTACGAGTTTTGTATTGAAAGTTTCTGACCTTAACCTGAAGATGACACCACTTAGAAATACAAGTTGGTAAATATATATGCGTTTTGAGTGTTCCATGTAGTGAAAATGACAGTTCCGTACTGCAAAACACTTTCGGAACGTTCTGGAGTATCCACTTCAATGTTGACAGTTGTCAGTTTCATTTCGATGATTTTGCATGAATCGTCTTGAATTCATAATAAAAACCAATTTAAAAATTTTAATTTCAAAGCCGCTTAAAGAATGTGGACGTACGAGTTTTGTATTGAAAGTTTCTGACCTTAACCTGAAGATGTGCGTTTTGAGCGTTCCATGTAGTGAAAGTGACAGTACTGCAAAACACTCTAGGGACGCTCTGGAGCACTTTTGATCGAGTCCAACAAGAGTCTAATGGGATGGTTTACTGCCCAGAAGTTGTTTGAAGCATGAGGATTATTGATTCGCATCAAAGTATGAATTTGACTGCATTTCCTGAACTTATAAACTCGAATAAAATTTCTTAGAAGACGGAAAATTATCTCAAGACATCTTAGTTGATCTTGCAATGAGATAGTTGAAAAAAAATTTAAAAAAAGTGTTTTTACTACATTACAGTGTTTAATACATTTACAATTTCATATTTGGATCTCCATGGTACTTTTCGGTTAGTTTTTTTGTCAATTAGTGATAAATACCTGTTGGTAATTAATGTATTTAAGAATTAAATTAAATTAAAACCGCAGTCCTTTTTATACTGATTATATTATTCTCGGTACCTATTTTACATAGATTAAGCTATCTAATGAACAAAATGTGTTTATTTTTATATTTTTTAATGTTGTCAGTAGTAAATCTTCATTATTTCTTTAAGGCGTTTTAATTTTTCAGTTATTCATCCCCTCTGTTATTTTTACGCCTCACGGATTGATAATCGCCAGTTAGTTAAAAAAATTTCGAATAACACAAACAAATAATGCTTAAAAAAAGGGATTAATACCAGAAAATTATGTAAAGAGACCGGATATCCGGTACTTAATTCACCGGGTCAGCAAAGTCAATATAAAAGTGAATTATTAAAGAATAATTTATTACTGACAACTTTAGATACGAGGATGGTCCCAGAAGTATCTGGCCCAACGTTCCAATTCCATCATTCTGTCAGTGGAAGGATAAACTACTTTGTCACCATGTCGACATGTGTTAGGCAAATGTTCATGATGAAGACTTGACACAAAAAGAAAACACGCAGACGGAAATTATAATAGTTTAGAGCCTTCCCTACGTTATTATGGGAGGGCTTACATATATTTTTTTCTATTTTAAGTTCTATAAGTTCATTAATAACTGGAAAACTTGTTTTTAAAACATGCGTTTGGAAATTATTATGTAGCACAACGCCGACTGACGCCTGAATGTCATTCCCGCTTCTTCTTCAGCCCGCGTAGCGTCTACGCGGAGCGATCGGAGGTTGAAAAAAAAAACGACCTTCGTACTTTCATATTTATATCAAATTTATTCACAATTATTGATAATAAAAAGTATAAAACGAACAATTAAAATTCTATTAATGATTTTCCTCCCTCCATTTATTAATTATTAATAAATTTAAGTTTTAAAAGTGAACCTTAAGTGTATGTTCCCTCTAATAACAAAATAATAAAAATATACGAAAATACCTAAGTTCATTCTCTTCGTTTATAGGCCCGGTTGTGAATGAAGGATTCTAGGAATTAGTGGTTAACAGCAGGAATGCGTACGAGACCGATGTTGCCAATGCGATAAAATTTTCAGAAAGTTAACGGAAATTATTGTCTAGAGCATTTCCATCGAAGTGTTTCTTTCAAATGATAAAATTTTTGTTTTCCTGGAGCTTCGCGTATTGTACTATAGGGTTGGAAAAACCTTTTGGGTACAGGGGTGGATACATTGTTTGAAAAACCAGTTTAAAACAACCACTAACCTACGTTTCGATGTAACTGATTCACTCTGTATAATATAAAATTGCCGAATTGCCTCTCTAGTCAATTAGGATTTACTAAAGTGTACAACTCGGGCGCAAAAGTACTTCACGCATGAGTATCATACAATATTTTATCCACGACCACATTCAAAAATACTTTTGCTGAAAACGGAATTATAAGTTTTGATGTTTTTAGTACTACGACAATTTCTTGAAGTTCCCGGAAGCAGGTTTTGAGTTATATCTGCAATTTAAGAAGTAGTGCAATCAGATTCTTCTTCCATGTTTATTTAGCTTAACAGGCGACGTTATCAATTGGAATATTATTAGAGTTAATGCTCGGAGAGAACTAAACTACCTAATCCCTAAACTTCGACGACAAAAAAAGTCACACGGTGCCAAATCTGGTGAGTACGAAGGGTGTTCGAGCGCTTACTGGCCAAATACTGGGCAGGTGCGTTGTTCTGGTACAACTCGTTTTCGTAGTATTGCCAAAACTGACAAATAGTAAGTCTTGTTGACAGTCCGACCCTCTGAAACCCATTCAGACATCACGATACCGTTAATGTGCAAAAAAAAACGTTCGGCATTGCTTTGAATTTTAATTTGATCTCTCGGCCGTCACTAAAGCGCTTACACCAATCAAAAACACGCGCGCGAGATAGAGAATTGTCCCCATAGGCCTCTTGCAACGTTTTTTGGAGCTCGGTCGATTTTTTTTTTATTTAAAGAGAAATTTGAGATTGATACGTTGCTTCTGTTTTTCGTCACACACGGTTTTTGGGCACGAGGAAAAAACTCGTTTTTTACCCTCACCCGTCTAGGTTATTTTTCAATGGCGATGGTAGATAAAAATATTTTTCCATTCCTATCGTACTTATTCGACGCAAACAACATTAACTCACGTTTAAATACCACCTTAACACAGTTTAATAACCTTAGAAAATCAATTGTTTAGAAAAATGTTGAGAAATGAATTTGGTGGTATCGGCAACGCTGCATCTGATCGGACAGCGAATATTATGAGGTAGAAGGGTCAACTTGGCCGTGGAATGCGGCTAGGCTTACTTGACCAGACCGTAGGAAACGCAGGAATATAATTTCTATTCTATCACCTATGAGTCTTTCAGAAGAAATATACAGGGTGTTTGCGAGAAGCTCTCGCCGCATTACGGGAAATGGACGAAGAAAAAAATCAACCGTCCACAAGTGATGCTACTCAATCATTTTGAATTTATTTGAAGAGGATCCCGATTTTATAGTTGAAAGCGAAAACTCAGATGGAAATCAATCAACATGAACCAACACTGAAGTGGTTCGCGATGGTACTAAATGGACGGAGATTCGACCAGGTTTGGTACAAGACTTTCAACCAAATAATTGATGACAACTGGCTAAATATAGTTCAAAAGAACACGAGAAATCGGAATATGAAAATTGGTGAAAAACTTCTTATATTTATTTCACTGGTTTACGCACAGGGTGTTTTTGGGCGAAACGATTTATCCGTGACGCCTTCTCGAAGTTCAGTAACGTAATTGGCGCGGTCAGTAGGATATTTCGAAAATTTAAGGTTATGCAATGGACATTTATCCGTTTTAGTTTTGCAGGTAAATTTTTTTAACTTTTATTCCTAAATATACCTCAACCTATTTCTATACTTTTCTCATTTCAGGTTAAAAACCTGAGTGGCGCCCCATTTGGAACTTTGAATACCAAATTTCTGTACATATTAAACACGGCAAAATCTTACAACAAACACTGACAACACACATCAGCCCAAAATGTGACGTTTTAGGTAACAAACGGTTTGTTTCTTCTTCTTATTCAGAACTGATAATATTATAGATAATAAGTGGAGTAAAATAATGCTGAGGGTACTTTTGGGTGGGCCAACACTATTGCCCGGTAGTGTATATCAACTGCAGACCATTAAGCGGTGGCCCGACATCAATGAAATGTCGCAAATTGAAGAATACGTCAATAGTAGATGCAATGGTCCTTTGTACGATTGAAAAGTGTGATTAAAATTTCAGTTAGAAGGTGACTGCGGATAAAAAATATTTACACAAAATTTTTATTTAATATAATTCATCTCGTTCGAGTGCAAAATATGATTTGCCTATAAAAGGTTATCGCTCATGCTACGCTGTTATCTTTCATCATTAATTACATGTTTAACAATTTGGTTTGTATATTCTAGTCGCGTTTCGATGTTACTCTATAGAATTTCGAGTGAACTCTAATATAATATTTTGGATCAAACGTAAGTAGAATATTTGGAAAAAATGTATTCTTTACAAAAATTAACCCACCGCAAGTACTAAAAATGTATACTACGTAAGAAATACTGTATAATGAGAAAATATCAATAATAATCCTAATTACTAAATTGGGTATTTAATTAATTCAAATTAAAGTTCCCATGCACAAATTTCCTCTCCCTGTTCGATCCATCTAAGTGAGGAATTCTGTATTTAACCCAAACACAAAATTGAAAGGTCCTAACTTCCTCCAAAAACATTTCTTAGTGGAATATTACGTATTTATACGAGGTCTGGCTATTAAATAACGAGACTGCGCGTCTAGAGGGCGCCCTAGACGCGTTGGGTATCTGGATATCTTGTCTATGACCGTTCTAAAACACGTAAATTGTTGCGAGAGGTCTATGGGGACAATTCTCTATCTTGTGCGCGTGTTTTTGAGTGGTGTTGTGAGGGCCGAGAGAGCACTGAAGATGACCAGCGCCCAAGTCGACCTGTGACTGTTTCAACTCCGGAAACAGTTACCAAAATCAATTAAATTGTGCGTGCCGAACGTCGAATGAGCATCCGGATGGTTGTCGAGGCTGTAAACGCCAAAAAGGAAACGGTTAGAAAAATTTTACACGAGGAATTACACATGATGAAAGTTGGTGCCAAAAATCTAACTCCTGACAAAAACTCAGACTTCCTCGAAAGGTTAGAAAAAGATCTGCTTTGAAAGGGACTCGATTTGAGTTCGATAGAAGCGGTGAAGGAAAAAACGGCAGAACTCCTGAAGGCACTTTTTCGTAACTAGTCTCTTTATTTAATAGCCAGACCTCGTATATTTATGTGGATATTGGAATATCATATACACCGCGACCCAAAGGATCTAATGTGTCTCCTTTTCTTGCCCCAATACCGGAGAACCCTGTGTTTACGGTTGATTCATCAATTCCACTCCTTTTAAAAAGTCTAGAATGTGGGATGGCTCTAATTTCCAGAGATCTTCGTCTTCTATTCCAAGCGCACCAGGGTGTAGTGCTCTGGAGTTCCGTAGCATTATTTTCCAGAGTCTAACGTCTGCAGGTGTTTGTTGAGGCGATAGAACTCCTATGTTAGTATTCTTAGATTGTTTTAACTTGGGTTAATACATTTAACAGATTTTTTCTGGTTATAATTTCCCAGGAGACTCTTGGCCTATCTCAGCCCTTGTAGGTTGTCCCAATAATTGGTTGGTACCACAGAAGAGTTAAGGTCCCATGAAGGGCTTGTCTGTCCCTTTTCCGACTGGAGAAAACCGTACTTCACATGAAGAGTTTCTTCAAATAGGATCAGCAAAGTCTGAAGGGTTGGCAGTTTTAAGCTTCAGTTCCTCGTTGTCTGGATCCATGAGCACTAAAACTGGAGCAAACAAGTTTTCCAATCAGCCATGATGCAATCCGAAATAGGAGAGACAGCAAAAGTTTTGAAATCCCGTAGAAGTTGTTGCTGAAGTTGCCCGGGCCTATTTCCAATCCCAAATTTTCTTTCGAGTGAGAATTCTGGTGGTTAAGGATGGTTTCCAATGAATCTCTTAAGGCCTGCATTTCAGTTAACAAATATTTAATCAGGAATCGCGGGATCCCGGTCATTGCGACCAGAATTCCACCAGCCCCGCCCTTGTGGGGGCCAGGGGTAGGCAAAAAAACGATTTTTCCCATTATTTGTGGTGGGTAATCACTATGGACTCTAGATGGTGGTTGTTAAAGGTCAATTAGTGTATGAATCAATTTTTTTTTTCAAAAAAATGTATTTTTTGCTTTCAGAACTAGTTTATAAAATCTTGATAGCGTACAGAATGAAATAGCTCAATAAAAAAATATTTTCGAAACAAATTTATTTTTAAATTGAACTTAGAATTTACATATCACTTTAACTCATAATCAGATTGACAAATAATAGTATAAATCTATTTGATAATGTCGTCGAGAACGTTCCTTAACTTATTTGTTTGCCAGATTTATTAATTGTAAATATTTCGCATGGAAATATTATATTTACAACTTTGACTTGACAAGTATTATCTCAAATGAAGTAATTGAAGATGGAAAATACATTAAATTAATTTAGATTAAATTTTCGTAATCATTCGCATTTATGTTGTAGGAATAAACGTTGAGGTACTCCCTGATTCGAAATTTTGATTTTATAGATTTGTTTTTGTTGTGACAAACTAAAAATATAACATTTTTACCCGTAGATTCCTTCCTCTTCCCTAAGTTATATGGAAAATTCGAGAAAACTCTTTTCTTTTTGTTAAGAGTTAGTCCTTGGAGACTTAATGTGTTTGGGTCTTTTCGCTGCCTTGAATAAACTCTTTCCAACCTTCACAGCTATCCCCGATGTATAACTAGACATTTGCTTATGAAGTGAGGAGTTACCGTGTCGAGGGGTGTCCTCTTGGTGGGTCGACTTGGAACACCTGGGTTCTTGGTTCAAATCTAGTAAACATTTTCATAATCTAGTCCAACGTTAGCCTTCATCAAACCTCCAGCATCAGTCCAAGCGTTATTCATTGGTGCTGGTGTCCTAGGTACTCTGTGTGTTGGTCAGTCTTGCTCAAATGTCCAGAGGAATATTCCTGCGATTTTATTGAAGAGACCAATGACTCTGCCCCTTTTGAACGATTTATCAACATACATGAAGAGGAAGACGAAGAAATCGAAGAAGACAAAACTGTTGAAGTAGATTTCCAAGAGTTTCTTATCAATTATTAGGAAATATCTAGAAGTTGACGGGTATTGCTTCCTTAAATTATTCTAAAATTGACATGACAATTAATGGAGAAGACCTACAGGGGAAACCACGGTAAAAAAACACGCCGAGTATACTACATCACAGGTGACATGGAAATGTGTGCATACCATGTATAATGTGACTCTTAGAATCGCCATATCTCAGGAATGGTAACTGTTAGGAAAAAAATCATGCAGACCATTTTTGTAGAGAATTTCAAGATCTACAACTTTGGTCAGAGGTTTTTTTTTATGGAACATACCGTTTTCGAGAAAAATCCAAAAAACCTCGATAGGGATTTTTGAAACTTTATTTGTATTGGTAAAAAAAATTTTGAAATGTCTATATTGACCGGACTAATACCTTATTTTTGCTATTAACCACCGAACTAGCCTCAACGAAAATGATATTACAAATTAACATGGTAACCACAATTCATTCATTCGTTTTCGCGAATATAACGAATTATAATGAAAAACTGTAATTAATTTAAATAATACGTAATACACACACATCCTCATAAAAGAATAAACATTTTTATTAACAACAATTAATGAAAATATTAATGACACAAATTAGCACTGGGATAACACGAGCTTTAAGCGCTTTTCAGTCATCGCGTGCTTGTTAGCATATCAGTCGGTTCGGTAAGAGTTTTCCGCGATCGTTCTTCATAAAAAAAGGAAGGTAGGTAAAGGCTCTGATATTTTTATTATAATAAATCTAGATTTCGCGAAATAACAATGATTTGAACTGTACATCTATTGGATAACACGCGTACAAAAATTGCACCTAATCCCGTTGATTTAGACATTCGAAGTTAGATAAATTCCCCAAATCAGTAAAATCGCTTAAAATACAATTTGAACAAATTTTATTCAAGGTCAAAAGTAAAAAAAATAAGTTTTTCGCAATTTTTAGCAAAACGGTGAGTTTTATCATAAAAATACCTCAGACAAAAATTGTAGAGCATAAAATTCTCTACAAAAAACGTATCGATACTTTTTTTCCTACGAGCCACTATTTCTGAGATATAATGACTCAAAAAGTTAGTAAAATACAATTTGAACAAATTTTATTCAAGGTCAAAAGTTTTTCGCAATTTTTAGCAAAACGGTGAGTTTTATCATAAAAATACCTCAGACAAAAATTGTAGATCATAAAATTATTTACAAAAAACGTATCGATACTTTTTTTCCTACGAGCCACTATTTCTGAGATATAATGACTCAAAAAGTTAGTAAAATACAATTTGAACAAATTTTATTCAAGGTCAAAAGTTTTTTTGCAATTTTTAGCAAAACGGTGAGTTTCATCATAAAAATACCTTAGACAAAAATTGTAGATCATAAAATTCTCCACAAAAAACGTATCGATACTTTTTTTCCTACGAGCCACTATTTCTGAGATATAATGACTCAAAAAGTTAGTAAAATACAATTTGAACAAATTTTATTCAAGGTCAAAAGTTTTTCGCAATTTTTAGCAAAACGGTGAGTTTTATCATAAAAATACCTCAGACAAAAATTGTAGAGCATAAAATTCTCTACAAAAAACGTATCGATACTTTTTTTCCTACGAGCCACTATTTCTGAGATATAATGACTCAAAAAGTTAGTAAAATACAATTTGAACAAATTTTATTCAAGGTCAAAAGTTTTTCGCAATTTTTAGCAAAACGGTGAGTTTTATCATAAAAATACCTCAGACAAAAATTGTAGATCATAAAATTATTTACAAAAAACGTATCGATACTTTTTTTCCTACGAGCCACTATTTCTGAGATATAATGACTCAAAAAGTTAGTAAAATACAATTTGAACAAATTTTATTCAAGGTCAAAAGTTTTTCGCAATTTTTAGCAAAACGGTGAGTTTTATCATAAAAATACTTCAGACAAAAATTGTAGATCATAAAATTATCTACAAAAAACGTATCGATACTTTTTTTCCTACGAGCCACTATTTCTGAGATATAATGACTCAAAAAGTTAGTAAAATACAATTTGAACAAATTTTATTCAAGGTCAAAAGTTTTTCGCAATTTTTAGCAAAACGGTGAGTTTTATCATAAAAATACTTCAGACAAAAATTGTAGATCATAAAATTATCTACAAAAAACGTATCGATACTTTTTTTCCTACGAGCCACTATTTCTGAGATATAATGACTCAAAAAGTTAGTAAAATACAATTTGAACAAATTTTATTCAAGGTCAAAAGTTTTTCGCAATTTTTAGCAAAACTGTGAGTTTTATCATAAAAATACCTCAGACAA
Source organism: Diorhabda carinulata (assembly GCF_026250575.1). Lineage (NCBI taxonomy): Eukaryota > Metazoa > Arthropoda > Insecta > Coleoptera > Chrysomelidae > Diorhabda > Diorhabda carinulata. The sequence goes on along the minus strand of NC_079469.1, from coordinate 15,929,588 downwards.
AAATTGTAGATCATAAAATTCTCCACAAAAAACGTATCGATACTTTTTTTCCTATGAGCCACTATTTCTGAGATATAATGACTCAAAAATTTGTCGTATTTGATGGTGTTACCAATATATTTTCAGCAGTAAACTTTTCTCACAACATTGAAATGAACCGATACTTGTTGTGAGTGTTTGTAAGAAATTATCAATCGACGAAGATGTTGCTAAAGTTCGACGATGTTGTTCTGAAGGTTTGATATTTCTATGGGCAATAATTATAGCCCATTAAATACGACGGTAAATCTGAAACATTACAACTTTTACAACTTTTTGGAACGTTATATCTCAGAAACGGTGACTCGTAGGAAAAAAAGTAGTAACACGTTTTTTGTAGAGAATTTTATGATCTACAATTTTCGTCTAAGGTATTTTTATGATAAATCTCACAGTTTTGCTGATAATCTGAATAAAAATTTTTCCATACACTGAAATGATGGGGAACATTCAAATTTTATTTCCAATTGTATTTTCAACAATTTTAATGATTTTCAGCTCGATGAGAATTGATGTAGCTTCACTCTTATTTTTTAGTCTAATTTGACCGGACTAACGTGACATAGTTGTTTATATTACAAGGGATGTAAGTAGAATATTCATGAAGGAAAACGTATCCAAATATCCCAAACTTCCAGCATAAATATGAATAATATTCATAATTCCAATAAATATTCATGTCACCTGATATTTCTCAATTTTTATAACGACGGTGTTGAAATAAAAAAATTGAAGGTATAATTGGTATAGGGTGTTTTTTAAGTAACTGAGAGTGGGTGGTACAACCCAAGGGCAAATTCTCTAATAAATATTAGAAAATTGTTTGGAGAAACCAAAATATCAACTGGGTTTTTGGCGTCGTCAAGTTAATTGTCCTTCGGCAAACGGCAGGCTCCAAGTGGACCCCTTAATAACCAAATTGGAACCTAACATAAAATATTTGTGCAGCAAGCTGCAAGAGTCAGGATCTGACTAAATTTACAATATTAAATTATTATAGAAAAAATCTTTATATTAAAATTATTTCAAATTTGAGTTTCAGTTTTTCATCATATGTTTTGAAAATTAACTTGAATAGTGTCAAAAATTTCCTAGTTATTTCTACGTAAAATCCAAGTTTCTTAATTGAACAATTCAATTTTTAAATATTAAAAATTATGTATTGGGGGGGCATAAAAATTTTAGTGCTTGGGTGGGGCGTGACACAATGAAAAATATGATTCATAAATGGAAGTTTCAATTTTGTAAACACTTAATTTTGCAATGTCTCTATCGATTGTTGTGTTTGCGTTTGTTGGAGATACTAAATCGAAAAATTTTCAAAATCGGCGGCGAGTGTTTAGAATGTATAACATTATTGTGATAAAAAAAATGTGTGTTGAACTAAATTTTGTATGGTAAGAATCACATTTTGGTTAATTTCATTAATTTTCACCAAATAATGTACAAAAATTTTTTTCGTTTCCCCACATTTACAGCAATAGGAATTAAATGCAAATATTTCACTAAATTCAAATCTAAAACACCAAAAAATAAAAGAAGTTTTATTATATATCAAATGCTCTGTACTAATGGTGACGCTGTCTACATGGGGCAGACATCTCAGTATTTAGAAAATAGACTAAAAGATCATCGATACGATAAAAAAAATAAAACTGCATTAACGAACCCCGAAATATCAAAAAGGAAAAGATAAATTCAATCAAAAAGATTAAAAAATTCTTGAAAGGGAATCTATACATGAAAAACAAGAGTTTTTAAAAATGGTTCACACTCATGGGAACGAGAAAGTCTAAGAGACAAACAGTGACTGCGGTTGTATACGAATTGCGTCCGGCGGTTAAATTTTAATCCGGGTTACTGCTTGTTTCAGCTAAAATAATTTTAGTTTTCTGAAACTCAAAGTTTTCCAGTTATACATGCAGTCCTCTACTAAAAAAAATTATATTTCTACGTTTTTAAGGTCTAATATTTTAGGAATTTGGACAAATAACATCGACAGCTTTCAAAATCTGCGGAAAACTTGACAATAATTTATATAGGGTGTTCAGAAAATGGTGCCGAATTTCGCTATCTAAAAATATCGAAAACTTACTTTTTTCAAATGGTAAACTCCATTTTTCTCTTTGCCACCATGAAGATTTTAATTTTTTTCATGTTTCTACAAAAACCGTTAATTTGAGATATATAAATTTACTAACGAAGTCGCCTTAATTTAAATCGTAGAATAGTAAAGAGAAAAATGGGGGGTTGCCGTTTGAAAAAATTTAGTTTTTACATAGCGAAATTCGGCACCATTTTCTGAACACCCTATATAAATTTTTGACAAGTTTTCCGCAGATTTTGAAAGCTGTAAGTGTTATTTGTCCAAATCTCAAAAAAATTTAGACCTGACTCACTTAAACTTGGAAATATAATTTTTTTACTGGAGGACTGCATGTGTCCAAAAATTTCGAAAATGTGAAATAATTAAAAAATGGTGGACTTTAGGTCTATTATGCCTTATATAAAGTTATATTGAAATTTTGCGTAGATTCCAAAAATTTAATAAAAAACGTGGCAATCCGTTCAAAATAACGGAGTTTGGGTCCACTTCGACGAGCATTTCGGAGCGCCATTTTCTGAACACCCTATATAAATTTTTGTCAAGGTTTTCACAAATTTTGAAAGCTGTAAGTGTTATTTGTCCAAATCTCAAAAAAATTTAGACCTGACTCATTTAAACTTGGAAATATAATTTTTTTAGTGGAGGGCTGCACGTGTCAAAAAATTTCGAAAATGTGAAATAATTAAAAAATGGTGGACTTTAGGTCTATTATGCCTTATATAAAGTTATATTGAAATTTTGCGTAGATTCCAAAAATTTAATAAAAAACGTAGCATTCCGTTCAAAATAACGGAGTTTGGGTCCACTTCGACGAGCATTTCGGAGCGCCATTTTCTGAACACCCTATATAAATTTTTGTCAAGGTTTTCACAAATTTTGAAAGCTGTAAGTGTTATTTGTCCAAATCTCAAAAAAATTTAGACCTGACTCATTTAAACTTGGAAATATAATTTTTTTAGTGGAGCGCTGCACGTGTCCAAAAATTTCGAAAATGTGAAATAATTAAAAAATGGTGGACTCTAGGCCTATTATGCCTTATATAAAGTTATATTGAAATTTTGCGTATATTCCAAAAATTTAATAAAAAACGTAGCATTCCGTTCAAAATAACGGAGTTTGGGTCCACTTCGACGAGCATTTCGGAGCGCCATTTTCTGAACACCCTATATAAATTTTTGTCAAGGTTTTCACAAATTTTGAAAGCTGTAAGTGTTATTTGTCCAAATCTCAAAAAAATTTAGACCTGACTCATTTAAACTTGGAAATATATTTTTTTTACTGGAGCGCTGCACGTGTCAAAAAATTTCGAAAATGTGAAATAATTAAAAAATGGTGGACTTTAGGTCTATTATGCCTTATATAAAGTTATATTGAAATTTTGCGTAGATTCCAAAAATGTAATAAAAAACGTAGCATTCCGTTCAAAATAACGGAGTTTGGGTCCATTTCGACGAGCATTTCGGAAAACCCATGCAAGCAAATTTTCAAAACATACTTTCCCGTATGCATATCGATTCAGCTCGTCGTGAAGGACCCTGTACATTCAATTCGCATATAAACAATTAGCTACTTCTTATCAACGTTTATCGCTATATCTCATTGCGCCGATATCCGTCGCCACGATTTTTTTTTTGTCTCCTATTCTCACCTCCGATGATTTTGCAACACGCCTTCGAGCCGAGCTGGTAACTACGCGCATTCGAAATTTTATTTGTCGCTGGTACAGCTAACACGTTTTTTTTTTGGTACTGTTAACATCGTTTACAATTCGCCAATAAGTTCTGGTATAAATTCCAAAAAAAAAAAAAAAAAACAGTGATGTAAAGTCGATAACTGTGTAAGTGATAGTGTCGTTAGTTTTTTTTTGTGTACTAGTTTGATTTTCGAGTTCAAAATTAGTGGAAACTTTATCGAAACGGTTAGTAGGTCATTGGTAAGTTGATTATCGCATTTTTTTACGTAACATGGTTGTAGGTAAACAAGTAACTTTCCCGCCAAAAATGAGCGTGGTGTTAATGTGCACCCACCGGTTGATTGTCGAGTTCAAATTATTTGGGTTTGTTCTGGATTTTTACGTAAACCATTACCGCGCATGTCGTAATTGGGACATGAAATTACCATAATGTTATGTGAATATGATAAGTTTTATAATATGCCATCTGTTAACAGAAAATACGCGCAACGAATCCGGTTCATAAATAAAAACATGTGTTATAATTATCAGTAACATTTTAGTCTTTAAATTTTTTTTTATTTCTTCTACAGTGTGATTCAACAATAAGTGTGAATATTTGATCTCTTCAGGTGTAGAAAAACGTGGACCTCGCAGTTTATGACTGAACGGCGGATGTAGTCCAGTCATTTTAGATAGATTTAGGCAAGCACTTCGGAAAATCGAAATACCCAGCTATAAAATCGTTTAAACTCGTTCATTTGACATCCTACAACTTCTCTAAAAACTCACATATAATTCGATGTCAGCAACTCAAAAAATCGGGGCTCAAAAGTCTAAAAAATCGATTTTTTGCAAATAACTCGTTTTCTGTGGGTTTTACGCTATTTGTATTTATTATCAATATTGTAGAGCGTTAAATTCTCTACAACTTTTGTTTAAAAAATTTTTTAATACGGCGAATCGTTTCTGAGATACAGGGCGGTTAGGATCCAATTTTGAAATCAATTGGTAGTCTCGATCAAAATAATTTCTGTTTTTTTTCTTCTTCATCGTTGTCGCTAAACTGGACAGTTTTTTTTTATCAAATGCTGCTGCAATTTCATCCCAATTATTATTATTTTGATCGGGACTACCAGTTGATTTCAATCGGGATTCTAACCGCCCTCTATCTCAGAAATGATTCACCGTATAAAAAAATGTTTCAAACAAAAGTTGTAGAGAATTTAACGCTCTACAATATTGATAATATATACAAATAGCGTAAAACCCACAGGAAACGAGTTATTTGCAAATAATCGATTTTTTAGACTTTTGAGCCCCGATTTTTAGAGTTGCTGACATCGAATTATATGTGAGTTTTGATAGGAGTTTTAGGATGTCAAATGAACATGTTTAAACGACTTTACAGCTCGATTTTAATAGATGAATCACCTTAAATAACTAGACTAATGACCGATGTTTTCACTATTCAAAAATGTCGCGTTATCGTGGTGAGGAATGATTCCTCTTCTGCGATTGGTTTTCCCGATTTTTTCAGACAAAAATGCTGGTGTATCATTCAAAATTAACTGTCTTACGTTGCTCTAATGGAATGGTATTGACATGTCCAGTTATTTTGAAAAAAACGGGCGAGGATTTGCCTCGAAGTGTCGGAACAGTCAATCATTATCGTTTCTGTAACAATCTTATAGAAATCTATTGTCAAATTACGCAGTATCCGAAGGGAACAAATCTTTTTGACAGTCAAAGTATGCCTCAACCTCACGATATTTCACGAGACGATCTTGCAATATCAGTTTAGATGTTTTCTGGCGCAACATCCGGTTTCGGACGACCTTCACGACAATCATCCTGTAGCGAATTGGGAAAACCATCGAAATACGGTGGTGCCAGATGGCGCTTCATCAAATAAAGTCGACTGCGAGTTGATCGAGACACTTTTATTTGTTTAATGAATGTTTCAAAAGTATTTGTAAACAACTCAAATAGCACAACACGTTCTGAGTACGTTCACCATTAACAAGGTCAAACTTTATGATGGCAATGTTGCCATATATCGGAACTTAAATAAAAACCCTCCCTCGTATCGTACTTGGTAAAGAGTAAGATAGGTCCCAAGGAAATTGGTTTTACTAGCATGACCACAGAAGGTATGAATTTTTTGACTATACACACAACAGGGATCAGAAACGAAAATCTCTTCGGTATCTAAGCATTCCTTCATCGTGGTTTAGTCCATCATCGACTGGTATCTCATTCGGACTTCTTTTCTTGCATAATTTCGTTACTTTCGCCTTCTCCCATTGTTTGGACGCTTTTTTCTAGCTGCTTCTCTGTATTTATGTCTTTTAAGACATCTTCAGATAGAAAAGATATTGTGAACCCCACTTTAGGTTTGCAGCCAAAAAAAGAGATTCTTATGGTGTCCTTTTGATCCCGAAATCTTAAACTCTAGTTTTCATAAATTATACGAAACGTAGTCCGTCACTCCAGCGGTCGGATTTATTATCTCGCATCCAAGTACAAAGTATATTTTCGATATCTTGAGTCGTCCTTTCCATAATACTCTAACTTTGGGAATGGCGAGGCTTTCCATGCACGATCTTTAGTGCTGGCCAATACTCCTTCAAGTTGGTCATCACATTATTGCCAAATTCCCTACACTAGAGAATATATCCACTAGGTTGTGGGCTATTCTTTTGACGTTAGAGATTTGGGAATCAACAATTTTGTGAGATGAATAATAAATTGGTTTCACAACAACGCCCTTTTTGATACCTTTCTGACTTTTCTGGCAAGTTTCACAAAGATGGATGTACAATTCAATATCATGTGATGTTTTTGTATTTGGTTGAAAGTTCTTTCGACATTCTATCACTTCATCCGTGTCCAATAGACAAATGAGTACGTCAATCAATCCAGAGTCCGTGATTACGTCACTGTATAGTATATAACAACATATAGCGACTCTGCAACCAATAGTCCCTGGGTTCCTTCTTAGTAGTCATATTGGCGTTTTACACATGACTTATTAACTGCTGGTAAGTAGTTTCGGTTTCGAAACGTTGTTTCATGTCCATAGACCACGACTCCTTCTCTAATACTACAGCTTGCTCCTCCATTTTCGTGCAGCAGAGTAAAATTTGCAACTGACAAATTCTAAGCTTGAGACGCGCTAAAATGTCACGTGTCTTCTCACGTGTTATTCGAAACGAATCGGAGTGGCACGCCCGCACAAACCGCAGTTTGCAACAATTAATTTTTTGACTTAAACGGTGCTGGCAAGATTTCTTGCTACAGTTAAGGTTACAATACGAAACAAAAGATGACAATGAATTTTAGGTGTTAAGTCTGATCTAAACCGTCGTCAAGCGCCTACTCTGGCTGTTGATTTATTCTATATCCACGTCTTCACGACCTTCGATGCCCTTGGCACACCTAACTGTTACCTTGACTGGTTGTTGATGAAGTTGATGAGTGTTTGGATCACTCCAGTACCAGAAATTTTATTTGTTCACAAATCCATTGATTGTCGTGCAGCAAAATCATTTTCGTTCAGTGCCCGAACCACTCGAATTTTGGAAAGGTGATTGTACAAATCTGACCTCGAGGTCCTGCGGACAGACCCCTCGAAAACTCCAAGAACGAGCCACTACGTTAAACTTTCTTTGTAGTAGCAATTATTTTGTGGATTCGCTTCGTTTGTCCAACGGATCTACAGATTCGTCATAAAAAATCACTTTTAATCCTAATCCTTCACCTCTGTCCTTGATTGTGGGATTTTAGCTATTCGAAAAATCTTCACGTCGCGTCGATAATTATTTTAAATAATCTATTAACGAAATTATCATATTGTTAAATCGTTTTAGATACGCCAAATTTTTATTCATACCTATATAAAAATATTACATCACATCACATAAGCAATTTACTAATACAATTACTTTTTGTACTCGCAAATACGATCTAACAGTAGATGATTGTCATTATATCGATCATAATAAGTAAATGAACTCAGAAACCGAAAAAATTAAACGATTGGGGTACAAAAAGGGCTCAGTTCACGTCTGGTATCCTGTTTAAACCAAACTTCCTTACAGGCGGGTACATTTTACTCGTCTATTTACGTTTTATGATTTATACCTCGTACTTGGTCCAACACAAGACAACAACAATGGATAACCGTTTGAATATTGATTGAAATGACAATATGAGTATTGTAAGACTAATTTTGAGTTCGGGGGAAGTTGGTAGTTGGTCAAGACAGCAACAACAGACTTACCGTTCAAATATCGCGTTTCTATAACTATTTTTTTTTTTTATTTCAGAAGTTGGCAGCTCTACAATGGCTCCTCACCACCATAACTTCGAGATCATCGAAGCGGATAATTGCCGAAGACCGAAAAGCAAATTAAAATCATTTTTGAAGCAAAATGGTTTAACTTTAGCCACGATGGTGGGTGTCATATTAGGTACCGTATTGGGTATCATCTTAAAATATTCTAAAGACTCGTGGACAGAACGTGAAGTAATGTATATAGGATTCGCAGGACAGATATTTCTAAGGATGCTAAAAGTTCTAATCCTACCGTTGATAATATCTTCATTAATCTCAGCTATAGCCGGTTTGGATTTGTCTCTTTCGGGGAAAATAGCCGCAAGAGCCGTGGCGTATTATTTAACGACCACATTTGCCGCCGTAGTTTTGGGTATGGTTGTCGTGATGGTCATAAGACCTGGTGTTGGGGTCAAAGTCGCAGGAGTAGGAGAAGGAGTTAAAAGAAATGTTAGCACCGTGGATACCTTATTAGATTTAGTACGGTAAGTCTTTATTTTTGGCCAGAACAATAAACATTCGCCTAGTCACAGGAAAAAATATGAATAATTTGGCAAACATCAAAAATATCTCAATCCCGATCAAAAGATTTCGGATCTAACACCAATATCTTCGTTTGAGGCGTAACTTCCCACGAAAATTTGTCCTTATTTCCAGACTCCTAATGAAATACGTGGGCCGTTTTTATTTTCGACCTCCAATCGCTCCGTGCAGACGATTGCGAAGCTCTCGCACTACGCGCCCCGCCGTTGTTAACATTCAGGTGTCAGTCGGCGTTGTGCTACAGCCATTTAAACAAGTCCGCCATTATTGATGCTCCCGCCAAGCGTGGAAAATTATTGAATTGTCTTTAACTAAGCGTGAATTTACTATGTGAGTAAAATGGATTTGTTCAACGAAAAAAGTCATGGCGACCGTTCCTTAAATGCCAGTTGACATGTACAGAACTCAAAGGACTTTACAAATAAAACGAATTTTATCTAATAATAACAACTCGGTATCAAATTATTCGGTTTAATTTATCTTTAGTTTATACCTTCAAGAAATTAGTTTTAAGTGAATGTAAACAAAAATAACCTTGAAAAACATTTTTTTTTCATTGTATAATAAGTAGACAGTCAGGTTTATTTTTCAAGGAAAATAACAATGTTTATAAAATTTGTTATGACGTAAGAATTCTTCGGTAAAAGCTAACTAATTTTTTATTGCCGAAAAATGTGAATAATTAATAACCGAGGTGTGTACGGATTCAGACTTGTTTTCGAATTGTTAGACAACAGAAATCCTCAAACATTGGACGGATAAAATTTTATTGGAAGCGTTTACTAAATCAATTTTACTAGGTATCGAATAAAAAGGAATAGAGATGGAAATTTATTAGTAAAAATAATAAACGATATAAAAATTAAGTCACAAAAGTACGCATTGTCTAATAAACAAAATTACGGATTTTCCATACGTTAGAACTTGTCACTAAAAAAAATTTTGAAAGTCGAAAACTAAGAGGAATTCGAAAAAATTGTCTACCTAAAACATCCCTAGTCAATTTTTCGTTGGAGCCAATATTTCTGAGTAAATCTCCCTCAAAGCCGGAGTATCCGTTCTCGAATTCCCGTCAGTGCGAATTCAAGAAAATTTACGTTCCAGGTGCACATGGAAACTGCTCTAACTCTTGGAAAACTGCTCCGTTTTCAAAAAATTTTCAAATTTGCATATGTTTTGAAACGGTTACTATGACCTTCCCTGCCGAAAGTAGCATCTTGAAGGACGTGGCGAGCCTCGATGTTTCCAATCCTTAGTCTGCAGTTTGGTCTCTACATCATAGTCATAGATCCATGACTCATCCATTGTTACTAATACTTCAAGAAACTTTCATTTATTTCGTTTATGCCTCATCAGAAAACGACTGGATATGTCTTTTCCGAATTTGCCTTTTGAAACGGTTGATATAACAAATTTGGCAACAATTGTGTAGATAGGACTTGGCAGTGGATCCTGGTGCATCAATCCTGCAGGAAACTTTCTTTTATTTTGTTTATGCCGCATCAGGAAACGACTGGTTGTGTAGATTAGACTTGGCAGTGGATCCTGGTGCATCATTCCTGCAGGAAACTTTCTTTTATTTTGTTTATGCCGCATCAGGAAACGACTGGATACGTCTTTTCCGAATTTGCCTTTTGAAACGGTTGATATAACGAATTTGGCAACAATTGAGATGATAGAACTTGGCAGTGGATGTTGCTTTACCAATTCATGGCTGAATATTGGTTAATATTCTCGATAATCCACCGTATTCCCCTGACCCAGCGTCAATAGACCTCTTTTTATTTCCTCACATGTAGAAGGAACTAAAAGGAGCGCGTTTTGCGGACCTCTCGGCCATCCAAGGAATTGTAACACGCATTTTCTGATCTATTCCGAAAGACGCATTTTTATGAACCTTGTCAAAAGTGAGTTGTATCCATAGATTTAAAATGTTGGTCATGTTAAAAACAATAATACTCATATCATGAATTTTCCTGATAACATGATGTGTTAGTGGGCCAATGTCACTTTCATTCAGGACCGTATTCGAACCTTGGTAATTTTAAAAAATAAAAAATAGTACAAATACAACAAAATTACGTCTTGGTAATATTTTGTTGAGTAATTTGATACCGATTCGTGTAAGCGTAGGATGAAGATCGATATAAATGCTAGTTATAGTACAGTCAAATTGTTTTGTAGTTTTCAGTTAGCTGATACAATTTTAGATCAGTTTTATTTGTTTGTTCGATTATTTAGCGTATTTACAAAGTTATTAGTGAGCTTTCTATGTACTAAGGCGAATAATTTACTTGGCTCACACGATTCACTAAACTGCTTATTAAATCGAATCAGATTACCGATTTTTTTCGATATTTTCGTCCTTCTGACGCCCTTTCGGCTTCTTGCAACTATTATTTACCTAATCCTGATGACTTTCTATCTATTTTAGTGGAAGTTTCCACAGCTTTTTCCATTTTTACCCATCCTGTGTCTTTGGATTGGTTTCCTACCATCTTATTCCTTATTTATATCTTCTATCCAGTTCCTCATCGGTCTTTTACAAGTTCGTACTTCATGTATCTTCCCTAGCATTTCCTTTTTGGTTAGAATCATAATCAAGTTACTACAGTTCTTCGTTAATCTCTTATTTAAGTCTTCAAGTTTGTGTTTGTTCAACAAAAGTTTTTCTTCCAAACTTCCGTATTATAGGATTTTCCATTTGCCATTTCTATTGACTTCGTCGAATGCTTTTTCAAGATCTATAAAAACACAGCTGTAACTCTATGTCTTCTCTTATTACTTTATCCGTTAATTGTCAAATTATGAATTTTGTATCTGTTATTAATGTTTGTTTTAAATCCTTGTTGTAAGTCTTCTACGTCTGTCCTTATTTGACCTATCCCAGTTGCAGTTGCATTCTCTTTGTTTACTACCTTATTTTATGTCCTTTTCCATTTAATTACCATTAGGACGAATGCTCGAAGGACGCGCTAAACACTAAATGAATTAAGGACTACAGCTATACTGATTTGATTGCTACTGTCTCGTTATTTCATAGCCATACTCCGCAACTTGATATTTTGTAAATTTATATTCAATTTTATTGATTATTTTGTCTTTTTTCAGAAACATGTTCCCACCAAATATGGCAGAAGCTACAATATTCCAAGTAAGTTGATTCCGAATTGTTGCACTACAAGTTTCATTCGAATTGGAAAAAGCAAAACGTTTTCAAAGTGTTTTTTTTTTTTGGCGATTAGAAGGGAATAGGTGTAACTCGAAACAGTGTTGGACTCCTGGACACTACAACACTGAAATCCTAACGTCATTTACTCATTGGAAGCCACCCGGTACTCCTGATTTAATATTACGTCGAGATGCTTCGTTTTGTTACTTCACATTTTCTCTAATCATCTTCTTTACATTCTCTTTTTGTACACGAGCGATACACAGGTTGGATACAGCGTTCCGCGTCCGTTTCCTTTCGATCATTTTCCGACGATGACCTGTTGTGAAAGATCAACCCAAAGTTGCGTCTTGAGTTGAGTCTTCATCATCCCAACATGACGTACTTTGGTTATCTCTTGATGTTCCTTTTAGTCTCGGGTACATCTTCCTCTGATTTCGCTGCTCCGTCGTTTCTTGTCTTGCAATTCTTGCAATCTTCTACTGAGACCGCGTCGGTGATGACTTGAACGGCTGGGATCTATTCAACCTTTTGTCTATACTCTTATTGATTCTTAACAGTCGGGTGACCACCCAAATTTGACATGAGTGAACCAAGTGGGTTAGGACGTTAAATATGATCCCATAACGCAGAATTCTGTCATTATTATTGACATAATTGTATTTAAAAATGTGGAATTTTAGATTCCACCAATAAATCTTCATAACCAACATCCAATTTCGAAAAATTTTTTGGTGTAGACTCTCCTTGTTTATAGTAGAGTTGCCTGAAAAGTTCCCGACCTGGCAAAGAAGAAACTGCACTTAGACCAACGATTCTCCTAAACTTTTTAAACCTTTCAAACGTCAACGTCTTCGTCTGGTGGAATTCTCTCTGCTGCAAGAGAAACGTAAAGGTTTTCTTATCAAGAAGCGACGCTTAATACTTCCTGAATCCGCTCCCCAATTTGCGCTAATTAAGAATATTTAATTACACACCTGTTAATACCAATCGAAATTAATGTTTGTCCAGAATAAACAAACATCCTCGTTGGGTTGTAACCTTCGGATGAGATACAATACATTATGCAACATCGCCATGTAAGGTTGCAATTAATGTACTTACAAATCATTTACATTAAAACTATATAATCGAATAAGTTCAACAGGGATTGAGAAATAAATTGAACTTTATACTCAAAGTAATCAGCATCGTTAATTATAGTTACGTTAACTGTCAATTAGTACAATAAAAAAATTAATTAAGACACAAATAAAATGAATGATCAGGTAATGGCTAAAATATTCCAATGAGTACAGTTCAATTAGAGCGAAAACTCGCGAAAATTAGTGTTATGTCGCTGATTTTCTGAATTTTCCGATGGTGCAGTAAAAGTTAACATCAAAATTTTGGACGATAAGCGATATATTTTTGTTTCAATTTTCAAAATTTCGAATTTTGTAAATAACTCGGAATCTATGCCGAATTTCGAAAAAAGTGAAGGGATCGAAAATGTAGTTGAAAAAATTTCCTACAAAAAAGGTTTGGTGTGATTTTTTCCTAATCTCAAAATTACTCTTACAAAAAGCGAATTTCGTGTTACTGGATTTTTTCAACAGTACATTTTAGAGGTAAATTTCCGAAAAAAAATGCCGAGCAGGAAATTACCTTCGAAGAAGCTCAAATATGATTTTTCCTAACCCACAAAAAACTCTAAAATCTTCTTTTAGAATCTTGATTGTTGTAAATACTCCAAAACTTAAGTGTGGGACAGGGATTATCCTTAAAAACGGTTAAAAATTGGAAATTAAAGACTCTTCAGGGTCAAAATTGGTCTGATTGTCAAGAGGAAGCTTTCCGATGATGTATTGAAGAAACTCGCCCAGTAGAAAGACGTTTCTTTTTTGTAATGTATATCTAAATAGGGGGTGACTGTGCTCATCCGATTCTCTATCACGTAAGCTTTCGTTTCACCCCGTATGATGAGTTAAAACCAAACCCTCGAAAATCCCAAAAAGATTTAAGAAAAAAATACCTTTTCGGAGCTCTTGGCGAGTTTTCAAATTTTTGAAAGCAGTTTCTTCTTCAGCCTGGGACGTAATTTCCCTCAGACTCTACGTCGCGCGAAAACTTTTTATTGAAATGCGACCCCGAAGTTTGAGCGTATTTTACAAAGAAATGACCGCTCTTAGAGGAAAATTACACAGAACCTTTTTTTTTGGAAAATTTCTTAAACTACATTTTTGATCCCTTCACTTTTTTCAAAATTTGGCATAGATTCCGAGTTATTTGCAAAATTCGGAATTTTGAAAATTTAAACAAAAATATATCGCTTAGCGGCCAAAATTTTGCTGCACCATCAGAAAATCAGCGACATAAGTGATTTTCGTGGGTAAGGACTAAAAACAGAATTAATCATTCGATAACTCTAATAGTCCAGTCAAATTTACCGTGACTTCGTCTTGACTAAAATTTTATTTATGGTGAAAAATTGTGAAAATTGGGTTTTTCGCTTTTCTCAATGAATACTTGCGTTTTAGAATTATAGATCTCCAAAGTTTAAATTTTTATTGCGGAATGCGGAAAAAGATGATATCGATTTGATTCCAATTGGCAAGTGATTGTGCATTTCTTTTGCATTGTAAAATATCGAGCCCTAATTCTGAACGATCTTTCTGAAATTTTAGAAGCGTGCTTACAAATTAGGTAAACGGATTCAAATATGAATAAGGAAGAAAGAGTCAGAAGTTTGAATCTTTTAATAAAAATTTTCCATGATGAAACATTCTGTATGAAATCATCGAGACTTACTTTCTCACACGCGATTCATTCCTCCTATTTACTATTTTATATCTAAAACAAGATTTTTTTGAAAAATCTTTCCAGTTTTTGTACCGAACACTCCTCAAAAATATGTTTCCTTTTCAGTTCTGCAAGAATACCTCGAAGATTTGGCATAATATTCAAATAGAACATACTGTAGATTGTTTTGCTTATTGGAGTTAACTTATCAGGGTTAATTTTTAAAAACTTTCAAGAAATATTCCATTTTGGTCTAATTATCACACCCTGCTTTATAATTTTGTAGAATGTAGTCTTAGAAGTCGGTAAAAAACGATTCCAATGGATTAAATTTTATGTAATGTTGTTGTTTATCTATACTTTTGAATGATTCACTGATTCTGTTAATTAAATATTGCAATGCGGACCTGGACAAGTTATTTACTATTCAGTTCGCATTTTTTTGTATTCCAAGTCTCCGTTGGGAAAAAACTGTGGGTAATAGAGACTAATGGTGCTTAAATCAAGTTTTTCTATATAAAAATATCAATCTGATGTATTTTTTTTTTGCAGACTAGAACGGTGCTTGTCCCCACTTATGACAACGACACAGGTAAAACATTTTTTTTAAATATTGACATTAATATTCCGTAAATTACATTCTACTTGAACTGTCAACAGTAACTACGAAACATATTCCAAACAAGAGATAATTCTGTAGTCTACTCGTACAACATTTACTATTTAATTATAACATCACTCGATAAATCGTGTGACTGACACAGAGATGGCGCTGTCATTGTCAAATCCGTATGACGTTTACGAAGTACCAACTTTCAAAATTGACAGGGAAAAGTGACAGCCATTTAAGTGAAGGTAATTTTGGTATTTTTAAAACAATGGATTCAAAACAAATTTCGTGTTATAATTGATTCTTGATGAAAACAAAAATAATGTACAAGCTCAGTTGTGGTTTCAAAAGTGTTATACTGAATCTGCTCTAACGAAAATAATCATTTGTTATTGGTTTGCTGTATTTGTACGTGGTCGTACGGACACCGATGATGGTGATGGTTCTGGTGGTCCAAATCGTGTCTGGTCATTAGAGCAACGACCACCACGAAAATTCGATTGGTGATTAACTTTGGTCAAAGATGACATCGAGAACGATTCAGGAAGCTGAAGCTGACAACGTGGAAAAGTATATTCCTTCCTCGTTTTAGAGCTGCCGCAGAAGGGCATTTTGGAAATAATATTAGATTGTAGCGTGTTCAAACATAATCCCTTTCTAAACAATTGAATCAATTACTGATTTTTCAGGTGGAGGCGGTTGATCTTCTCGGTAATGATGAGGAATAAATATATTTTTGTGCCTCTTCCTTTTAGGTTCCTATATAAACAAAATTGACACTGAAATCATCCAAAATACAAATATAATGGGTTTGGTGGTAATAGCAGCCGCTCTTGGTATAGCCATCGCTCAACTTGGAGAAGAAGCCAAAGTTATAGCGACTTTTTTCCACAACTTGATGGCCGTTAGTATGAAAATTACATCTTGGGTAATATTCCTCTCACCATTAGGTATCATCTTTTTGGTTTCTTCTAAAGTACTCGAAATGGAGGATGTTGGTAACGTGATGGCCGGTTTGGGATGGTACTTCGCTACAGTATGTACGGGTTTATTCGTCCAAGGATTTGTGATTCTGCCACTTCTCTATTTATTACTAACTAGGAAGAATCCAATTGCGTTCATTTTGAACATGTCCCAGGCTGTCGTTACAGCATTTGGAACAGCTTCGAGGTAAGTAATTTCACTTTGATATACAATTCTTCGTCTTCAATTTAGTCATAAGATAAAGACCAAGAGAAACGTTGAAGAATTTGAAGTTTGAACTTACTTAAACTTAAATTAAGTTCATCGCTTCTATCAACAGCACTCAAATGGATCTAACGTCCGTGATTCCTTTAACCTGCCAACAAACACACTTTTCTTGGATCCGAAAACCTCAAACTATGACTCCTCACTCCATGAAACTCTCTCTGACTTTTCATGTGTCAAATATTTATGTCCTTTCTCTCACTGCGGCCTTTCAATTCTATTTTGGTCTCTTAAATGAAGTTTTATTCAGATTCTGATCCCCAGATTCATTGATTAGAGCTACTATCTATCTCTGTGTCCGTAAGTAGTCGGATCAATTCAAGACGTTTATCTTCAGCGGTTGTCGTTTTTCGAGTTTTTTTCTTTTGTCTAGACTATGAAGACTTTCTATTAAAGCACGAGTTTCAACCGATAGTTCCTTGGTTTAACTCATTGCAAAACTTTCAAGTCTGAATTTGCGAGAATATGCAAAAAGATATCTTGGTGCAAAAGTGTATTATTTTGAAATTGAAATGAATAGATTATGGAGTGAGCAAAAACTTTTGACAGGTAAAGTTTGTGTTTATTGGTTGCAGTTCCGCAACGTTGCCGTTAACGATACGTTGTCTGGAAGAGAAGAACGGAGTCGATCGTCGAGTAGCGAGATTCGCACTTCCCATCGGCGCTACTATCAATCTGGACGGTACGGCTTTGTACGAAGCTGTAGCTGCTATCTTTATAGCTCAAGTTCGTGAGGTACCTCTTGATTTCGGAACCTTAGTGGCTATAAGTCTAACTGCAACCGCTGCAAGTATAGGTGCCGCCGGTATTCCTCAAGCTGGTTTAGTAACAATGGTAATGGTACTAGATACCGTAGGTTTGCCTGCGGAAGATGTCACTCTGATCCTTGCCGTCGATTGGTTATTGTAAGTAATTTTTTGAAAATTCGTACAGATTCTTTGGCGACGAATAATTTGTATGTTTCTTTTTCTTTTTGTAGAGATCGTTTTAGAACAGCCATAAACGTCATGGGAGATTCATTCGGTGCTGGTATAGTTTACCATAGAAGTCTAAGAGAGTTGGGAGTATTAGTTCCGACTGAAATAAGCTCGGAAGATCCTCCAGATTACATAGACGGCGAAGCCACGACCGGTAAATCGAGTCTCACAAAACACGAAGGAACGTCCCAATGAATTTTTATAGAAAAAAAAAAAAAAAGAAAAAGAAGTGAACATGCTCTCGAAAATGAAGTAAATTTTAACTAGAAAATAAGTTGTGAATTGAAATAATCGAAAATATGTAAAAATCAAAATAAATCAGTTGAATGAGTGCATTTAATTCATTTCAATAAATACTTTGGAGCCGTCCGTGCAGACGTTCCGCCGTTTTTGACATTCAGGCGTCAGTCGGCGTTGTGCTACAACTACGTCAGCATATCCGCCATTATTGATGCTCTTGCAGAGTGTGATTCGTCTTCTACAACAAGCTTAACACCATCGGAGAATGAGTCGTGCGTGCGTGAATGGTGTCGAAAGTTTAAAGATGTTGGGGGGATGGTGAAGGGGTCCAAGGACGCAAATGTGTCGTTTCAAATGACTTAATTCAACCAGTTGACAGAATGGTTAAAGAAAACGGTCAACAACATCGGAAACCGATACATAGAAGAAATTTTACGGGATCACGTCGTTTCCTACGAGAGTTTAATCTGCGAAAACTTCATACTAATGTAGGATAATGCCCGCATACTGCAGGTTTTGTACGGCAGCATTTAGTGGTTGTCGAAATTGCAGCAAAGATTTTGGCCGGCGTGTAGTTCCGACTTTAATCCTACCGAGCGTTTTTGGGACGAAGTTAATAGACGAGTTCGGGCAAGAAATCGCCAGCCAAGAAGTTGGTCCTCGAAACTAAGAACAAGATCCTAAAACCCTAAAGCCCATAAAACGTATTGAATATATATAGGAGGGGGTTAGTGGAGCCTGAACATTTAATCTGAGGTTTTCAACTCAATTTTATTGATTCTGAATAATTTTTTACTTTACTCTAGATTTTTTTGGAAAATTTTCAAAGCATACTTGATGCTCGAAGTTTAAAATATGGTAGAAATTAGTATTTGATCTAAATTTGGGCTAAAATTAATAAAAACAAAAACTGGAATCGATAATTTTTTTATCTTTTAAATTAGTCGTTCAAACTATCCGGGGATACATTATAGAAGGAGATGTTACCCCTTTCGTTTTGTATCTGCTAACCTTATTGGAAAACATTTAGTGGAAGGGACGTTCCGGCACGCCTTATATCCCACCTTTACGGACGAAACAGTCGGAAAATTAGAAAACGTCGGAAATTCACCTACCTCCTATCAGGTGATGAGAGCCTGCCACTAATCTGGCACATTTCCGCCAAACTACACTTTTTCATATCTCAAAAACGGTTAATAAAAGGAATAACCGGATACAAAGTAGAAAATGGAAAATAAAAGTGGAAATAACGTGTTTCCTATTAGTTACAGGCAGTGACGTGGACGCTGGGTTTATTGATGTTCTATTTGTATTAAAAATCAATATGAACATTAAACCAGAATGTATAAAGTTCAGAAATACTCAAATTATTACGAAATACGTGAAAGGATGATATCGATTTGATTCCAATTGGCAAATGATTGTGCATTTTTTTCTATTGTATAGTATTGAGCCTTTAACTAATTCTGAACTTGGAGTAGGTAGACAAAGATCGAAGCAAAAAACTTGCCTGTTTATGGATTAGGCAAACTGAAGGCGAATAAAGGAGACAGAAATAATATTTTGAACTTTCTAAAAAAGTAAGTTCTGTTGTTGTCGTCTCTCTTGTAGTTTGAGGGTTTGCTCTAATCGAGTCGCGCAACACGTACCTCAAAAGGGAAGAAGCGACTCAATAAACTGTTGAGGAGTTGATAAGTTTCGTTTCTTGGAAACTGACTTGCGCTTAGGGAACTATCTAACAGTCATTGATCCAACGAATCAAGCCCAGTCACTCGATTCCTTAGTCGGATCGACCTTTGGTCGTTTTTGGTGCCTGATGATCAAAGTCGCATAAACCTGATGTTGCATTTCTTTTTGTCAACTTACCAGACTGGAACGCAAACCATTCTAAGTTTATTGCTAGCCTCTGACCAGACCAGCTTGGTTCCAAATGTAAATATGAAGCTAAAGTATGAAGCTAGAGCTTATTGGACAAATGGGTTCGATAAAAACTCCTCCGGATATCCGACGAAAAGGAATCTGCTTTTGAAAGAATTCGAGAAACTGCCATAGCACTCGATTCTTTTTGTCATCTTACAACTAGTTTATTCCTAGCCTCTGACGAGACCAGGTTGATTCCAACGTTTGTAGGTATAAAGCTGAAGTAGCTTCTTCAGATATCATTTGAGGCGACTCGTATCCATGGTAAAGAGGTTGGTAATCAAGAGAAGCTGTCGCAGTCGTGACTGTCCCCCTTGCCGTAATTATCATTCTACATTAGACAAAATCGGCAACCTCAGAGTCAGCAGCGGAGAGTTGATTAATGGGTCGCTTCAGCGCATTAGTTCATCAACTAGTTTCACCATGTAATGGCGCGAACAAAGGCGATCAGTTACAACGCCAAATTGCCAAGTCTCTTTATTATTAAGGCAGAATTCAGTTTTTTCCGTTTCAATTTCGAAGAATTTTCCACAACAAGCGCTAATAATTTTACAGATTCGACGACGTCAACGGTGGTATTTTTATATGGTGAAACTTTAGTTTTAGAAATCTTGAGGCATGGAAGACACGAATGTGAGGTGGAAGACATAGTCGGATGGAGACGTAAACGTAGACAAACGTGGACAGGATGACCAGAGAAAGAAATTTTGCACTTAGGTTAACAAAATAATGAAAAGTATAAAAGCAGTTTGCGACTACTTTTCATCAAACATGTTTCCCTCATTGATATCGACCCGAAGTTACCTGTTGAATTGCTAGGAAAGTTCAAGTAATCGATAACATTACTTCCTGGTATATTCTGCGTTCCTGTTGAGGTGCTTTCTCCTTAACTCTAGGTGGAATTGGAAATTTCACAGGT
The DNA here is from genome assembly GCF_026250575.1 of Diorhabda carinulata. Taxonomy (NCBI): domain Eukaryota; kingdom Metazoa; phylum Arthropoda; class Insecta; order Coleoptera; family Chrysomelidae; genus Diorhabda; species Diorhabda carinulata. The sequence continues at coordinate 15,909,021 of NC_079469.1, read as the reverse complement.
AATTTAAAATAATTAGAGATATATATAAAAATAAACAATTTCTACCTAATTACTATGAAGAGAAAGTAAGTTGCTCGGTATTGAATAAATGAGTTTTTCGTTCCGTTTTCTGTGAACAATGCCATCTATAGGAAAATTCCGTAACGTTATTACATCGATTTTACTTTCCCTCGTAGAATAAAGCTCGCAGAATGACTAAATGCAGTGGCTGACCAAAAAATTTGTGTTCCGAGAAAAATTCGTGACTTGAAAACAATATGACGTAAAAAAAATTTTGATGGATCATTAGGTAGGTGTTTGACGGAATAAATAATTCTACACTACTATCTAGAGTCCAGAAAGCCAATGGTTAGTTCATAGTCGCAGGTGTGGGCGGCCGTGAAGCCGTTGAGCACATTGGCCTCCAGATAGACCCACCGTGTCCCACTTGACGACACCAAAGTCCAATGTCTTTCGACTTTTGAACCCTTTGATGTCGTTAGTTAGGTTGTGGGGTTTGCCCAGGTGTTTAAACAGCACTCGTGTGAGTGCAGGACACTCAAAGATGACGTGGTGCAGTTTCGTCCTCCTCCATGCGCCACCGGATCATCCGTGATGCTCATGGAGTGAAGTTGGAGTCTTGGATGGCGGTGTCCGGTTAAAAGTCCCACGGGTTCCGAATGTCTAATGGTTAACAATCCGTAATTTTTTTTGTACAATCTAAAGATAGTTGTGGACAAGCAAAGTTTGAGCATCTGCAACGTAAGACCATAATGTCCAACCACTTTTGATTTAATCGTAAATACATGGTTAAGAATTGATGGAGGAGACTCAATAACTTTCTGCAAGGGTCCATTGTTACGGCTATTGTAGAAAGCAATCTTCTCCTGACGTATTAGTGGATGTTCTGGAATTGGGAGTAAATAATCATATTTCTCAAGCCCCTCCAAAGTACCTTTGCATCTTCCGGAGATTCAAGATATCCTCATTTTTCTGTACTGAATGACTCGGATGCAATATTTCGACATGCCTTCCAGTTTTCTGCAGAAGCGTTTGTCTTGTACTAATAAGTGTTTTATCTCTCAAGCTCATTATGACTGGAGAACAGAGGTTAACCAGGAAGCAGGGGACTCACTTATTGGAACTATTCTTAGAGGTAAATGCTTTCCAAACATGGACACAATATGGATAGTGAGGAGTTTACTTTTCCTTCAATATCTTTCCGAGCATTACGAACTCCCTTCTAACTTTAATGGAGATACTGTAGATGTAGGTACAGGAATCATTAGATTAGAGTAGATTTCGAAAAAAAAATATACGGGGTGATCTGTTTGATATAAGATCTGCCAACGATGTGAATACCGCCGGCAGTTTCCGAGATAATTGAGGCGTTCCATACAAAAAACTCGCTCTGTACGAGTTGAAGGAAATATATATATTAATATAGTCAGTCCACCGTTTGAACAAAACTGGTGATCAGATAAAGGAACGATTGTTTCTCACATTTCTACCATTCTATTTACAATTTCAGTTTATTCGAAAAACATGTATTGAATATTCCGATTGATCAATTGGATGTTAATGAGATAAGATGTGTACGGCGTTCACGAAATGTAAAATTAGAACGGGAGCTAGATGGAAACAGACGTTGTATTGTCTTATGAATGAATATTCAATTCGTATTGGTTTTGGAAACGATCGGTAAAGTTGTTTAAACGTTATTCCAGAAAAACCACTCTATTTAAACCGTATTTTTTTGATATTTTTCAAAATCTACCGGTTCGAATCCTGCCAAATTGTATCCAAAATATAATTTTGTACCATAATGTCGTACATACGACATAGCATATGTCGCGGACGGATGTTGCTTGGAGAATAGTTGTTCTAACTACCATCCTGTGCATTTCCATCGGATTTCATGGCATCCCTTAGATGAATGTGTTCTTCAGGAAGAAGAAATTCCAATCGCTCAGTTCACGTTTATATTGGTGAAAGATACGACGACATGTGCCCCCAAACAGCAGGGCTCACTGCTGAGACTTCTTTAAAAGATTAAGAAATCTGAGTGTTCCTTCATTATTCATCTTTGAATCCGTTTGCTTAATTCGTAATTACGCTAACTACTCCACGTTCAGAATTAGTTAAGGGCTCAATATTTTACAGTGCAAAAAAGATGCACAATCACTTGCCGCGCTAAGGACTATTTTACAGCTGCTCTCAACTTAAGTTTTTGCATACTCAAATTTCTTTGGCGCCTGTACTAACTCCAAAGTGTTGTTACATCCTTTTCGGTATAGATAACTCATCAATAAAAAATTTCAATTTACCGGTCGACTTACATATTTTATGGTTTTTTGAGCTTGATTTGCATATAATTTCCGTCAGAAATTAGTGTTGCGTTCTACAGAAATTCCAATTTTTTAATTGTATCTCGATTACAAGATATAGGAGTGTTCGTTATAAATTACTCACCCCTATCGTTGGTTATTATCATCCATAGAAAAAAAATGTGTTTATTAATGAATAAGCTCATGGTTAGGGAGATTTCGGGATTTATTAAAGCGCGCCAGATTAATATACTGGGGGATACCTTGTACCCGAGGAACAATCAATATTCATACCGAGTTAAGAAATGAAAAATAATGTTCACTCCCCGTATAAACATCTAACAAACCGTCAGTCCATGTAGACTCATCATCTTCACTGTTTACCAATTAAAACATCGAATCGTAAACATAAATGCATTTCTATTAGCCGAAGCTGTTTGTACAAAATTTTTTCGAAATATTCTTGCCAGACAGTCTGCGATAAGCAGTGGCGTCGCTTGGTGAGATTTTATACACTATTGACGGCCGCCGAACAAACACTAAACAACGTGGCGTCCTCAAACTTGCTACATCTACTGTATAGATTGTGTACTGCCATCTCTAGGCTGGACGAGGTACTTTTGGGATCATCATCGTATAAAACATTTCAATATAAAAGTTTCCTTTTTTTAAGTAAAAATAAAATTGATATTCGCTATCAATGAATCTACTTTTAATGTTCAAGGATATCTCGAGACATACAAGGTCGATCGTTTTTCTAGTCCATCAATCAAATATTAAATACTCGATAATCAATTTTTTTTTAATCCCGATTAAATGCCGAATGATGCGATATTAAGAAAAAAAAATGAAATATCTTCATCGAGTACGCGCTCGAGGGAGATTAATAACAAACTTTTTAACTGTGGTTACAATTATCCTTATTTGATATTTCGATTAAATCCATGACATAAATCTCGAGGACTCGTTATTTTCTATCAATTTATTTGCTTCAGTTAAACTCTTTTTGCACCTCATTATGATTTTTTTTTAATTACATTACAATTACCTTATAATATTAAAGAATTTTACGCAATATCGTAATTTTATTTCGTATAAGAAGAAAATTGAATGATGTCTTGTGTGTCCCGCTGTAATTTGGACGCAGTTTGTTGTACTACACTACAATATTGAATACTCTGAAGCAAATTGACAACGCGGCGCGACCTGAATCGACACGCGCGAGCTAACAGACGTGTCTCGCAGTAGTTTAGACACATTTTGGTGTACTACACGTGTGAGGTCACGCAGCACAGCACGTAGTCTTGTAATCTACAATATTGAATACTTTGAAGCAAATTGACGACGCGGCGCGAGCTCACGGACGTATCCCGCAGTAGTTTAGACACAGTTTGCTGTACTAAACGTGTGAGGTCACGCAGCACAGCACGTAGTCTTGTAATCTACAATATTGAATACTTTGAAGCAAATTGACGACGCGGCGCGAGCTCACGGACGTATCCCGCAGTAGTTTAGACACAGTTTGCTGTACTAAACGTGTGAGGTCACGCAGCACAGCACGTAGTCTTCTAATCTACAATATTGAATACTTTGAAGCAAATTGACGACGCGGCGCGACCAGAATCGACACGCGCGAGCTCACAGACGAAAACATTGCAGAAGAAAAATTAATAGAGGCGGTATAGGAACACAGAGAGCTTCACGATACAATAAAATGGTGATTGTACGAGTGCCGTTTTTTTTTCAACCTCCGATCGCTCCGTGCAGATACCCGCGGCGGAAAACATTGTTTAGAAATATGTAATTTTTCGACATTTCAATAATGATCGTCATATTTTGACCAATTTGACAAAAAGCATGTCTGAACCTTCATTTTGATTACCGCTTGAAAATCCATTCAGTAAATTTCATATTTAACGCGAACAGACACCCGCGTCGAAGGACATTTTGTTCGTTAAATGAAATTTTTCAATACCTCCAACAATTGTCGCCATATTTCAACCAATCCACAAAAAATTCCGTTCGGTAATTCGTAAGTTTATGACCAATTGACAGACAAAGGCGACAGAAAATTTTCATTTCTAATATGTGGTAAGATTTTTTGAGATCGGGGAATTTAATATGATGATTTCGCCGAAGAGAATTCTCCGTAAATGAAAAATGACTTACCTAGCCTTCTCCAAGCTGGATATTTTGTCATTACCAGTTATTCCGAATCCGACACCGACGGCCAATCCTTCAGGAATGTTGTGAACCGTTATAGCGACAACGAGAAGAAGAATCCTTTTCCACTGCCCCTTTTGAATTTCTTCGATATTGCAATCGTCCCCGTCGTCGAAACTCTGTACACGAACTTTATCTTCAATATCTTTTTCTATATCTACTGCGTTTCTACCTACTGCAATAGAGGAAACAATTGAAGAAGAATTTGAGGGAAAAATGAGAAGAAGAACAATGACTTCGAATTCGAATTACGAGTATAATAGGAAAAAAAGTAAATTGAAACGATCGAAACAGCGAAAAAATTTCATTATACTTAATAAAATAACGCCTTTTAATTCAATTGCCGGCAACATCGCAAATAATGAGCGGAACCATTCGTTTCCCCGTATAAACTTGTCATTATCGATTTTCCCAGAGATTGTTTATCGATTTTTTAGAAATCGATCTCTTAGACTTCGATTTTTTTACGAATCGATTCATCGGGTTGCGATTCGAATCCAATTAAGAATCGATCTTTTTTGTAAAGAATCGCCATCACTACTATGCAGTTCAATCTGTAGTGTCACTTTCCTCTCAGCTACTCCGAAGTCGGATCGCAAGGATACATGATTGGTGTGTCTCTAAGTTGGTATTTCTGGAACCGTTGGCGATATTCATAATTAACACTCACTGTTTACACTACCACTCACGATTACACTGGCTAACGCGCGTTTCGATCACCAAGTTATCGTCTTCAGAGACTGAAAGTGAACAGTTTCGAGGAAATCCCAATATTGATTTGAGTTGAGTCTATCACAAAATTAATTCTTTACATTTCGACACGTAACTGTCCCAACCAAACACTCGGTATAAAGGATTTATCAACTTACCCTTTTTACGCTGATGTAACGTTGCTAAAGTTTCTGGGAAACCCTCAATGGTAGTCGTATCCGGCATGTAGTGTGACTCTCGTCTTGAACTACTTCGGCGACTATCGCGACGACTACCGGTGGCGTTCAATGCTAAACCAACAAAATATATCCAAGTCAATAAGTCAATAACAACTCAAAACTCCATTTTTATTTTTTTATTGTTTTACATTATCCGATTTCTTCGCACAAATCTAATGAAAAAAAAAATACTTACCAAGCATCATATTAGGAGAATGTACCCCAAGGACACTAATTAATCTATCGGCGCCATAAACGAACAACGCACCCAAAAGGAAGCCCGCTCCAACGGGTAGATAAGCGAATTGTCCTACTTCTCCATAACTTTTAGATGATACTGCCAGTTCTAGTGCTGGTTGTAACAAAGACCAGAAAGAAGCTGCTATCATTACTCCTGCAGCGAAACCAAGACTTGCATCCAACAGCTTTCGCTGAGAAAAAAAGATACAAAATACACCAAACATACTTCAGAGATGTTATAACATTTTAAATATGATTTGAGATTTGAGAGAAATATAGAATTTTCTACAAGAGAGAGAGAAATACTTTATTGTCAAAAAATTATTACAATTTGTAGACAAAAGCTTGTATATTTCAATACACACAATGAGCAACAAAATTATAGGTTATAGTAATAAGTCCATAACAAAATTAAACCAGGATGCAGCATGCCCGGAATTAAATATTATTATTAGAATAGAAGAATAAAAAATGCGAGAAAAGATGATATCGATTTGATTTCAATTGGCAAGTGATTGTGCATTGAGCGATAATTAGAAAAAGTGCCATTTTGAAACGAAAATTAAGTCAAAATTTATTCCGGATAATTATAATTGGTGTACTCCACTATTTGTACAATAAATGTCAAAATTATCTTTGATACTTCAATTCTTTATTGATATTATCATCTATATAAACTTTTATGATTTTGGAACCCTTCCAACCCCTTGTCGCTTTAATTTTATGATATCACTTCCAGTTTTCACTATTATGGTAGCCGGAGGTCGCAGAGAGCAGTGTCATATTAATCAATGACAGTCTTGTAGATTGTAACATATGTTCGGTGACTTAAATACTAAATAAAAATTTTTTGTATGTCATCTATCATCTATGCTATTCAATTTCTTCGTGTGTTTGGCAAGCAAAAAGCCTTCTCTATCAAATGATTTTAGAAAAAACAATACAAATAATTTATGTTTATAGTTCTGGCTTCGAGTAGTTATTCAAATTAAGGAGTTCATAAAGTTATCACAAATCCTGTAGGATAGAATACTTGTTTAAAGTGGTAAGGTAATTTACTATGCAATTGGACGGACTTGAAAACATTTTTAATGTAAGTCCCTCAGTTCTAGATGAGTATTTATTCTTGATGTCATTAATTGTACTGTGAAGCACTGCTAAAACTATGGGCATAAAGAAGACACAGTTTCTTGCGAATATTTTGTTGATTGTCTATTATAAGTGAAATTGTTCTATTTATATATTTTATTACAATTTTTTATAGTGTACCAATTTAAAATCAAGAGCATGTTAATTGTCAAATGCAAATTAATCCCTTACTTATCTGTATAATTCAAAACTTTATGATGAATGATGAAAGTTTTATCGGTGATTTGTACATAAATAAATGATTAATAACGAAATTTTGTTCAAATTATTTCTTTATTTGTTCAATTTCTTCGAAATAAATCATTATTTCAATGCATTAAATTCTTTAATTCTCGATAAGAATGTAAAAATAATAAAAATATAGTACCTTCATTTATTTGATTTCAAATTAGTAGAAAAAAAAATTTTGTAGCAATAAATGTTAAATAAAACTAAATAAAAAGTAACATCGCTTGATCAAAAAATGTAGTACTTATATTTTTATTTTTTGTTTACATTTATTGAGGTTATGTCCTAACCTGTGAACCTCGTACAAATATGCAAACGGCAGCACCAGCAGCTGTCATGCCCCAGGTAAAAAGAGTGCCGAAGAAAGCTTGCATAACTGGTCCGTATCCTTCTAACATTTTTCTTGAATATCTATTTGATGCACTACACTATAAATATTGCCACCAGGTAGTCAATAAAACCGCTAAACACCGACTACCATACCAGAGGGAATCGTTAAATATATATTTTTTGAAATGTCAACAAGAATTTGCTATCAGCCCATGCGCGCAAAATTAAATAGTTATAAAAAGATCTCCATTAACAATCTAGGTAGGTAATTAATGTATTTAAATTTAACATAAAAACAAGAGCAATTATTGACAATGACTGAAGTTTTTTATTACCCTTGAGCCCTTCACAATCATCATCTGTTTACATTACACGTCACACCAACAATCATTTTATCAGATGTTCGGTAATCGACAAAATAACGTTCGAAGGCTGCTCGGTATCATCATTAACATTATTTTTTTTTGCACTAGTTTAATGATAACTGTCAACGTAATAAATGTTTTCAGCGGTATTACATTTTTAATTTATCCATTAATATAAAAACAATTTTAAAAATAAAACTACTGTAATTGATATTGATCTACTTAATTTATTAATAGTTGAATAAGTTTTTGTACATATAAATAAAAAAGTTATTCTGTGATTACCACAATAATCACTGACATTGAAAAATAATTTAATATATTGACAGATTATATAAAGAAATATACAGAGTGTCTCAAAAGTATGAGGCGAAGAATAAGAACATGTTTAATCTTATTTAAGCTTCATTTTTATAAGTTATATCATCTAAAAACATGAAATATTTATTGATATTCTCTAAACATTATTAAATATTTAGTAGCCTAAGATATTTATACATATATTTTGGATTGAAATTCAGAATACTCACCCAAAGTCAGATATTCTCTTGTCCAGTATTTGAATATGTAATATTATTTTTTTTTTTCACATATATAATTAAATACTTACAAACATTTTTTCACTAAAACACTATGGAAAAAAGCAATTCATAAAAAATATATGGAATATTTGGTCTCAAGTAAACCTCAAGAATTCTATTAGAAAACTAGAATGAGTTTTGATCAAATTATTATTAGGTAATATTATTATAAATAATATACCTCTGTTAATATACAGTTATAATTTACATAAAACTAATGCTTAAATTTCAAAATTAGATATTCGTTTTTTATCTGCTCTTCTTTTATTAAATAATGTTACTTCCAAACGGAGATCACTTTATGAGAGCTTTGACCTTACTGAAGAGATATGTTAAAACAAGAAAAATACATATAGATTAGTTTTTCTGAACTTGAATGACATGAGTCAATGAAGTTGTAATACCTCTTCTACAACGAACAAAAAAATGAACAACCTGGAAGGAAAACCGCTATCTAAATCATAGCAAGAGTCCTGGACTTTGTCTTCCAGGGAAGACTTGCTGGTTAGTAATACTAGTAAGAAGAAGAATTACACATTTTTAGGATTTCATTTTATAGAGAAATCAAACAATATGTAGTAGTAAAGGGTAGTAATGAAAAGGAAACATAATAAATGCTTGTAAATAAAATTGATTTGTTCAGTAATTAGTTTTAATTGGAATGCTTTGTATAATAAGGTAATCATTCAATTACTTAATGTCCTTTAATGAGGTCTATAAAACTTTAGTGTTTTATAAATCATAAAACACGTCATAAAACACTCAAAATGAATTTATTGGTTAAGATTTATATCAATATGTATTAAAACAATAAATAATTACGTTAAATTTTTACTTATTTACATATCTTAAAAATTATTCATCTCCTCTTAATGCTCTATATTTGTTTAGCTCATTGGGAAATGTTCTACTAAGTTCAAGTAACATATTAGCTTTGAATTTTCTGTAAGCATCAATTTTTCCTTTGACCTGTTCATTTTTAGCTAAAGCTTTTTCTATGCAGTCTTTTGTGTAAAGTTGAGGATTGCGTCCTTGATCTATATAACTAAAATAAATTAAATTAATCCTCTGATAACACATAATATAAATATTACATACTCAAATACTTCTAAAGGAACATGGACATCTTGTACTTGGGATTTCAATTTGTCTACTTCTTGAAGGCCGTGTACCAATGCTTGTCTGAAACAAAAGTTCTGCTCCGGTTTCTACTTTTGTAAGAAAGTATTCATATTTAAATTTTATTTACTTACAGTTTTTGATTCAAAACATTTTGACTTTGTGGTTGAAAATCACTAACTATAATATGAATTTGACGAACGTTTTCGATAAACATTTCTAATTGAGTTTCTAAATTTTCTAATGAAGACGATGAAGCCATTATACTGTTATTATAAACTGAGATATATTAAATATAAACATCAGCAAGTATTAGTTCTCAAAAAAAGTCAAATGTCAATTTATTTATTTACACATTTAGGCATAACTTCGTATATGAATTACTTGAAGCTTTATTTTTGAATTTAGAATATTCTCAAATTTATTTGAAAAAGCGGTTTTTGTTACTACTTATATATACTTTGTGATAAGATAATATGTAATTGACTCAATTAGGAACTATTAAACTTATTTCTATTAGAAAAGTTGATTTGTCGTTAAAAATTCCCTTAACCTTTTGTCACTTCTTAAAATCTTGTCATAATTATCATTCTTTCGTTGAGGGTTGCATAAAGCTTCTTCGATTACTAAAAACTTATTTTGTAATATTATTAAAAATATAAAGTAGAACCTTCTTTTCAAATAAAGAATAATGGAAAAGTTCGACTTAACATCTGTAATGGGTCAATACTTAGACCGGCACTTAGTATTTCCATTGTTAGAATTTTTATCAGCAAAAGGAGTAAGTAAATATAGGTTAGTTTTTTAGTGTGCTAACATATTTTTTACTTTATTAGATTTATAATGAGACCGAATTACTAAAAGCTAAATTGGATATATTAAGTAAAACAAATATGATAGATTATGCCATCGACATAAGAAAACAATTATATCCTGACCAAGAAATTCCAGAAGATTTGAAGCAAAGGCGTAATCACGTTGTACAGCAGTTGGCCGAATTACAAGAAGAAGTTAAACCAATTTTGAAAATTATGGAGTCCGAGGAAGTCATGAAAAACATGGAAAATATGAGGGACTCAAAAACTCTCATTAGTTATTTATCTAAAGAATCCAAGGTACAAAATTTGTATTTAAACTTAGAATATTCATATATATGTAAATAAAAAACATTTTTTCAGTTTGAAATCGAAATGATCGATAGTCTTCACAAACTAGCTAAATACAGATACGATTGTGGTAACTATACAGTATCCACATCTTACTTATATTTCTGTATGTTGGTACTACCTCCAAATGATAAGAATTACCTTAGTGCCTTGTGGGGGAAATTTGCGTCTGAAATCTTGTACCAAAATTGGGATTCGGCATTAGAAGACTTGAACAAACTTAGAGAATATATAGATTCCAGCCCCAACCAATTTTCTGGAAACAGTTTGCAGTTATTACAGCAACGAACATGGTTGATCCATTGGTCATTGTTTGTATTCTTCAATCACGTATTAGGACGTGAACTGATTATTGAAATGTTCTTGTACAGACCACACTATCTCAATGCAATACAGACAATGTGTCCGCATATTTTGAGATATTTGGCAACTGCTGTTATAATTACTAGAAGTAGAAGATCGGCGCTAAAAGATTTGGTGAAAGTTATTCAACAAGAAAGTTACACATACAGGTAAAGGTTATTTATTAGTTTACATCAGGGGTTCTCAATGAGTCTGAAAGGGTCAAGAGTATAGAGAAAATACATTAGGGTCATTGATACTATACAAGCGGTGGATTATAAATGAAGCAACCATCCATCTATTTACCAAAAAATGACAAAATAGGATATCAAATTAGTCATTTGGGGTCTTTAAAGCTAAGTCCATAATAAGAAAATTTACAGAGTCATCACAAGGGGGGAAAGCAAACATGACTTGAGTAATAATAAAAATGGTAATATGGCAATAGATTGTGTCTGTTATTAATGATATAAGGATTCTGAGCATATATTTTGACTATAATTCTATTCATAAAGAAACCTGGTACTTTTTTTCGATTTTAACAGCATTTTGTATTTACCAACAAGAAGATTTGACGTGTCTTTGTTAAATTGCCTTGTTGTACAACTCGTAGATACGTTTTTGTAAAACATTTAAAAAGTAAATACAGATACTTGTTCAAAGATAATAATGAAAATAAAAACATACTATACACACTGAACAAAACCAACTCAAAATATATTTACAGAAATCACTTTACTATACACATAACCTTAAAATAGTGTTCTTGAAGGCATAGTCGCGCCATTTTCTCATGAACATTACGTCAACAGCAGTAGCAGACGTTTGTTCCTCAATGTACATTAGAATCTTGATTTATTACAGCTGAATAATTTAGTGTCATTTAATCATTGCCAAGCTCATCATCATTGCTTAAAATCCGCTGCATAACGTAACTCTCAACAAGGTTGTTAGGATCACCTGTTGTAGACAGTCGTTGAAGATCTGATTGGTTAGGTTAAGATATTGATTGGTTGTCATTTTGTTCTGGGTACACCTGGGTGTAGTCATGGTGGTTTCATCAGGATTTGGGTTTTTCTTGTTGGGCCTTGTTGAGAGGTAGCTTATGTGACCCTGATGCGTTCTAACAACACAAAGCAACTGTAATTCTCCCTTTGATTATCAAATTCGATTTTTTTCAATTTCAGGGATCCCATAACAGAATTTTTGGAACATCTCTATGTTAACTTTGATTTTGATGGTGCTCGCCAAAAATTACATGAATGTCAAACAGTATTATTGAATGATTTCTTCCTAATCTCCTGTTTAGACGAATTCGTAGAAAACGCCCGACTAATGATATTCGAGACATTCTGTAGAATCCATCAGTGCATCAGTATAGGCATGTTGGCGGAAAAATTGAATATGAATCCAGACGAAGCGGAATGCTGGATAGTTAATTTAATTAGAAACGCCAGATTAGACGCTAAAATTGATTCGAAATTGGGGCATGTGGTGATGGGTGCTCAACCCTTGTCTCCATATCAACAACTCATAGAAAAAATCGATTCGCTATCAGTCAGATCAGAAACGCTTTGTTCCCTTATCGATAGGAAGCTCAGAGCAAAGACTGACGTAAGTTTTAATAAATAACTTACAGTGTGTGCCCTTAAGTAAGTAAGTGCACAACTAATACATTTAAATATTTTATTTCATTTCATTTTTAAGTTTAACAAATTATTTTTCCATCTCAACTATCATCTCATTCTCCCCTTTTATTTTAATATTGTTTGTTTCAGATTCGTTGGGGAAACCAAGATTTTTGAATCTTTAAACTGTTTTATACCTTGATCATCGATTAAATATAATTACTAACAAGTTATGGTTTATTTTATCTATTCCAATATTCATTTTTTTTTTCTTGATTATTTGTTCTACAAGAACGGCAGTAATTAATGAATCCATTAATCACTGCTATCAGGTGCTTTCTTGATTTTTGTTAAAAAAACTAATAATAAAATATTTAGTGGTCGTGGATAAAGTATAGTAATCTACTCGGTGAACTTCACCTCGTGAATAATAACCTCCATTAAATTAAGGCGTTGTAACTACTCAAATTTGTGACGGCTATTTAGTGTTTATTTGGTTACCACTATAGTTTATCAAACAAAAAATGGTAACTCAAAAATGTGATCCATCGATTCATAAGGTTTGTTCTTGGTAGTTACACTGGCAGAACTAGTTCAGGAATGTACACTGAAGCGTTCTTTGTAGCAGAACCAGAGCTAGTGTTGCTGTTCTTAGTAGCAGTGCAAGAGAACTAGTTCACCAAGTTCAATGTACTGCTTGCTCTGGTTCTACAGTCAGTTCAGCCAGTGCAATAAGTGTAATCAATGTAGGCAAAAAAATAAGGTCAGCGGACGAATGTAAAATATGAAAAAAGACTAAATCGTTTTCCATTATTGTTTAAACTACAAGGCCTGAATCACATCAAATACAACAATCAACAAATGGTCCATTGCTCTCTGCACTGAATCGTTCTTTGTATCTGATCGAACTAATTCTATACACTCATAAAGTGGCGTGTACTGATCCAGTTCAGTACAGTTCAAGTGCAGCTGCCAAGAACAAACCTATATATTTTGATTTATTTGAAGGATTTGGTACACGCAACAGTACGTTGTTTTTGTTCAATAGATAAATTATTTTGGTTCTCCTTCCTAAGTATTGCATATATAATATAAAATATTTTTCATTAATTACAGTGACGTCATATAAGATCTAATTCATATGGGGAAATACTCGTGAGAATATGGCCTAATGCATCCTATTGATGTAATTTCTAACCTCACCTTTCATTTACTTCGTTTGCTAACAAGATGGTGGAAGTAATGAATTAATAAGCGATATTTAATCGAGTGTTGCAATGCGTGTGATTTAAGCAGCCATATGTATTCAGTTTTAGTAATGTATTAATTAAATGTTATCAAAACATCAACGTTTTATAAAGACCTACTCGAATATTTGATCTTTTCCTACTTAACATTTTTTGGTTTATTTATTTTACATTCATTACTTTACGTCTTCAAAAAAATGTCTTCATTGCTTTGTAAAAATTCCGTTGTACGAATTTACCAAGAGGTAATAGAAGATGTTATTGCGGGGATAAGAGACCATTTTTTGGAAGATGGTGTTGACGAAGTGGTTCTTCAAGAATTGAAGCAAACATGGGAGACCAAACTGATGAGCACCAAGGCTGTTCAAGAAGAGACTGCTGAAAAAAAGAAAATTGAACATGCTCCTAGCAACGGTTTTCCTAAAGTTGTTAATAATCCAATGCCTCAACAAACTGCTCAACAACCTGTTCAGCAACCTGTGCAACATCTCCAACCTACACTTCAACATCTGGATAAAATGGTAAGTCTTTACATTTTATATAAATGAAAATTAAAAAAAAAAATGCACAAATATAATTGATCTGGAGAAGTTATTAACTAATTTAGTACTAAGACTTTCGATTAATATTTTTTCTAAAATATAGATAAATTCGTACTTGATATAATCAATATTCGTATGAAAATGTTATAAAATAATATAATATAATAAGAAATTTTAAGGATATATATATTCAATATGAAATCAACACACTAAAATAAAAAAAATATTTTACTTATTAGACTTATTGAATGAGATTTAATTAATTATTTTTGTATCTTATCATATAAGTACTATGTTTTTATTACAAAGTTCATTTAAATAGTATGTGAATAACACCATTTATAGATTTCTAAATTGTTCAAGGTATTAACTACTCTTCCTGCCATTGATGTTTCTCTGATAATGGCTTTTATTGATTTTTCAAAATCATAGTATTCCAAGAATTAATTACTTAGTAGTATGTTCTATTATTCATTTAAAATTGTGGTCATTATTTATGTAGCTTCTTCGAAGTTTATTGATAGATGAATAAAAATTGTGATTCTTTTTTATATAAAAAGCAAGCATAAGAGGGTAAAACCTAAGGATGCTTGTGGATATTGATTTTGAACTCTTGTAGGTTTTAGTGTTTGAGAAAAGCATGACTTGGTAGCTGATTCCACAGCCTTGCTCTTCTCCAAAGGAAAGAGTCCCGTCTGCCTATCGAATAGGTAGTACAAAAAGTGCTCCAGGTGGTATTATGATCCAGCCTTCTTGGTAAAAACAGCTGCCTGTGTTTATGCTTCATTAAACTTAATCAGATTGCTTCTACCCTACTACAGAATGTTTTCATGATCATGGTTTGTTTCTGTGGAAACATCTACATTTGGGGATATGGAAGTTCAAATTTTACTAGGCAAAGATGATGATGGGCCTCGATTTCGGGAGGGTTCAATGTAGAAAAGGGGCTTCTCTTTGCTGATGACTATGTGAGCACCCAATAAGATGCTTCCTGGAGTGATAGGGGCGCTAATCTTAATTTCGAGTTTAGTGGAGAGGTAGCACCAAAACAAAGTTCAACTTAAACTTACCATGAAGGTTTTTGGTTTTTCCTAAAGGGAGTATTAATTTAATTGTATGCTATTTGGACATTAAGAAAGTTACTGGGTCAGGTATGGGTGGATTATCATTTTATTAAGTATTAAGTATTGTTAAATGCAAGGTCATATGGCATGGTCGCCACAGAGGCAATGGATATGCCAGGTGGGCATTCAAATGGCTCAAACTTGTCCGATTCAATGCGCCGTTTATATACTGCTTGAAGAAGCTGTAAGTAGTTTACCCACTTTACTTTGCCCGCTATCACTTTATGGACCCAGGAGCATTGAATCCCCATTTCTTGCTGCGACATTGGGTGACATTTCATGGTTTACAGCTGATCTATTATTTTCACTCCTTTCATTAAGCACGGGATGTGATGAAAGTTCATTTTATATATACAGTTATTTTTCGCTCTCATATGTAATATTTGAACAACTTTAACTTATTAATAAAGAAAAATATAAGAAATAATGAAATTCACTTCAACTTTAAAAAAAATGGAAAGATATATTGGTTTGAAGACTTTTTAATTTTTCTTTTCTTTATTAAAAATACATTCTAATTATAAAAAATATTTCATTTGTCTGATACATTTTTTGACAATGCTTGTAAATTATTACATTTTCCAGGTACCTATTCAAATTACTCTACCTCCCCAACCGGGTTCAGATGGAGCACAAAGAGTGTTAACCATTCACGTACCTGGTTCAGCTCTCCAAGGAAACCAATTACAGAAAGTCCTCACTGGACCAGTCATAACGGCTACTATGGGTTTGCCTGCAAATATTGCTTCTTCATTGCTACAACAGCATGTCAATGCCGCTTTTAACAGCCAACAACAAGCAGCAGCTGTAGCTATTGTAAATAAAACTATTCTTCAGAGTGATGGAGCAAACGATGATTATATCGATATGTCAGATGATGAGATTGGATTACCAAACAAAACGTTATCAAGGACTGATAGAGATAGAGAATTAGAGGAAATGTTAGAAGATGGAATTAGTATAGAGATTATTTTACCTAAAAATAGAAGAAAGAAAGTTAAAGGTAAATGAAGGTTTTACTATATGATATAATAATTTCTTTCTTTTGATAAGTTCTTATTACTATATCTCCATAATAATACTCGATCAGGTGCACCCCCTGCACAAAGAAGATCATTATCCAACACATTAAATGCCTTGGAGTGATCCAAGGAGACGGATATGACTGTCTTCTTCTTATCCAATGATCTTATTATGTTGTCAGTAATATTTAACATTGCAGTTGGTGTGCTACGCCCCCTACGAAACCCTGATAGATGCACAGGAAAGAAGATTCATCTGGGTTTGCACTGCTCCTTCGAGGACTTTTAAAAGTACTGGTAACATGCTTATAGGAGGCAAATCTCTCAATTCAGTCTCTAGACAAACCATCATTGATTTAATCGTAAATACATGGTTAAGAATTGATTAGGGACACTCCATAACAAAGCTGAACTTTCTGCAATGGTCCATTTTATGGTCATTGTAGAAAGCAATATTCTTCTGACCTACATGGGACTTGTTAAAAACCCCCAGAAAGTACATATTGATCTAATCGACCTTTGTCAAAATTATAGGCATATTTGTGGAAATTCTGGAATTGGGAATAAATGTTGATATTTCTCAAGCCCCTCCAAGGTGTCTTTGTATCATTTAGACCTTCCGGAGATTCAAGATATTCTCGTTTTTCTCTTCTCACTGACTCAGATGGATAGGATAGTCTTCTACTCCAAGGCGCTTGCATAACACATCAATTAATGCAACTTGTAGATCTCACAGATACATAGCGACTAACCGAGTGTACTAGGTAGTAGACAGACTAAGATTCCATAAATTTATACTGCACTCTTGAAAATTAAAAATTACAATATTCTAATTTTTTGCATTTCGGAATTAATTTGAAATAATAATTCATATTTATAGATATGAATAAAAGAACAAAGCAAGAAATGATTTGCCAGCTGGATGGTCCTAATGATACCTCTGATGATGATGAAGACGGATCTGATGATGATAATGACGATGATGATTTAGACGATGATAAGGATGAAGATGATCAAGAAATGGAAGATGAAGGTAATTTGTTTCATAGTCATAGTGAGTATGAGCTTTGCAAAATCATTACGGGAATAACCATTCAAGTAATATTAAAATGTCGTACTTTCTGTACTTTCAGACTGAAAGTTTCAGTCACAGGGATTGAGAATTAAATGAATGTTTTGAATAAATCTAATTTGTGAGAAATTGATTTATTTTTCTAACTATTTTGTGCAAAACAATGAAATATACTGAGTTTTTATTATCTAATATAGGACAGACATCTCAGTACTTAGAAAATAGGCTAAATTCAAGTTACACGTGGAAGTAAAATAATATCAAATAAAACCTAACCTCGTTACAAGATATTCAAACTATTCCAAAGTAAATATTTTTCACCCATAGGTGTCAGTTTTTTTTATTTGTTTTTCAATTCTTTTTAGATTATGTGTTAATTTTGTGGTGATCCCTACATTCAACCCCCTTCTAATGACAAAACACAATATTTTAGATTTTTTAACAATCTTGTGCTACATCATTTGCAAGATGTTTTTCATGTGCATAAGTCTATTATATTGTTAATATTTCTTTAAGGTGGCGAAGAAGAACCTCTAAATTCCGAAGACGACGTCACAGATGACGACCCCTCGGAGCTATTCGATACCGACAACATCGTTGTGTGTCAATATGACAAAATCATCCGAAATAGAAATAGATGGAAATTTTATTTGAAGGATGGTATAATGAACCTGAACGGAGCGGATTACGTCTTCCAGAAAGCCAATGGTGATGCGGAGTGGTAGTTTTGTGTATATTGTTATTTAAAAGAACATATTAAAGAGAAAATGTTGCCTGTTTGGATGAGATGCTAGTTTTTTCGTTTATATTGATTTAAATTTTCAATTTTTTGACGGCGTTTTTATCTTCAGTCAAGTTATTAATCGAAAATTAATTTCCATGATTATGATGATAAAACTAGAGATAAAAAATCGGTCATCAAATAAAAATTTTTTTTCTTTTTGTCTAGCGAATATTTGAATAAAATAAAAATATACTTTATTTATTCCAAAAAACTTCTTTTGACTTTTGAACATTTCTTGATATTTAGCTAACTACAAAGTCTGAAAAATTTTAAAGTGGACTCCTTGGCAATCTAAGAAACTATAAAAATTTTATGTTATATATCAATAATAAATGTCTACGCAGCAACAGAAGAGGCCATTGACAGAGGCAAGATAAAGTTCTATGAAAAACGTTACACACACTCCTTATATATCTCAAAATAATTCTAAAAACTTCTAGAAAATAAAAGAACAAAACAAAAAAATAAATAGACCTTCCTAGAAAGAAAAGAAACAATGTAAATAAACCGCCTGCTATAATAAAAAGTTATATAAAAAGCAATCAAAAGTGGCGCGTCCGTCGAATTTTAGAATTCCATAATTACCGCACAGGTCCGGCTTAAGTACCCATTTCGCGAACTTGTTCGAAACAATACCAATTACCAAAAACAACATGCACGAAGAAAAAAAATACTGTCTAGAAACAAATTTGAGGAGCTAATCAATTTGAAATTCATGTGCCTACAACCATTATATAACATTTTTCGCCTTGTAATTGCCATTTATAATTTTCAACTTATAATTTTACTGAACTCTGTGCTTTATGAGTTACGATGTGTGCAAGTGCAAGACGGTAGGAGCAGCTAGAGGGGAATCGGAGATGTTCGTGCTATCAGATCTATTCAAGAGATGCAGACTTACGGCCATCAACCAGCAGGTTTAATTCATTAAGTTGTGGTATCAATGGACAGGCTATACACAGCTGTAATGGTATATTTGAAATGAAATTGAATGAATTTTGAATTGAAATTTTTTATTTATTTTAGTAAACTTCATTTACAGAAAAGATATATCACATGAATTAGGATTAAAAAAGGAGGATGATTCAGAGGTGAAAAAAAAACGAATCAAAACAAATTTAATATTAATGCAAGGGACCAGACAAGAAGGCTTGCCCCATCACCAGTACTGACATGGCTGATTTGGTTTTCAGTTTTCCATTTGGCAGCACAAGTGGCATTATCTGGAATGATGGTTATTGCACCCCATTTTGTAACCTAGTGCTGAAGATGGCAAATTCAAATATTTCTGTTGGTCCACTCCACACGACAACTTTGGCGATTTTGATTAGCTCTGAAAATTTTGCGTTACTTTTGTGGTGATTTGTAAAAACATTTTGTTTTATTGGTTCTACTTTGTATTAACATAATTTACTAAGCATTAAATCGATATAATGTTGTTTAATTTGTATTTTACCTACAAACAAATCTCTTTGAAAAGAGGGCGTCCATGGAAAAAAAAGATATAAGCATCTAGAGATCATTTAGAAAGAATAGGAACTGGCGTGAAGCAGCCATGAACAAAAATAGATGGAGGAAAATAGTAGAACGACTCAAAGCCTTGTGCGTATAAGACCTATTGAGTTGTTTATGTATATATATGAACATATAAAAGTATAAGTCACACTGCAATCGATAACTATACATTATGCTTATGGCTGATAGACGACACACTCATTATACTTCTGTTTAACCGATGCCTACATTTTGTACGCGATAATAAGAGTGTGGAACTAGATCTGTCTGGGTGCTGTCAGTTTTTTTTTTCGAATTCTGGCTATTACCTTGTTAAAATATATTATAAATGGTTGAGTGCTTTACAGTGACATAAGGAGTGGTATTTTCTCAAATATATGTTAGCTATATACAGACCAGTGTCTCCTTTTTCTATCAGGAAAACCAAAATATCTGGAGGATATATTAAACCCTGATCGAGTCCCCAGTTTACACATGGGCTATAAATCTTCGTCTCTGCAAAAGAAAAAAAGATACGAAAGAGAAAAAAAATGTAGTGTAATGTAGAGAATGTCATTATCGTAGGGTAAGTTGTAAAATATGTAGTTAGAAGAGTAAGATACTTCATACATTACAAGAATTAGTTCTGTCTTTGTAAATGGTTATTGGATATTGAATCCTACTTCTGTCCCTAGTCTCAACTGTTATTGGTCAGAATTTAATGTAATGTTATCTTTTTATAAAAGAATATCTTTAGGTTTTTCTTGAAGGTACTGAAACCCCAAATGTTCAAGAAGTATAAACAGATTTATCATCAGTAGACATATTTGATGCTTTTACAGATTTAGCTCGTATCAGTATATTATTAAAACCCACCCTACGGTAGCTTAAAGAAATTATTAGAAGAAAACTAAATATTATGCAGTTTTTGAAATCATTGTAGATTTGCTGAAGCCATTACGTAGTAATTCATTTAGGCAAATATTATTAAAATTACGTTAAAATCTGGATTACGAAGTTTAGGATATAGATTTGAAATATCAACATTCCCAGAATCTTCATATTTTAAAAATGTTAAGCACAATTTCACTGAAAAAGTAGCAAAACATCGTGGTCACAATAGCGTTAAACACGCAGTATATAATCTTTGTAAACACGTTAGGTTTGTTCATGGTAACAGCACTGGGAGAACCAATTCGGGAAGTTTAGACTAAAGCGCTCTTTCAGCAGAACCAGAGCTAGTGTCGCTGTTCTTAGAAACAGATCTTAAATTAAAAACCCCAAAATTGTAGTGGGAGAAGAGATAAACACAAATCCTTTATTCGTAAACAATAATCCATGCAAAGAAGTTTCTATATTTGAAGTTGACTGAGTTCCATAGATATATATCCACTCGAATATTGTAGACTGACAGCATTCCAGAGCAAAGTCATCAGTCAAAGTCGTTAGCTATATCTGTCATTTCGTAGTTTCAATTTTCAGAAACCGTTAAACTTTGAAAACGAATACAATGTCATCTAAAGATTTGAAAATTAATAAAGCAGCAGAGACATATTTAAAGCAACTTAAAATACCGAAATCTTTAGAAGAAGACACGGAAAGATTAGTTTTTAAAATGATGTCTCACGATGCTTTCGGAAATCCAAAGTGAGCCATTTATATATACAGTAGTTCTAATAGTTTTCTAATAACTAAAATATTTCAGCTATAAATGGTCATTGAATGATTTCGAATTAGGTAGTAGACTAGGAAGAGGAAAATTTGGCAGGGTATATATTGCTCGTGAAAAAAAAACTGGATATATTGTAGCTCTCAAGACTTTATTTAAACGAGAGATCGTAAGGGGCCGCGTTGAACGACAAACTTTACGAGAAATAGAAATTCAAAGTCACTTAAAGTAAGATATATATTTATTGTGACACATATAATTGTTAGTCTTCTGTAGTATTATTCTTTGGTAACTTGTGAATACATGAAATAATTTTGAAAATAATAACGAGTTTTAAACCTATAAATTGTAGTTCAAATTTTTAATTTGAACACATCTGTACCTAATACATGCTTATGACACCAAATATTAGCATTTGTTCTTTTTGCGACAGATAATAATTGTGTTATATATTTCTCTTGCATGTATCTCTTTAAAATACCTGTAAACAAATATGTAAAGATTTCGAACAGTGATATAATTGGGGGTATGAATAAAAATGAAGTAAATACAAAGGAAATAATATTATTGTACCTTGAAAAGTAATTTTTGATCAACAATGTATATCTACCAAATGTCAGATTAAAGAAGGTAGATAGGGGTAAACCAATAACTTGGACAATCTACAGGATCTGAGACAGACCATGGGAATCTATAACCAGAGAAGATTTGCTGAATGTATCGGCCTAAATTAAAACAACCTACAATTATTAACAGGAGCTCTCGGTGCACTGTCGCCTCAGTAGACACATGAAGATGCTAGACTTAGCAAATAATGCAGTGTGTAGATTCTGCTGTGCAGAGGACGAAACCTCTATCCCCATTCTCTCGAAGTGTGAGACACTACTAAACTTCAGAGCACTACACCTGGAAGCCTATGAAATAGATATGAAATATTTGGCATATTCACATCACTGTTGCCATATATTAAAACTTAAGTAGTTACCCTTGTATACACAGTTTCACATTAAGGATATGTTGTACTTATAGTATTAATAATTTAGAATTTTTCATTTGTAGACATCCTAATATATTACAATTATTGGCATGGTTTCATGATTCACACAGAATATATCTCATATTAGAATATGCTGGCAAAGGAGAAATCTACAAACATTTGAAGATGGCCGAAGGTGGAAGATTTAATGAACATTTGTAAGTACATTTATTCTATGGTTTATTCTGGATGTTCTATATCTGCTTGATCCAAATACGAGGGAGGGCCAAAAAATAACCGGAATTAGTTGAAAGAAATTTTTTAATTTCAAGTACTTTTCAAAATAACGTTATTTTCTTCAAAATTTGTATAAATGACTGAGAGCTCATCATGTTTTTGTTGACTCCTGTGGAATCAGTTTAATATATTTCCATAAATTCTATTGGAACTTTTAAACAATATTTTGATATCAAAAGTCCATAATAATTGAATAATTTAGAAAGAGAATAGTTAATAAATAATTTCCTACAAGTTTGTTGTTCACATTTTTTGTAGCTCTTGTCATTCGCGAGATAAATGCGAAAAAACGCGAATCATGAAAAAATCAAGTTTAGAGGCCAGCTCAAGTTATGGCTCCATGGTCAAAGCGATGGTAGGAAATGCCATTGAGCTATGGAAATTTAAAAATTAAAAATCTAAGGGAAAATCTTTTCACTCCTCAGTCTAGGTCTTACTATTAATATTAATGGTCCAAACTTTCAGGGATTTTCTTTTTGGTACTTGCAACAAATTTTCCTCT
This sequence comes from Diorhabda carinulata, assembly GCF_026250575.1. Taxonomy (NCBI): domain Eukaryota; kingdom Metazoa; phylum Arthropoda; class Insecta; order Coleoptera; family Chrysomelidae; genus Diorhabda; species Diorhabda carinulata. Next base: position 15,885,686 of record NC_079469.1, on the reverse strand, counting down.
TCATATCTTTGCTATGATAACTAGGGTAAAATTAAACAGAATGTTTGGTTTTGTTTTTCACTTTATATCAATCAGATCAATTCAAAATATTTAACATTTTTCAAAAAAAGAGATGAAATTACAATAATTTCATAAATTCCTATCTTTGTTTTGCCAAGCTCATCAGGAAAGCTTATTACCAGGGTTTGCATTTAATTTTGATCAACTTTAAAAAAGATTAAATGAATTAAAATTTCATATATCATTGTCAAGGACTGATGACAATATACTAATCACTACCATAAGTTGCTGCGTCAAAAGTTGTCATCCTAACAAAGTTATAATCATTTAGATTTTCTTGATTAGTGCAACTTTTGTTGATACCTTTGTATAAAATTCTAAACTGATTTCTACATGCAAAATATCAACATTTCAGATCGGCGAAATATATTTACCAAGTAGCAGACGCTCTAAGTTACTGCCATCAAAATCATGTGATTCACAGAGATATCAAACCTGAAAATTTATTATTGACAATTACTGGTGATGTGAAACTGGCTGATTTCGGATGGTCAGTACACGCACCTTCCTTAAATAGAGAAACAATGTGCGGTACATTGGATTATTTACCTCCTGAAATGGTGGAAGGACTATCATACAAACAGTATGTGGATCATTGGTGTTTAGGTAAGGATTTAATTTGTTCCAAAAATATCGAATCTACCTCTATATAAACGCGACCTTTGTGGGGTATGAACATCACTGATAAGTCTTAACGAATTTGTATCTTGCCAAAATCAGACAATGTTCACTAAGAAAATTTCCAATCAAAAGAGATCTAAAATTAAGACGATTCAGAAACATATCAAAAGGTATAAGAAATCAAAATTTTTTTTTTGTTTTTTGCTTAATAATCCTGTATGTACACATTTGCTATGAAAACCACATCCACCAAAGACTCTTAAACTGAAAAACAAAATTACCTAGACCTTGTATCATCTGCGCAAACCAATGAAATAGATTATTTGTGGTCTTGATACTTTTGGATCTCGCTTTGTATATTATTAATATCTAAAAATATTTTCATTTTTAGGTATACTGTGTTATGAATTTCTTGTTGGAAAGCCGCCTTTCGAAAGTGAAGACCAAGAGGAAACTTACAGGAAAATTAGAAGTGGGCAAGTTTATTATCCAGATTACATCTCTCCCGGTGCTAAAGATCTAATTTCTAAAGTAAGTAAAATTACTACCCAATAAATAAATTGGTATGAAAATAATTTTTCATTTTAAATTTTCCAAAGCTTGTCGTTAATAAAAGAATATTTATTTGTCCCTTTTAACATCTGTCAACTTTCAAATTTATTATATATGGTACATTAAAACTTCAGTAATGGCTTAAGGGCTACTCCCCTGCATTAGCTTGATAAGATTCCATCCATCGATGTATTCTTTATAACTTCCATTCTTCTTTTGTTGTCTTGTAGTGTTGTTGGTTATAAGTGATAGTAGTAGTATTTCAAAAACATATTTACAGAATTCTAATCATTTTTTTTGTTCAGCTTCTGGTACATCGGAGTGAAAAAAGACTTTCTCTAAAAGAAGTAATGCACCATCCATGGATTGAAGCAAATAGGAACAGAACTAGGACATGAAATTCATTTGTTCGATTATGGATTTTAATTTGTTGTATTAACGTTTTATATATTGATGGAAATAATTAAGATATAAAAAAATATGGGACTATACAATCCTTTAGTAAAGTTATATGCTATTTTTTCTAAATCCTAATGTGAAACCTTCGTTTACGTTATTATAATATTTGTACGGGAAGTATCTCCTCAGTATCTATGGGGCATGGGTGTCACTTAAAGTCTTCACAAACTTGTATGATATATTGTTAACAATTGGATGTGTTAGAAGACATATTTCACGCAGTGGGATAGTTTGCCCTACGACTTGAAAGCAAAAAGAATTGAATATTTGAGGAAGTTGAGAAAATACAAAAAAAAAATTATATATACTGATGAAACCTATATTCACAGTTCACATAAAGTACCAAAAACATAGGACTATAAACGCTTCAAAGCACCTGTGTCTAAACTATACCAATCAAATAAAATTTTATTATCTTTGTTTCTTATGAACGGTAACTATTGAAGTAAAATAGTAAATTATCAATTTCATTGTATGAAAGGGATAAAATTATATTTTTGATTAAATCTTATGATTTCAAAAATGATCATTATATTAAAGACTCCTTTAAAATCAACGAAACTTTTAATAAGATGATATTACCACTGAACTATGTCTTATTAGGATTTGATGTAATATCCCTGTTAATATAATAATATATTCACTTAACTTTTAGACTGGAACACCCTCGCCATCTCTTACAAGAAGAACACATGTCTGAGAAACTGGTAGTTTTACTTTTAATCAAAACTTTACACTATTGTCAATTGTTTCTTCTCCGACAACAATATTATCATAATTCATTAATTTTGAACAACTTTTAAATTTAATATTCCTTACATGAAAATGTTTTTTTTATTATATACTTTCATAATATTCCATTAAATAATTAGGTGCCATTAGTTTTGTCTTCCAATGAACTAACTAAAAAATGCTTGAAATAAAGATAACTAACAACTAAAACTGTTAAAAAAGGTAACTAATAAATAAAAAAATCAACATATGATTAAATACAAACTGTACGTATTTAGAAAATTTAGGAGTTGTACAATCGATATCACAGAAAGATAAAAATACCAGAAACACAATATATGAAAAAAAGAATATAAAATAAAAAATGAGTCATCAAAACGCATCGCCCTTAGCAAAATGATGCATGTCTTTTCAGACATACTGCCCTGTATATAGGTCTGCCAGTGAGACGAGTTGAAAACAGATTTTAGAGATTCTCTGGACGACTTGTAAATGCATGAAAGAATCAATAAGCCAAAAAGAACTTTATCTCGTTCGAGTAATCAATTATAGTTCTCAACTCAAAATCGGTATTAGAGACCGGCAGAATCACTTACATTAACAAGAATACCGCCTTGTGAGACCCTGTGTATCTTTGAAAATCGTGCGCTATGACCGTGGGGGTTGGTGAATTCGAAAACTTACGCACTTTCTACTTCGACTGGAAACACACTGAGACTATTATAGAACTTCAAGCCCAACAGTGAAACAGTATGAGTTCTACTGGAGTGAAAAGAAATCAAACGTGCCTAATAGACTGGTGTTTCCTCAGATGCAAGTTCAGATATAGGTTATATATGTCAAAAGCTAACTTCACTCTTATTATGTTAATTTTACCGCCATTTATCTAGTTATAAAATGTTTATATACTGTATATAAATATTTTCTTAGGATATTAGTTTTTAAATACACCTTTAAAATGGATAAGAAACAGTTTGATATTTTCTTTAAGGAACTTTTAAAGTTGAAGGAAAAACTAAAGTGTCCAATTTGGTAGTATTAAATGAAACTTGTAGAATTGTGGGATTTAAATATTTTAATTTTAGTTTTGACTTAATGGAAGAACATGCTGAATTGGAGTGTGGTCATCGATTTTGCTTAAGTTGTTTTACGAAACATAAAAGTATTTCAATTAAAGAAACATTATGTCCCCTCTGTAAGGCTCCTATAAAAAGAAGGTCAATCATCTACAAGGATCTATTCGCAGATAAAATGAGTGGTTTTGTTTTTGATGTTTGTAAGGAAATCGAAAGCAAAGAAACACGTAAGTGTTGATGACATTTTAAAAAAGTATATAATTCCTTTGCGTTTTTAGTAAACCAAATAAATGTCAGTAGTAATTCCGATGATAAATGTGTTGAAAAACTTGATTCAAAAAATGAGATTTTGAATCAGCCATCTACATCAAAAAAATTTATTTCAAAATGTGGCAAGACTTCGAAAAGAAATAAAGATGAGGGAAAATCGAGAGGGGCTGAAAAACAAGAAAGAAATAATCTACCGGAAACATCGACGATTAGTCAAAAGTCTATTTCAAAAGATGAAGCTTTTGATAAACTATTGAAACATACTCAAGAACTGTGTGTTAATAAAAAAGGAAAACAATACAAAAATACAAAAAGAGCGAGTAACAAGAAGGAATTAGAATACAAAATTCTTGATTTCCACGATGATGCTAATAAAGATGCAGTTCTTCACTGGTTAAGTGATACTAGAAATCAGTTTAGTAGATTAACACAAACTCAATATGTTTATGGAGGACAAAAATCTGAACTGAATAGCCTGGAATTGCCTTCTGTATCACAAATAGGTTGGACTAAGGGAAAGAAATCACATTTTCCTAGAGCAAAGTCTTTGGATATACAAATTAAGCGAAAAAGAGAAAAACGAAGATCTGCTGAAAGCTTTACAGGTAATTTTATTATTTAAAAAAAAGCCCAATATGCATTCCTAGGGAATACCAGCTTTGACCTTATACCTTTCTGAGGTGTGTCCATTGTTAGCGACCTGGATGGATCTGTCTTTGAGAAAGCTACTAAGCCAGTTGATAAGTGAGGACGACAAACCATACAATCTTATTTGATTAAGAAGGTTACTTGGGATTTCCCATGTTTCTTTATAGCTTCAGTCCGTATATTGGTGACAAAAGTCAGGAGATCTCCAGTTAATCTATGTTTATGAAAGCCATATTGATGGTTGCTTATAATGACTCTCTCCAAAACCTTGGCAATGGCTGGGACTTAAGCAATCAGATAGCAGTTTTTAGGAACCATATTTTTTCTTTTTTTTTTGTATGAGTTGCAATTTTCTAATCTGGAGAGAATTGTTAGTTCAGTTGCAAATTTATCTGGACCAGTAGCTTTATTGATCCAAGCCTTTCAGAAATGTTGTCACATCTCTGTGTCAAAATTCTATTTCTGACATGAATGAACCAACTACAGACAGACTTGGTGGTAGTTTTCCTCCCATATCAAGAGTTGGATTTGATGCAAACACCCAACAAGTCCGCCTTCTTTTTTGAGGTCACTGCGATTGACCCATCTTCTTTAGATAACGGTGGAATTTTTGACTTTTGATAGCCTTGGATGACCCCTTTGGTTACAGATCAGAAGTACATCGATCCATTTGGGCAATTGGGTAGTTTGTTTTTCACTTTCTCATTATATCGTTCCTGCAGCTTTTCTGTTGTTTACTGCTCTAGGGCAGTTTATATGTGAAGAGAATGTTGCAGGTAAATTAATTGACTTTGAATATTTGACAAGTTTGTAATTTTCATTTTAAGGATTAGAAAACAATCAGATCGGGAAAATTAATAAGGAAGATGATATAGTTAATAAAGCCAAAGAAAAAGTTCTATTACAAATTATGGAAGATGAATATTTAAATGAAATGGAAGGTGAGCTAGAACATTTGAAAAAAATGCCCAATAATCAGGATACGTCAACAGGTTGGGAGAGGATTGAAAAATTAGCGAAAAGTTTAAAAAACGAAAAAAAGGGACCTAAAAAACTCAATGTCACTGTACAACATATTAAAAATACCAATAATAACAAGAAGGTTGAAAATGTATTAAAAGTGGATGAGGGTGGAAATGAGGAACAGGTAAGTTCTTACAAAGATTAGATTAGTAAAGTGGTACCTTGTTAGAAAAGAATTTTAGTCCTCTATTAAGCAATATAAAGCTTTTTTTGTAAATGTAAATAAATAAAATTGTTTTTTGATTTAGTTGCAGATACCAACAATCTCTGAATCCAATGTTTGCTACAAAAAAGATCATGTATCTACAATTTTTTATGATTTAAATGAGTTTGAACATTATGCAGAACAAAATATGGAGCCAATTCTAAAGGAATTGAATGCTTCAAGTACTTCGCGAAGCATAGATGAAGAAAAACACTCAAGCTTATCCAATATTGATAAAGAATGTGGGAAAAACATAGTGGTACTAGAAAATGTTGTTATTAACAATGCAGACCAGGATCCTTATTTATTACCGACACAAAAAATAAATAATTTAGATAACAGTACAGAAAACAAAGAACAAATAAGTTACACAAATGATATAGTACTGGTAAATGAGTTACAAAGTTTTGAAGAGGTTATGAATATACTAATTAACGATTTAAAATTGTATTCAGACAATAAACGATTATCCAAGAGACATATAAAAAGTATCGAAAACTATTTAGTTAAATTGAACAATTTACATATTGAATCACATTCTAAACAAGTAGCGAAACATGTTGATCGAGATACTCAAACTGAAAAAACTGTCGTCGATATTGAAGTACAAACCGAAGTTATTGATATGGTGAACTCCGAAGTCCAAACTGAAGATAACAAATATGATGATATGGAAATAGAGACACTGCATGACAATTACGATCGAAATAGTGATAGAAATCATTCTATTGATCATTTTGAAGGTATCACTAGAACAAATAGCAAAATAAGTGATTTACCCAAAGTAATACAAAATCATGATTTTGGGGCCACTCTTGAGCTCATGAATTTCGAAACGCAAGAATTTGAAAAGCAATATCAGCAAAAAATTATAGCGGCAGAACCAGGGGAAAAAAATTTAAACATGCAACAGCAGGAAAGGATCAAGAGTCCTAGCACTATGAACTTTGATAATAGTAAGTGAAGTTCGAAATTTGGTTTGTACAAATTTTTATTTTGATACAGATCTGTTGTAATCTGCATTCGTACTCTTCTACGTCTACTTTTTGCCAAAAAAATATTCAATAGGATTAGTATTGAAAAACTTACAAAATTTAGAAGTCTTGATATATTTTATACCATCCGAGATCCGTTGTGTAGAAGAGCGACTGGCTTATTTGAGAAAATGCTACTAGCTGGAGTAACTTTTGACGACAAAGAGTGGATTTGTTGATAAAATGGAGCAGGGATATTTCACGGTCCTCCAAACAACTTGCCCCAAATAAATTCCCTTACAATGACTAATTATTTTGTCACAAAAATCGTTTTTATGACTATTAAAATCCGCGGGATGAACCAGATGAACAGATAGATCGATAGAATGACATTCATGGTGCAAAAACAAGATTTTATATGCACCGAACCTCTTAATTTTGAGATACCAAGTGTTAAAATTTCAATAAATCTATTTTATTTAATTTGGAACAAACTTATGTTTGTTATGATGAAAGTTATGGTAATGGAATGTTATTTTTACAAAAATTTTTCACATAAACCCAAAACCAACAAACCTCCCTATGCTAGGATTAAATTAAATTTCTTCCTTCCTGAATGCCTTCCGGTCGAATTTTCTCAGACTCCACCATGGACAATAAAAAGCATCAAATTTTTTTAAAATGTAGAGGTATATCATGTGTGGGGTCAGACATACCTTCATAACCCTTAAATAGTTGAACCTCAGTTACGTATACCGGCAGATAGACTTTTTGTTAACGTTCACCAAACTAAGAGTGAAGAAATCGGTCCTTGGAGTGCCATGGATGCATATAATTATCTGTGTGGTCTAAAGCCTTTGCTGTAAGTATCCATGTTTTTGGTCATGTAGCCCGATGGGCGTTTGTTTTGAATTTCCTTCGGGTTATATTGTCAATTGTAGATAGAAGAGTACTTAATCTGTTGTTTGACCAGAATATCATAATTTCGATTCCCTTCCAGTCCACTCTATAACATCACGATTGGGATTTTCATTCCGTCGGGTCACTTTAACAGTTCACGAGTTTTTTTTTGTATATTCATCGTCTTACAAATTATCAAATGATCCGTATTTAAAGAAAACTAATCTTTTTTATCATGTGCAGTTGATCAGAAGGAAAATCCTCAAGATAAGACGAAGGATCTATTAGAAAGTAACATAACAAACAAGCGTAGTCAAAATCCGAAAAGACGTTTATCAGATAGCGATTCCTCTGATGTATTAGCCGTACCTAAGAAACGTTGTAATCGATTTATTAGAGACGATCTGTCCGTGGAATTCGACTCGTTGGAAAATCCACACAAACAGACGAAAAACAGGACAGATGTTTTTATCGATAGCGACGATGACAATAACGAGGTGAGAGTATATACAATTTTACATTTTTTTTTAGTATCTCACAATTTCAGGATTATTTGGATAAAGTGCTGAAGAAATATGAAAATCTCACTTCTCCATTGCCGCAATATCGGAAAGAAAATTCAAGTATGGGAATAGTTACTCGTTCGAATGAGAACATAAATTCTGGTAAATCTGTTCAACAATCCAGTAAATCCGAACACGAGGAAAATTTGTCGAGATTAGAAAATGATTTAAAAGAAACTGAATCTTCGGATATAATAGATGAAACTGAGAATATTGGACCGAGTATTAAAAAGACTAAATTACCCAATGAAGGTAACGATAGTCCCGTTAAACCTACAAAGTCTACTTATTGTCAAGAATTAGAAGATAGTTTCGACGAGATGAATTTTGCTAATATTCCTATTGAAAATTTAAAAAAGAAGGAGAGTGAAGAGGATTTGTTTTCCGATGATGATTACGTTGAAACTACTCCGCCGCAGCAACAACAACGAGAAACTTGTGGAACAAGGTAAACATGACGTGCGAGGTCTGACAATGAGACCGATGCTGTATAAAATTACCCGTGACTACATGATCCCCTTTTGCACTAAAACAATTTTTCCAAGTTATGTGAAAGTTTTTCACTGTAACATCCGACGACACCCTAGAATCTTTCTTATTTTGTTCATGCTTCATATAGTCTTCGGCCTCGTCTCCTGAGCTGTTCTAACTGACTTAAGTTGCGAAGATACATTCCAGAATCATTCTTAGTCTGATCAAAACAATCTTTTTCGGTCCAATCAAGTTCAATCTTTGTCATGATTCTCTGCCTTTCACTTTGTTGGCTGCGTTGAATCGTGATGGTTGTTCTAATTCTAACATGCTCGATTCTTCCGTACTGTTGTCTTCATCTTGCGTATCCCAGACTTCGGGTGTGTGTCTATCTTCTTCTGTAATATATGCAGTCTTATCAACAATTTCTTATGCGCAAATCTCCATAAGTTTTGCTCTCTTTTATTTCTTCTGCATTTACGTTTTGTTGGTATAGCGGTTTATCTTCTACGATAACTTATATCCAAAGTCAATCATTTTCATCCTTGTTTTGGTGACAGGAAGATTATCCTCGTCTCCAACAATAATTGGCTTTTCCAAAATAGTGGTTTCCAAAAGTTTCTCGTCGTTAAATGACTTGTGAGGCTTGTTTGTTTTCTTATGAGTTCTCTGCTCCTTTTGCTCTTGCTTGTCTTCTGGTAGCTTGTCTGTTGACCCCTTTTGACTCTGTTGCTTATCAATCTCATTACTTAATCGTCAGACATCGTCTACTTCCATAGGAACTGTGCATCATTTGTGTTTTTTTTTTGTAATCTAGATCTCTGACCGCTGTAGCAAATCTGATGACCCGTTACACTGCTTTAGATGATGTAGATAAAGAAATTATCGAAAATTTCGATACGAACTTTGCTCCGCTTTCTCCGCCCCCTGGTTTTGAAGACGATAAAAATACTACAGCTCCAGAAGAAGTAACCGTAATCGATTTAAACGATACAAAAATCGATCGAGAAAAAGAGTCAAATAAACTATCGGCAAATGAAATAATTAAAGATAAAACGGAACCAAGAATATCTAAAATGGTAACTAGTACTCCTGGTAAATATTTTCGGTTACACGTAGATAGACGGAAAATGTTACATAGTACGCCGATTTCACAAAATACTTTCTCTACAGACACTTTGGGTAGGTATAATATTCTGTTTGTACCATTAAATCGATTTCTCAAAAGTTTCAAGGGATTTCCAAACTATTTTCAAAATTAACTGATACTGAAAAAAGAGACTTTGATTGAAATAGTTTTCCAAGAGGTTGACAAAAAGAAAACTAATTCTGGGAATTGCCGAAATCCGAAATCGACCCCTATTAATCGATACAACAAAAATCGATTGATATTAAGTCGATAAGCCTGTAAAAGTTCGAGTAAAAGTGCAATAAGGTCGAACGTACAAGTGTTTCAAACACGTTGAGATACAAATAAATCGTGAGCAACAAATCCAAACATGTTCCTGATATTCAAGTTTAGAGATAGACAATTTGAATTCGTTAAACACGCTGGCTCGTAATAGTGCTTCATCACCAAAAGTCAAATGTCAATGTCAGATTTGACATATTCACATCAGCGTTGCCATATCTCAAAACTTCAGTAGCAACCGTCGTATTAGTTTGATATTTCTGTTCGCCCCCAATTGGAATCCCAGACGTACTTGTATCATTTTGTTTTGGTGTTCCACTCTTTGTTTACCTTCTCTAACATCACTTATTTTGTTCCGTAGGTTTTTCACCGATATTAGAAGAAAAAAGTGCGTACGAAAAAGCATTAAAAAGCAACACATTAATATCGAATATAAGTCAGGAAAGCCCGCGCAATCGTAATCTCTTAACAAGCTCTCCGAAACAGAAAAGTATATTGAACTACATCAAACAATCACAAACTTGTAATTCAAATCTTCTCGAACGAAAACCGTGCATAGCATGCACTAGATTAAGCAAAGATCAAGTACAAAATATTTCTCTTTTGACCAATAAGAAGTTAGCTACTTACAGTCCTAAATTTACCAATTCAGTTACTCACATGATCGTTACTGCTGATGACAGAATGCGAATAAAAGATTACACTATGAAATTCGTATCGGCCGTTGCTTCAGGAATTTGGGTTTTAGGATTCGAATGGATACAAGAATGTTTGAGAACGAACAGCATCGTACCAGAAGTGAGTAATAATTATCATTATCATCTCTATATCGTCGACTACCTCTATAACAATTAATGGCCTATTCGAGGTTATAAAAATTCTAAGCGAAAAACTAAATTATGTGATTTGCACATTCTACTTAAAAAGCCAGTTTTTCACCATTAAGAGTATTTTGTGGAGATCGGAACTAATGATAATGCGACGGGGCAGTTCAGGACCATATGGTGGATATATCAAAAGTTTCGCAATATTTGACGAGTCACAAGTAGCTAGGCAATTTAATATTCCACCACTTCACCTTGGCTCTCGTCGAAACGCTCCTCGGAACTGTTCGCATTTCGTTTTGTATAAGCAAGTCATGTGAAACTCAAGTATCTTCTCTCGAAAAGTTTCTTATTGGTTGGTTGGCCCTATAAGATGGATGTTTCTGAAGCAAAATCTTCTTCTGAGTTGTCACTACCTAGAGTAGTATTTGCGCGACCTGCAGAGAGTTTGTATACAGACGCCCCGAACGTTTTTGGTGAAGTGCAAACCCGTGGAATCAGTTAACAAGTCACTTCTTTTTTCGAACACTACCACCTATAATAGTTTAAGATCCACAGGCGCCCAACTCCAATTACTCGATGTGACAGAGTTTATCCACTTGTGCTTGCTCATTACAAAAAAAAAGTTGACAAAACCAATTATTATATCATTTAAGTACTACACAATTTTCGATGAGAAAACTTTGCAGTTATTCCTCTTCTGAAGTAAAAAACCAAATGAATGTCATCGATATCTAAGGGCTTGTGATTGAAAGAAGAGATAGATTACGGACCGGTTTCAATAGTGTTGGATCTCTTCAGAGCGGTATAACTCCTGCTCTGAACACCAGCTCTACGGCGAGGTAAAAAATGGAACTAAAGCTTTCTTACATTATATATGGCAGCAAAAGAATAACATTGTACAAAAATAATATGCAATTAAAGAAACGCCGTAGTTTATGTCTGAATCTCTTCGGTGATTAAGTTGTCTTTTATTTATAGCCTATTGAATTCACATATTTTAGGAGCCTTATGAAGTTTTAGACGATGCTGGACATACCGGACCAAAAATGGCTAGATTGACACGACTGGAACAACCCCTATTTAAAAACTATATATTTTATTGCGTGAGTCCTCTTTATTCTACAACAGTGGAAGATGTCGAGGTTAGTAAATAAACATTTTGGTAAAAAAATTTGAATGATGAGTGTTTTTATTATTGGAAAGTTATGAAACTTAAAATAAAAAAATATATTCTTAGAAAAAGTAAATAGAAAGAAAAAAGTTGTTACCTCAGTTGAAATTAGACAGAGAACAATGACACAACGCTACGCTCAAATTTAACAAATTTATTGTAGAAAACAAAATTTTGGGAACAGAGCAAAAGTTGAGAGAAGATGAGGACAAGAAACATGCAGCAAGAAAATGGAAATGGTAATAAAGAGAATAAGTTAAAAAACTAGTAATGAAATAAGAGACCATAGATATAATGGAAGTGGATAAGTCAATGAAATTTATGACTAAGAGTAAAAACAAGAAAAACAAATTGAAGGATATAGTGAGAATGGCATCATGGAATTTCATTATAAACAAATTGGCACTTGTAGAAATACTATGGAAGGGGATAGAAAAAATATATTCTACTCTCTCTCTATTTTATAGCGGCGAAAATAAACAAGGAGAGAACGGTATGATAAGCAAAAGGGTGATAAGGAATGTACTAGAATATGAAAACATCAATCCATTTGTCCGATCCAAGTGTCAAACTTGTGGTCTCGGTGGATCCTCAGTTTGGATTTCTAGTTCACATGCTGCTGAAATCAGTTCGTGATCTGATGTTCCGAGTGGTGCATGTACAGATCAGGGTCTAGATCTAAGAGGCTAGCAAAGTCATCATCTCGGGGCATCGCTAGGAGGTGTATACAAGAAGAAAAATAACATGGAAATATGTCGTCTCTAACGAAGACGTCGAGTCCAAAGTTACCTTAATCGGATGTGTAAGTCGTCTGCAGAATATACAAAGTGAACCTTGGATGTTCTTGAGTTTACCTTTGTTTATACTAGAGCTAAAATATGGGGTTTCTTCGACTGCCGATGTTGTTTATATTAGTGTTAAGACCTCGAGTATTGCAGAAATCTACCTTGTAGTTATTTTTGCCTGATAGACCATCCAGGCTAGCCTGGAAATATTTTGGTCTAGAAGGTACCAAACCAATGCTGTTTTTTGTGTATCTCTGTATAAATAAATCTGTTGATCAATTTTATTTCAGCTTTCATGAAAAATTATTTATTACATTTATGTAATTTTAAGGAATTGATTAACAGACTTGGCGGCACAGTGGTTAAAAATCTAGAAAATCTGAAAAAAAACGTTGGAGGAATCAATTTAATCATAACTGAAGGAAGATCTACGCAGGATTTTGAAATTTACGAAAGTTAGTATCCTTTAAAATGCATTATTTAAACAGACATCTCTATCAAAAATAGTAGCAAAGTTCACTTTATCTCAAAAGAAATCTATTCTAAAAAATGATAGGGATTATATGTAAAATCTTCTACTATTAGTTTTATTATAAAAAGGTTTTCGTAGTGGGATTGTGGCATAAGTTTTCGAAAGCTCGGAAATATGTTAGAGTTAGTACACTTCGGATTCTAATTTTGCTCATATTCTACACCTTGCAGTGCCGAATTTCCATTTCTCTCGGTCATCACAATCCCCTGGTCCCCCTAAATAATCCCCTTCTGTAATACCGTACAAAAAGATTGTAGGTATATACCGTATTGAACAAAAATAACTTTTTGGACATAAAATCCCTCATCGTTATTTGTTGCAGCTTTGACGGTCTGTTTTTAGCCGCGTAGTTCCGCCTTTTTATCATGAACATGATATACGCGGTGCGGCAGTAGACTGTTGCTCCAAGTAGCGAAGGGCCAGGTCAAGTGCAGCTGATGCCTCATTGTGCGAGACTTTCTTCTCTTCTGAGTACTCATCGCCGCTCCCCTCCTCCTCGTCGCACTGAATCTGCTCTGCGATGATGTCATCATCTATCAAAGTTTCAACGCTCTGCCGCCTTAGTTCGGATTAGCCGGACTCAACTGTACTTTCGAATGCGTTCAACAATTTTTAACAATTTTAGCCGATTTTTTCTCCGTCCAGCTAAGGTATTTGGTCTTCTTTATGTACTGGATTCCTTCGTCGATGATTTTTATGTTCCGTTCGGGTAGATGACTCGTTCTTGAATGAAACTTTCACATACAAAATTTATTTTCATTTTCTATCTATATTTTATATCGATATTTTAATTGTTTCTGTTTTTATTTTGTAGGATGGCTGGAAAAATATGAAGTGGTTACTGTAGATATTGAATGGTTAAGTAGATCTGTGGGACGTTACAAAATTCTTAGCGTGAGACCCTACTTATGGTGTTCTGATGATAACATAGAAAAACTTGGATACCCCATTGACTTGATAGAAAATACTTGTTCACTTTCAGAACCATTTTAGATATTAATGTATTTGTGATACAAATATAATTATTTTTTTATGTTTTGGAAATATATAAAAAATCAATTTATTTTGTTATAGATATCAGTGTTAGAGATTTAATGTTAACGACAAAGTATTAGAATTAGAAGCATGTTCGGAAGATTATTTTGGAGCTGTTTTAAAACCAAGATAATAAAATTTCAAATTAAAGAATTTTTAGGTCAGTTTTATTTGAAACAATATGTACAAAATCGTAGACCCTCTTTATTTGGGTCATCATTTTGTTGCTCATTTAGTTCCCCAATTATTTTTGTGATTCACTAATCTGGGCGAGCGTTTCCACATCTTTGGTTCTCATTTCAATAATCACCACCCTGCATATGAAATTTTCTTTTGCAGGTGTTTCAATGAGAATAGTTTGTTTCTGAAATGCTTTTCCATGTTTCCTCTATTCTTCTCATTGTTTTACTTTTCTCCGCAAGTTTCGAAGGCGTAGTTCTTTTAGGTCGTTTTTCTATATTACGTGAAGATTTTGGACAACTAAGCCAGATAAACCTCTCCAGGATGTTACATCCTACCGGCCTATCTCTTTGTTGTCTGTTATTTCGAAATTATGCGGAAAATTTCTCCTTAGAGGGTAAAAAATATAATAGATGGAAAGTTTATCATTCCATCTCATCAATTTGGTTTTTGAGAAAAGCAGTTAATCATCGAACAATTTCATAGAATCACAAACGTAATCGAAAAATCCATGGAGAAAAACAAAGTGTGTTCCGCTGCTTTCCTATACGTGGCACAAGCCTTCCGGAAAACTATCATCAATACAAAATCAAACGAAGCCATTTGTTTTCTTATATGAGTTGTTTCTTTGAATTTCGATGTTATGCAATGTTTGTTAGGCGACAGAGGACCGATGTGTAATCGGATCTGCCAATAAACAATCATATCTCGATGACCGTCAAGTAGGACACAAGTATAGTTTTTACTATAGGTATTTTAAAGAAAACTTCGGCCACAGGTTGATGTATGCAGCTAATGTGAGCATTTCAAATCCAAACTAAGAGACAAATATTTAAGCGAGAATCTTAAACATACCGTAGCAGCTGAGCGAATGGTTCACCTGCGCAGAGCTAAGAATTTTTATAAAAAACAAATCACCAGAATAGGTATGCTCTATGTTGTTGCACTATTTACAAAATAAGGTTCCTGCTGGAGTGAAACACATTGTTCTTTTCAGTAATGGCCCGTTTTCTGTCCACAAAGTAACCAGTGACATGATATATAGTTTCAATGCCTTGTGGCCTCTTTATTATAAAAAAAATGTAAACTCAGATGAATCACATGGAAGAGGTGTTTCCAAGGAAAACAAAAGCCCCTTCAAAGCCTCGATCGACAAGGGATTCCAGCACAACAAAGCTCGTCAAGGTAAAGTGGTTATTGGATTTTATTGACGGGTCTGTAACTTCAACGTTTACCTTAAAGAAATACAATGCAGTGCCAACCCGTCTGGAAAAGTATCAATAAATGAAAAGAAGTTTGATGACTTGAAAAAGCTCACCAAATATACCACGAGGTAAAAATCTTTTTAGGACAACATCATCCAGTGACCTACTACAAAAACGTTGTCTAATGTTGACAGGTTGTACGAAGACGAATAGTGCCAAAAATTAATAAAAGTTATTTATTGTTTTGTACTGTTTATAATAATAAATTAGAGTTAATATTATTGTGGTTTTATTATTGAACATCCTACTTAGACTTTTAAAAACTAAATATTGCTAAAAATGGGCTCGGAACACTGCAGAAACCCATTAAGTGAAACATTTTTTCTTCGTTTTTCGAAAATTTAAAAAAATGCAGTTAACGGGTATCTCGTGAGCCGGACCACGCAAATGTTTTTCCTAATTCCGATCCTGATTTAACCTTGAAAATTGGGTGAAAGTAGAAAATCAGACCAAACCAAATCAATATACACCTGCATTTGTAGTAGTAAACAGCTGACCTATACATTTACCCACAGAGACCTCTGTTAGATTCCTGTATGTATACAACACTCTTCGCGCACCTTTTATAAATAGGATGCCGTCGACGTTGCTGGCGTTGAAGGAAAAAATTTCAGCTTTTTCATGCTTTAGTCGCAAACTCGGAACGGAGACAAAAGTAGTGTATACGCGCGAGCCGTTTTTTCGTATTTTGACCGATCAACTTTAGCCTTAATGAAACAATTTGTCATTTCTAATTATATTAGAACTACGTCAAGGTATCGTATTATTGATATTTCTCAGAATTGTGTATTTATGCGGCACGAGTGCTTTTAAAAAATGTGACGAGTTCGTGATGTCTGTAATGTAGGTACTTATAATTCATATTTCGAACACTGAACGGAACCAACATTATGTATACGTATACGACTGTATACGCTAAACTAAACAGTCATAATTATTACGACGATCCTAAATAACGAATGTTTATATTCACGTTGACAATTCAGTCCAATATGTTTCACTATGCATGCAGGAATCTGTTTGATTATCGTTCCTTAACATCGAGTCTTATACACACTTCTGGACTTTCGAGTCTTTCCACGATTTTAGACTTTCGAGTCATATGCGCACTTCTGCACTTTCGATTCTTTCCACGATTTTAGACATTCGAGTCTTATGCGCACTTCTGGACTTTTGAGTCTAATGAACGCTTCTGGACTTTCGAGTCTTTCCACAATTTTAGACTTTCGAGTCTTATGCGCATTTGTGGACTTTCGAATCTTATGAACGCTTCTGGACTTTCGAGTCTTATGAACGCTTCTGGACTTTCGAGTCTTAAGAACGCTTCTGGACTTTCGAATCTAATGAGCGCTTCTGGACTTTCGAGTCTAATGAACGCTTCTGGACTTTCGAGTCTTAAGAACGCTTCTGGACTTTCGAATCTAATGAGCGCTTCTGGACTTTCGAGTCTTATGAACGCTTCTGGACTTTCGAGTCTTAAGAACGCTTCTGGACTTTCGAATCTAATGAGCGCTTCTGGACTTTCGAGTCTTATGAACGCTTCTGGACTTTCGAGTCTAATGAACGCTTCTGGACTTTCGAGTCTTATGAACGCTTCTGGACTTTCGAATCTAATGAGCGCTTCTGGACTTTCGAGTCTTATGAACGCTTCTAGACTTTCGAGTCTTATGAACGCTTCTGGACTTTCGAATCTAATGAACGCTTCTGGACTTTCGAGTCTTATGAACGCTTCTGGACTTTCGAATCTAATGAGCGTTTCTGGACTTTCGAGTCTTATGAACGCTTCTGGACTTTCGAGTATTATTTGGACCCCACTGGATATACGCTTCAGTTGTTAAACTCCTTGCGCATGGAGCTGTAGTGAAAGTCAAAACTAAAGTGCAATTGGACAGCACTCGCATGTGCGAGGTTTAAGCACTGGGGTGAGCCTTGAAGTTTGCCTAATGATATTAAAAGGTTTAAGCTAAGATGCCTCATCAAATTTTCAATTATCCTTGATCCCTTACTAACCCAACTATGAACTATGAATACTGATAATTAATTATAATGAAAACTATGAGTAGTTAGTATGGAACGCCTCAATTATCTCGGAAACGTATTGTACGAAGTTTTAGCGCTTACAGCAGATGCTCAAACTGTTGTCCATTTACTTCAAAACAATCTGTGACAATCCTATCTTTTAATTGCTGAATATTAGCACGTTTTGTTTTATAAACGATGTTTTTCAAGTGACCCTCACAGGAAATAGTCTAAACGATAAAACCACGCCTTATAATCCTCTGGGAAACACATTATTTATTTATTGCCTCACCACAAACGCATAGTGCGATGAGACACCATCTTGTTGTAGACAAATATGTCTTTTTTATATAGTTATTGTCTTAAAATTCCGCCCATATATTCAGTTTTTCGGGATATTGGGTGTGCGATTCACGCATGTAACGAGGATCGTTACGTGACCAGCATCTACAATTATGCCGATTACGTTTCCATTATTACAGTGGCCTTATTGTAAAATATAACATATCTTTAAAAAATTGGTGGTGGTAGTGTTGAAATGACACCAGATTTGCGATCAAGTACAGAAAATTCGACTGCGGTACCGAATAGTTTAAGGAATGTGTCATTGATGCAATCCACATTTGATAATTGTAATTTTCATTTAAAGGCAATGCAACTTGAATTTGCTTCCTGTCAACAGAGACAGAAAAAAATATAATTTTCGAGCACGTGACATACTTAATTTTGAATTTTTTTATTATTGTTCTAGGTAGTGATACTCAACTGCCACAATGAATCTAATGTTTAGGAAGACCTTCGGGGAACAGAAAGCCGGAGTGGCGGCCATCAAAGGAAACAAGATCAGCGTTTGTCGACATACTAGCAAAAGGAGTCGAGAGCAAGGTTACACCGCAATGGAGGAGCACCACTACAGGACACACTTATTTTTCAGTCCACCTCGTTGTAGCTTTGGTGCCGCTGACGAAGATGGTAATTTACCACATTTAGACACATAAATAAATGCACACTGGCTTAAACACGCCACACAGTAATATTTCAACCGCTATTAAAAAATATTGTCGATAAAATAGGTTTCTTTCTGGGATTTTTTCGAAAATTCATCACTAGCTCAAATTGATATAGGATGGATGGGAAAACGCGAAAGTTGATTGTTATTTTTACAAAGAATAAACTGATTTGAAAAGAGAAAATTTGAAACTATACTGGCAGATCCCTTTGCTCCGTCCTTACACTTACAAAAAAATTGTATTCCTCATTAGGAATAACCAATTCTTTCCATCGATCCATCGATCTCTTTGAATTATTAAATAATCGCTGGTTGCCACATTTGGAGAATAGGACTGATACTTCACTTTATTCTGCGTCTTTTGACATAAATTAAAAAAATAGAACGTCAAATTTGTCAACGTTTTTGTTACTTTATTTGATAAAGCTTGTTTTTCTGCATTATTACTTCATATTTCTGACCTTGAAGAGGTTGAGTTAATATGGACACCAGGTCAAAAACGGTGTTCCTTGGGCACTAGGAAAAATCCTCATAGTGATCTACAATGTAAAAAAAAGAAAGTAAAACTATGAGGTCTTCCGGTGTTGTTACCAAACAGAGCTACAGAATGAAAATATTGAAACAAATCGTATTGGTGCAGCAAATTGGGCTGCTTTCAGGTCTGATTCCAGTAAATATAAACAGTTCGCTTTATTCTCCGTCAAATTTGTCAAAGTTATGACTTTTTCAGTATTTATTTAACATAAGTAAAAGTTTTTGTTACATCATTTGATAAATCTTGTTTTTCTGCATTATTACTTCATCTTGGGCTGGTTTCCGGTCTGATTTCAGTAAAGATACTAGATAAGTTACCAGTCTTCTGATAGGCCAATCATCTTCGAATTTGAGAATAGTGGCAGTTTTCTACACTTTCACTTCAAGTGAACTCCAATTAATTATTGAATTATCTGTATGCTTTTTCAGTGGATAATTCAGAGCCAAGCAAAGTGACAGGAATTATAAACAGCGTAAATTGAATATTTTTTATTAGAAACGAATGTATTCGATTGCATATCATCATCACTAGCGCCCTACAGGGAGGCCTCGACTTCCTTTAGCCTCGAACACCATCCTCTTTCAAGAACCAGCCAGTTTGCTGCACCAATCTTCTCTCTATATTAGCCTTAGTCTCCCTCTGTCTTTTCTGTCTGTTGGTGTGGCCTCAAAGTTCTTTTTTGTGGACACTCTGTTAACTATGAGTGCTATAATGCCGGTCATCAAATAGATCAAATCTTATCTTTACATAAAAAGATTAGAGACGTCCTACCGCGAACTGAATAGTAAATAACTTGTCTAGGTCCGCATTCGATATGTAATTAACAGTATCAGTGAATCATTCAAAAGTATAGATAAACAACATTACACAAAAAATTAATCCCTTGGTATTCCTTATTAAAACGTGAATTTGGTTAGGTTAGGTTAGGTTCTGTTTCTGTTTTGTGTTCCAATTGACTTGGGCATCGTTTGTGAACCGTTTCCGGGGCGGAATTTTCGATATTTAGTTGATACTTTTACCGGAATATCTATAAATACTTCGGATAACCGTTTTGTAGCTTGGTTTCGCAGAAATCTCGTATTCTTATTGGTGGAATACATGTTGGTTTTAAGCCGGTCATCAAATAGATCAAATCTTATCTTTACATAAAAAGATTAGAGACGTCCTACCGCGAACTGAATAGTAAATAACTTGTCTAGGTCCGCATTCGATATGTAATTAACAGTATCAGTGAATCATTCAAAAGTATAGATAAACAACATTACACAAAAAATTAATCCCTTGGTATTCCTTATTAAAACGTGAATTTGGTTAGGTTAGGTTAGGTTCTGTTTCTGTTTTGTGTTCCAATTGACTTGGGCATCGTTTGTGAACCGTTTCCGGGGCGGAATTTTCGATATTTAGTTGATACTTTTACCGGAATATCTATAAATACTTCGGATAACCGTTTTGTAGCTTGGTTTCGCAGAAATCTCGTATTCTTATTGGTGGAATACATGTTGGTTTTAAGCCGGTCATCAAATAGATCAAATCTTATCTTTACATAAAAAGATTAGAGACGCCCTACCGCGAACTGAATAGTAAATAACTTGTCTAGGTCCGCATTCGATATGTAATTAACAGTATCAGTGAATCATTCAAAAGTATAGATAAACAACATTACACAAAAAATTAATCCCTTGGTATTCCTTATTAAAACGTGAATTTGGTTAGGTTAGGTTAGGTTCTGTTTCTGTTTTGTGTTCCAATTGACTTGGGCATCGTTTGTGAACCGTTTCCGGGGCGGAATTTTCGATATTTAGTTGATACTTTTACCGGAATATCTATAAATACTTCGGATAACCGTTTTGTAGCTTGGTTTCGCAGAAATCTCGTATTCTTATTGGTGGAATACATGTTGGTTTTAAGCCGGTCATCAAATAGATCAAATCTTATCTTTACATAAAAAGATTAGAGACGCCCTACCGCGAACTGAATAGTAAATAACTTGTCTAGGTCCGCATTCGATATGTAATTAACAGTATCAGTGAATCATTCAAAAGTATAGATAAACAACATTACACAAAAAATTAATCCCTTGGTATTCCTTATTAAAACGTGAATTTGGTTAGGTTAGGTTAGGTTCTGTTTCTGTTTTGTGTTCCAATTGACTTGGGCATCGTTTGTGAACCGTTTCCGGGGCGGAATTTTCGATATTTAGTTGATACTTTTACCGGAATATCTATAAATACTTCGGATAACCGTTTTGTAGCTTGGTTTCGCAGAAATCTCGTATTCTTATTGGTGGAATACATGTTGGTTTTAAGCCGGTCATCAAATAGATCAAATCTTATCTTTACATAAAAAGATTAGAGACGCCCTACCGCGAACTGAATAGTAAATAACTTGTCTAGGTCCGCATTCGATATGTAATTAACAGTATCAGTGAATCATTCAAAAGTATAGATAAACAACATTACACAAAAAATTAATCCCTTGGTATTCCTTATTAAAACGTGAATTTGGTTAGGTTAGGTTAGGTTCTGTTTCTGTTTTGTGTTCCAATTGACTTGGGCATCGTTTGTGAACCGTTTCCGGGGCGGAATTTTCGATATTTAGTTGATACTTTTACCGGAATATCTATAAATACTTCGGATAACCGTTTTGTAGCTTGGTTTCGCAGAAATCTCGTATTCTTATTGGTGGAATACATGTTGGTTTTAAGCCGGTCATCAAATAGATCAAATCTTATCTTTACATAAAAAGATTAGAGACGCCCTACCGCGAACTGAATAGTAAATAACTTGTCTAGGTCCGCATTCGATATGTAATTAACAGTATCAGTGAATCATTCAAAAGTATAGATAAACAACATTACACAAAAAATTAATCCCTTGGTATTCCTTATTAAAACGTGAATTTGGTTAGGTTAGGTTAGGTTCTGTTTCTGTTTTGTGTTCCAATTGACTTGGGCATCGTTTGTGAACCGTTTCCGGGGCGGAATTTTCGATATTTAGTTGATACTTTTACCGGAATATCTATAAATACTTCGGATAACCGTTTTGTAGCTTGGTTTCGCAGAAATCTCGTATTCTTATTGGTGGAATACATGTTGGTTTTAAGCCGGTCATCAAATAGATCAAATCTTATCTTTACATAAAAAGATTAGAGACGCCCTACCGCGAACTGAATAGTAAATAACTTGTCTAGGTCCGCATTCGATATGTAATTAACAGTATCAGTGAATCATTCAAAAGTATAGATAAACAACATTACACAAAAAATTAATCCCTTGGTATTCCTTATTAAAACGTGAATTTGGTTAGGTTAGGTTAGGTTCTGTTTCTGTTTTGTGTTCCAATTGACTTGGGCATCGTTTGTGAACCGTTTCCGGGGCGGAATTTTCGATATTTAGTTGATACTTTTACCGGAATATCTATAAATACTTCGGATAACCGTTTTGTAGCTTGGTTTCGCAGAAATCTCGTATTCTTATTGGTGGAATACATGTTGGTTTTAAGCCGGTCATCAAATAGATCAAATCTTATCTTTGCATAAAAAGATAAGAGACGCCCTACCGCGAACTGAATAGTAAATAACTTGTCCGCATTACAATATTTAATTAACAGAATCAGTGAATCATTTAAAAGTATAGATAAACAACAACATTACACAAAAAATTAATCCCTTGGAATTGCTTATTAAAACTGGTTACTAAACGGAATAAAATGATAAAATTATTAACGTGAATTTGGTTAGGTTAGGTTAGGTTCTGTTTCTGTTTTGGTTTTAAGTTATTGAGAGGGTTGTTTCGTCGATATCTTTTAATCCGGGGTGTGTTACCATCTGTTACACTATTGTACATGTTTAGAAACTACTCATTACAAAGCATTACTCATAATTCACTGAATAATCAAAGAAATAAATTCATAACGAACTGTAAGTAGATTTGTATTTTGAATGTACAGTTACTAAAAGTGAATTTTTTTTGATTTCTTTATTGATTATTAGTTGCTGTTGCTGCTATTTCGTTTGTCTTCTTATCTAAAACATGTACTGAGACAAACAATCTAATATTTGAGCACCCGATCGAGCACATGGTGCGCAATGCTTAAAACGCATGTAATTTTTGAGATCTCGTGTTTTCCCCTTGTCCCTCAAGCGCCACATAAATTATTTGCCTTTATGAGTTTCAAAATTGCACTTTAAACACAAATTGTAGAATTGTAGGTTTACATTTCGTGTTTTTGAAATGAAATCACAATCGAGTAGGTGGAAACAGTAGGAATAATATGTGAAGTGAATAAATCTGTGAAATTTTTAATTAAGTACGGGTTTTTTATTTACCAACGTAGCTCCTCGACTCTTTGTCCAACGTTATCCCAATTTTTGTATATTTTTCGAAATAATTCCATCGCGTTGAATCGCCGAGACATTTCTTTAGGTTAGGAAACAAGAAATAGTTACAGGTGGCTAAATCCGAATAAAACAGAGAGTAATTTGTAATTTAATTTTATCTATTTTACAAAATGAAAATATTTTCGTTTTTGATGACCGGGGCATTATAATAAAAACAGTGTGTTCACTATGATTATCACTTACGGTTCTATAAATTCCTATTTAGTTTGTTAAAAAATTCAAACAGAAATGAATTCTTTTAGGGTATTCAATTTTTTACATTTTTGACTTTATTTTCAAGTACATTTTTCTTAATTGAAGTACTAGCTTTCAAAGCGGCGTGCACAATCAAAAACGGCGCGTGGACAACTATTTTTAACGTTATATTAGAATTATAAATAAGGGAGGAGCAGTTCCAGAGATTTTTTTGGAAATTTCCTCCCTCTTAGGGGCGTGTTTCTAATAATTCAAAAATATTTTTACTCTACGAGTTATAATATAACATTTTGAATCATCATCGATTTGATCTTGTAGATTGCCGAATATAAACTATTCAAATTTAATTGTTAAGGCGCCACTTTTTCGTTCAAGTACCATTTGATTACCAAAATTCTATTATATCCTCATCTTTTACAGGTTCGCTCGATTCAACAGGTAATGCCCAAAGAATGCAAAGAGCTATATTGCATACAGGTCTGTCAGAACGATTGTTTGACAACTAATTTGAATGTTCGTGTTTGCTTATATTAATTGCACCTTTTGAATTTAACTAATTGTTACAAATTGTCAAGACAAGGTCGTTATTCGTTCTTTGGTGAGAAGTGATCCGATTCCAAGGTCTCAAACTGCCTACTCCTTGGAATTTCACCGAGGAATTAAAAAGCTGAATCAAAAATATAAACTACACAATAGAACACCCCCATTGCTGGTCTCGAGCTAACAGTATGGGAGGTTCTCCATATCTTGCGGCGTCTTCCAACGATTCGCCGCCCTAAGGGCGACTTACCTCTAGCTATTTTGACCATTCTGTCGTTATCTATGTATTCGTTCCGGTCTTTCTTTCTTCCCAATATCCATTTGGTTACGTTGTCAATCTTCTAATGTCCTCGCTTATCACCTTGTCGTTTTTGCTGCAGATATCTTCATTTTTAAACTTTGTGTTGAATTTTAATACTAATCTCTGTTAGGTCATCTTCGTTTTTTGCAATCAGAACAGCATCATCTTGACGTCTTTGTTCCCCTTTGAGTGCTCGTCGAATACCATTGTTTACTGGAATTCCTTCGGTAGTTTTGGCCTGTATTTTGTTTCTCTGGCAAATTTTTTCGATGGTTTTTATGATTTAATTATGAGATTTGCCTGTTGTATAGAAGGTTTACCAGTTGTATTCGATCGAACGCCTTTTCCGCGTCTATAAAACACGTATGAACGCCGGTTTGTTACGCTCGATGGATTTTTCAATTATTTGTCGCAGGACAAATATCGCATCTGTACAAGATATTCCTGATCTGAGTCCTTCCTGTTCATCGCTCAATGTAGTGAGTTCATCCACATCCACATCATAATCGCGTCGTATTTTGAATCAATTTCAATTGCATATTTACGTATTCAAGAATGCGCAGTCAATGCGAAACCCCTTAATCTTTTGCATTCTCAAATTTCTTTCAAAACGAACTTTAACCTATCACCACTCGGGTAACTCAATCGGTGCTCGGATGGGTTGATGCCACTCATCCTAAGGGCCAATAAAGAGGAGGAGTTTCGTCGTCCTTAATGAGCCAAGTTTCAGCAATCGCAAGCTGCAATTCGTTCAGATACTCAGCACGCCAACGGGCCAATAGATTGGAGTTTCTGTCGAAAAGGTCAAATTCAACCTTCAATCCGAGTCAAAAACGTACTGAAATCCTTAAAAGTTGAAGATTTGTTACCCAAAATCCGCTTCAAATGAGATTTTATACTCTTTATCCCTGCTTCTCAGAGGCCGCCAAATGTAGTTGTCTGAGTAAACATTACAAGGCTGTCTTCTTCTATTAATGGATCTGTTAAAAGCTGCTGAAAAGGCTGCGGTCCCAAGTTCTAAAGCTAACTCGATATGCAAGTGTTTTCGTGCTCACATGAAAAGACAAATAAAAGCCTTGGTCGCCCCTAGTTTTTCGGTCCATAATCTGTACCAACATCTGATAAATTACCCGTTATATAATTCAGAGGTTTGGACTTAGTCTTGTAGCATCTAATGCATTGATTTCCTCCCAAGAATTCCGTGCTGAAAAGGTAAATATTTTTCTCTAATTGATACAAACTGTACTTCGTATTTATTGCCTAAATTTACAGCGCCCAAGGAAAGGTTCAAGCATCTCGTCGATGGTAGTTTATTCCTCTACTTGATAGTTTCCTTTACACCTCTCGAATATCTCTCTTTCTGTCATCGAGATTGTCAAATCGAAAAGTCCTCAATAGTAAAAGGACTCGTTCACGTGACATAGTTGCCCTAAAGCATTTTTAGCCCAGCATTGTAAAGTAATCCTAATAAGGAATAAATTTCCGCTGAATCAGTCTGTCGACAATCTCGATTCGATCTAAATAAAGATTTGTGAATCGTATTATAGACTAGATCATAGAGTCAGGGAAAAAAAGGTTCCAGCAATCAACTGGTGACATCGCACTGCGGAAACTCTCACACCACCTGGTGGACGAATTATAATGTTTAGGATTGCAATCATCTTGATCAGAATGATCGCTTTCAGCATCTTATATGTTTGCCTGATCAATCAGATGCTGTCTGTCGCTCGCAGACCTCAGAAATCACCTGCCAGATGGTTACTGGAACTAAACCGATGACGACGTCGCGTTCCCTTCCCACCCACAAGCATCTAAACAGCCTTTTGGCGCCAAAACATTTTGTAGGTTAGAGAAAATCTAGAAAACTATTTTATTTTCGTTTTTGTACACAATTTTTTCATCGAGTCGCGTAATCTTTTATAATAGATAATTGAATTAAATAATTGGGGAATGGGATTATTATAGATAAACGTGAAGGACACGGCCCAGACCTTGTATTTATATATATATATACAAAATAGTGTGTAAATACTTTGGCTTGCGGTAGTTTTGCTTAAATTTACGAATATAGACACAGTGATAAAATACGTCGTAAAATTGTAGTATGCTAGTTAAGTTTGTTGGAGCATCCAATTTTAGATCACAGCTTCGTAAAATACGCAAAACGTGGCAGGTATGAAAACTTTTATATCATTGTGGCATCGGCTATTGTATTCATACAAAAAAATATATTAAAATAATGTAGTGTTGTGATGACGTTGATGTTGACAGTGCGTTTATTTTTAGTGCCGAATTCGTATTTATACATTCCAGTCGGTCTGAATCGTTTATTTTTGGCTCGGTCAAATATATGCGAAATTGTGGTTAATTGTTGAAGATTTGTTACCTACAAACACATGAGTCGAATGAAGGTTTACTTTTCTTACGTTTCATCACATTATTCATTTTATTTTGAGCATGTGGTTTGTATTATTTTCATTATCTAATTTTAGCTGGAGAAAATATTTTTTTTTTTAAATATTTATTTAATCGAGCAACACAAATTTGCGCTTCGGATTAGTAGTTTTCACCTCCGATTTCCACGAAATTTTAAGCAAAAAATGTTCATAGCATTTTTTTTGCAAAAATCGATAGTGTTTTAGTTATGCGCGATTGAAAAATTGAATTTTTCTCGAAAAAAACACGTTTTTAATCAATTTTTCACGAATAACTCATTTACTTTTGGTTTTATCAGAAAAAATATGAGAAACAAAAATGAAGCTTATAAAAAAACGAAGAGATTGGTTTTTTTAAATTTGCTTTAGGCATAATACAAACCGAGTTATGATTTATTGAAGGTTGAATATTTTTATCGAATAAACATTTTTTAATATTCAACGTCGAGTAACCGAAAAACTATCAACTTTTCGATGTAATTCCATATAATCTTTTTCAAAGTACTTTTAAAAAGCTTTAAAATGATGTTTAACGGAACTCTTTAGCAAGAAAACCAAGAAAGTTATGGCCGAAATAAAATCGTTTATATATTTTTTTTAAAAACCAATTTAATCGAGCAACACAAATTTGCACTTCGGATAAGTTGTCCAGGCTAACGAGGTTTTCACCTCCGATTTCCACGAAATTTTAAGCAAAAAATGTTCATAGCATTTTTTTTTGCAAAAATCGATAGTGTTTTAGTTATGCGCGATTGAAAAATTGAAATTTTCTCGAAAAAAAACACGTTTTTAATCAATTTTTCACGAATAACTCATTTACTTTTAGTTTTATCAGAAAAAATATGAGAAAAAAAAATGAAGCTTATAAAAAAACGAAGAGATTGGTTTTTTTAAATTTGCTTTAGGCATAATACAAACCGAGTTATGATTTATTGAAGGTTGAATATTTTTATCGAATAAACATTTTTTAATATTCAACGTCGAGTAACCGAAAAACTATCAACTTTTCGATGTAATTCCATATAATCTTTTTCAAAGTACTTTTAAAAAGCTTTAAAATGATGTTTAACGGAACTCTTTAGCAAGAAAACCAAGAAAGTTATGGCCGAAATAAAATCGTTTATATATTTTTTTTAAAAACCAATTTAATCGAGCAACACAAATTTGCACTTCGGATAAGTTGTCCAGGCTAACGAGGTTTTCACCTCCGATTTCCACGAAATTTTAAGCAAAAAATGTTCATAGCATTTTTTTTGCAAAAATCGATAGTGTTTTAGTTATGCGCCATTGAAAAATTGAATTTTTCTCGAAAAAAACACGTTTTTAATCAATTTTTCACGAATAACTCATTTACTTTTGGTTTTATCAGAAAAAATATGAGAAACAAAAATGAAGCTTATAAAAAAACGAAGAGATTGGTTTTTTTAAATTTGCTTTAGGCATAATACAAACCGAGTTATGATTTATTGAAGGTTGAATATTTTTATCGAATAAACATTTTTTAATATTCAACGTCGAGTAACCGAAAAACTATCAACTTTTCGATGTAATTCCATATAATCTTTTTCAAAGTACTTTTAAAAAGCTTTAAAATGATGTTTAACGGAACTCTTTAGCAAGAAAACCAAGAAAGTTATGGCCGAAATAAAATCGTTTATATATTTTTTTTAAAAACCAATTTAATCGAGCAACACAAATTTGCACTTCGGATAAGTTGTCCAGGCTAACGAGGTTTTCACCTCCGATTTCCACGAAATTTTAAGCAAAAAATGTTCATAGCATTTTTTTTGCAAAAATCGATAGTGTTTTAGTTATGCGCCATTGAAAAATTGAATTTTTCTCGAAAAAAACACGTTTTTAATCAATTTTTCACGAATAACTCATTTACTTTTGGTTTTATCAGAAAAAATATGAGAAACAAAAATGAAGCTTATAAAAAAACGAAGAGATTGGTTTTTTTAAATTTGCTTTAGGCATAATACAAACCGAGTTATGATTTATTGAAGGTTGAATATTTTTATCGAATAAACATTTTTTAATATTCAACGTCGAGTAACCGAAAAACTATCAACTTTTCGATGTAATTCCATATAATCTTTTTCAAAGTACTTTTAAAAAGCTTTAAAATGATGTTTAACGGAACTCTTTAGCAAGAAAACCAAGAAAGTTATGGCCGAAATAAAATCGTTTAAATATTTTTTTTAAAAACCAATTTAATCGAGCAACACAAATTTGCACTTCGGATAAGTTGTCCAGGCTAACGAGGTTTTCACCTCCGATTTCCACGAAATTTTAAGCAAAAAATGTTCATAGCATTTTTTTTGCAAAAATCGATAGTGTTTTAGTTATGCGCCATTGAAAAATTGAATTTTTCTCGAAAAAAACACGTTTTTAATCAATTTTTCACGAATAACTCATTTACTTTTGGTTTTATCAGAAAAAATATGAGAAACAAAAATGAAGCTTATAAAAAAACAAAGAGATTGGTTTTTTTAAATTTGCTTTAGGCATAATACAAACCGAGTTATGATTTATTGAAGGTTGAATATTTTTATCGAATAAACATTTTTTAATATTCAACGTCGAGTAACCGAAAAACTATCAACTTTTCGATGTAATTCCATATAATCTTTTTCAAAGTACTTTTAAAAAGCTTTAAAATGATGTTTAACGGAACTCTTTAGCAAGAAAACCAAGAAAGTTATGGCCGAAATAAAATCGTTTATATATTTTTTTTAAAAACCAATTTAATCGAACAACACAAATTTGCACTTCGGATAAGTTGTCCAGGCTAACGAGGTTTTCACCTCCGATTTCCACGAAATTTTAAGCAAAAAATGTTCATAGCATTTTTTTTGCAAAAATCGATAGTGTTTTAGTTATGCGCCATTGAAAAATTGAATTTTTCTCGAAAAAAACACTTTTTTAATCAATTTTTCACGAATAACTCATTTACTTTTGGTTTTATCAGAAAAAATATGAGAAACAAAAATGAAGCTTATAAAAAAACGAAGAGATTGGTTTTTTTAAATTTGCTTTAGGCATAATACAAACCGAGTTATGATTTATTGAAGGTTGAATATTTTTATCGAATAAACATTTTTTAATATTCAACGTCGAGTAACCGAAAAACTATCAACTTTTCGATGTAATTCCATATAATCTTTTTCAAAGTACTTTTAAAAAGCTTTAAAATGATGTTTAACGGAACTCTTTAGCAAGAAAACCAAGAAAGTTATGGCCGAAATAAAATCGTTTATATATTTTTTTTAAAAACCAATTTAATCGAGCAACACAAATTTGCACTTCGAATAAGTTGTCCAGGCTAACGAGGTTTTCACCTCCGATTTCCACGAAATTTTAAGCAAAAAATGTTCATAGCATTTTTTTTGCAAAAATCGATAGTGTTTTAGTTATGCGCCATTGAAAAATTGAATTTTTCTCGAAAAAAACACGTTTTTAATCAATTTTTCACGAATAACTCATTTACTTTTGGTTTTATCAGAAAAAATATGAGAAACAAAAATGAAGCTTATAAAAAAACGAAGAGATTGGTTTTTTTAAATTTGCTTTAGGCATAATACAAACCGAGTTATGATTTATTGAAGGTTGAATATTTTTATCGAATAAACATTTTTTAATATTCAACGTCGAGTAACCGAAAAACTATCAACTTTTCGATGTAATTCCATATAATCTTTTTCAAAGTACTTTTAAAAAGCTTTAAAATGATGTTTAACGGAACTCTTTAGCAAGAAAACCAAGAAAGTTATGGCCGAAATAAAATCGTTTATATATTTTTTTTAAAAACCAATTTAATCGAGCAACACAAATTTGCACTTCGGATAAGTTGTCCAGGCTAACGAGGTTTTCACCTCCGATTTCCACGAAATTTTAAGCAAAAAATGTTCATAGCATTTTTTTTGCAAAAATCGATAGTGTTTTAGTTATGCGCCATTGAAAAATTGAATTTTTCTCGAAAAAAACACGTTTTTAATCAATTTTTCACGAATAACTCATTTACTTTTGGTTTTATCAGAAAAAATATGAGAAACAAAAATGAAGCTTATAAAAAAACGAAGAGATTGGTTTTTTTAAATTTGCTTTAGGCATAATACAAACCGAGTTATGATTTATTGAAGGTTGAATATTTTTATCGAATAAACATTTTTTAATATTCAACGTCGAGTAACCGAAAAACTATCAACTTTTCGATGTAATTCCATATAATCTTTTTCAAAGTACTTTTAAAAAGCTTTAAAATGATGTTTAACGGAACTCTTTAGCAAGAAAACCAAGAAAGTTATGGCCGAAATAAAATCGTTTAAATATTTTTTTTAAAAACCAATTTAATCGAGCAACACAAATTTGCACTTCGGATAAGTTGTCCAGGCTAACGAGGTTTTCACCTCCGATTTCCACGAAATTTTAAGCAAAAAATGTTCATAGCATTTTTTTTGCAAAAATCGATAGTGTTTTAGTTATGCGCCATTGAAAAATTGAATTTTTCTCGAAAAAAACACGTTTTTAATCAATTTTTCACGAATAACTCATTTACTTTTGGTTTTATCAGAAAAAATATGAGAAACAAAAATGAAGCTTATAAAAAAACGAAGAGATTGGTTTTTTTAAATTTGCTTTAGGCATAATACAAACCGAGTTATGATTTATTGAAGGTTGAATATTTTTATCGAATAAACATTTTTTAATATTCAACGTTGAGTAACCGAAAAACTATCAACTTTTCGATGTAATTCCATATAATCTTTTTCAAAGTACTTTTAAAAAGCTTTAAAATGATGTTTAACGGAACTCTTTAGCAAGAAAACCAAGAAAGTTATGGCCGAAATAAAATCGTTTAAATATTTTTTTTAAAAACCAATTTAATCGAGCAACACAAATTTGCACTTCGGATAAGTTGTCCAGGCTAACGAGGTTTTCACCTCCGATTTCCACGAAATTTTAAGCAAAAAATGTTCATAGCATTTTTTTTGCAAAAATCGATAGTGTTTTAGTTATGCGCCATTGAAAAATTGAATTTTTCTCGAAAAAAACACGTTTTTAATCAATTTTTCACGAATAACTCATTTACTTTTGGTTTTATCAGAAAAAATATGAGAAACAAAAATGAAGCTTATAAAAAAACGAAGAGATTGGTTTTTTTAAATTTGCTTTAGGCATAATACAAACCGAGTTATGATTTATTGAAGGTTGAATATTTTTATCGAATAAACATTTTTTAATATTCAACGTCGAGTAACCGAAAAACTATCAACTTTTCGATGTAATTTCATATAATCTTTTTCAAAGTACTTCTAAAAAGCTTTAAAATGAGGTATAATGGAACTCTTTAGCAAGAAAACCAAGAAAGTTATGGTCGAAATAAAATCGTTTATATTTTTTTTTTTTTGGAGAAATAACCTCAAATTGCAATAAAAATTTAATTCAGTGATGATTTCCTTTATTCACTTACTAAAAATGATTTCTGGAAGTTTAGAATACATAATTTTGAAAAAAATTATGCTTAAAGTTGGAAAATCATTTTCGAAATTTCTGAAAAACTACAAGATATACATAAAAATTGATGAAGAACAAAAAGTCAGTATTCCTTTTAACAAACATTTTACTCGTTTCAAATTTTTTGTAAAACAACTGAGATTTGACCTTACAAATCGTACTTTAACGTTTGACTGATACCATTTTCGAGCCCTTTAAACGTTGCCCTTTTAAAAATAGAGGGTTTAAGAAATTTAAAACGTTTATAAACTTATAGGTTATAAAATTCCCTACAAATCTACGTTTCGAGTTACTAATTTGCTTGAAAATTAACCGAGATATGGCAAAAAAACTAAATACAGATTTTTTTATCATAAGGGATGATTTATAGGGGTTGAAAATTATAAATACTGAATATTCAAGTCAAAACAGCCAAAAAGATATCTAATTAAGATAAAAAAAATCATCAAAAAGTATAAATACGTCTATGAAAATTTTGTTTTCGAGTTTTTTCGAAATAAGGGATGATTTTTAAGGTTTGAAGATTTGGGATGCAAAATATTTGAGTTGAACACAAACAAAAAGAGTCAATTTAATATAAATAAACTACCAGAAAGTAATTCAATTAAACAATTTTTATTCAAACATTAAAAGTATTTTTCTGCTCATTAAATTTCACCCCTAAGTTACAAGCACATATCGGCATATGGTGGATTTTGAAGATAAGGGTAAGTCAAGGTTAATTCCAAATTTTCATGGAAATCGGCCGAAATAGAATTAAAGGATTAAATATCTAAAGATCCTCGAGTGGAACGTCTTCATTAGCACCATTACCAACACTATAATTAACCCACTTTTGAAGTATGAGTGACATTTGATGACTCCATACTTTGGTGTGGATTTCTTCGCGACGTTTTTTCGCTACAGCACCTTTTTCCGGTTTGATAGACTCGGAACCTGAACGCTGAACACTTAATGACGCAAAACACCTTTTTTCTCGTACTGTACTGTACTTTAAAGTATTAATTTGTGTCCGAAAAACGGTACTTTACAGTATCTTTGTACTTTACAGTACTTTCAACCTCCTTGTATCATTCTTGATATTTTTTTTCGCTCTCGACGGATTCTTCCAGATGTTTTTCAGCCAGTAATGAGCTCAGAACCAGCGTCGGTCAATAACGTTGACGAAGCTCGAAAGATTAACGCGGTAAGGGTAAGAAAATTATTTGTCTGGTAAAGGGCGACATGTAAGTTCGAGCCGAGGAATCCGTTCACCAATTGGACGACGACAGGGCAGCTGTAATCGCCCCTTCCCCAAAAGTAGTTTGTCGAGACATTCTACCCACGACAGTTGGCAGAGTACCAACTCAAAATCACTCATCCGGAGGACAAAAACAATCGCTACAACTTTAGCCTTGTAGAAGAAAATTTTTCCTATATCAGGGCCATTTTTCAG
The DNA here is from genome assembly GCF_026250575.1 of Diorhabda carinulata. Classification (NCBI taxonomy): domain Eukaryota; kingdom Metazoa; phylum Arthropoda; class Insecta; order Coleoptera; family Chrysomelidae; genus Diorhabda; species Diorhabda carinulata. The sequence goes on along the minus strand of NC_079469.1, from coordinate 15,851,542 downwards.
ACGTATGTTTGGTGAACTAATCAATAGATTAGATACTCCGAAAAACTAGAAATAAATGATTTGTTGACCAGATGGGTTTCGAGGGATTCTTCAGTGTCTTATTTTTTTTTCAGAGCCGCGGTGCGGACCTATGACTGGAACGGGGGGTGAATCGCCGCCGATGCAGTCGACCATATCTCCCGCAATGACGGAGTCCGATTTACCTCAACCTTTGGTGGTGAGGAGTCCGTCGGTGTCTCTTATGAAGTGGCCCAATCAATTGCCGACGAAAGCGACACCCACCCGACAGGTAAATTTTATGTTTCATAACATATAATTATCAATTAATCTACTTGTTATGAAATTTATTATTCGCTCAGTAAAATAGATAATCGGATGAGAGCTACGGAAAATCCGATGGTCGTTTAAACACATCTATCTACTATAGAACCATACAAAATTTCTATGTCAAAATATTTGATTACTCGACATATTCTCTTTCAAAAGAAATGCTGCAAGCCAGACCTCCACAGCTTTTATTATCTACTCGTTGGAAGAAAATTTACGACCTTCTAAACTTTTTTTCAGTTGAGGAAAGAGATGATAGTCGGACGGAGCCAAATCTACCCTAAATCACGAATTTTTTGCATGGCAAAATGAGATTTGTGTTGGGGCGTTGTCCTGCAGAAACAAAACACCTTTGGATAACTTTCCGCGTCTTTTCTCTTTAATTTTCTCCCCTAGAGTGATCAGTAATGTCGAATAGTAATCTCCAGTTATTGTTCTACCCTCTATCAAAAGCATGGCGATCCCAAAAAACTGAAACAAGAACTTTTCCGGCAGATTTTTGGACACGAAACTTCTTAGGTCTTGGAGAACCAGATTGTCGCCATTCCATCGATTGTTGCTTTGTTTCTGTATCGAAGAAATGTACCCAAGTCTCATCCATCTAACCTTGCACGCTTTTGGTCAACATTTGGGGATCCATTTTGCAGCGCTTTTTCTCATGTCCAAATTGACGTGAACTATATGATGAACGCCTTCCCGATCGGTCATCATCTTCAATGGAAACTTTACCTCTTTTGAAACTTGCAGTCCAATTTTTCACGAAGGACATTGATCACCAAGGGTATTAAGCCTTTTAACACTTACACTTCTAATAATTTATTGTTCGATGCTATGGTAACGCAATATTTTGTTTATGCATGGAACTGGTCTTCTCTTATAATAATAAATGGCAACACCGTAGACTTAAACTTGAATTATTGAATAGTTCACATAATAGAAATAGTTGGAATGGTTGAAATTTGTATTTACGTTAAAAATTACGTAAAAAGTAATTCGGATTCAACATCGAACTCTGAATTAACAAAGAGCGAAGATAATAATAATAATTTTATTCATCAATACTAGTAGAATTCTCCAATTGAATAAAAAGAGCGAAATATTGTTTTTTTTTTCAATGCAACTCCTTAAAAGAATTCGGAATACTCATACTTGTTTTTCTATTGAAGGTGAATTTCAATTATGGAAACGAAAGCAGCCATGTAGATGCTCAACGAGCCCTATCTGAATTGGATAAGGACTGCTTCATTATCCCAGTCCATAGTCTTGATAGGTTTCTTCCTGCGGGAGTTCCGATACCAGTAGGTATAAAACAAAACCATTTTTCCAACGTACTTTTGCTTTACTTCATAATTACTCCATAAGACCATGAAATCGTTTAGTGGGTTCTAGCTGTACCATTAACTGCAACAGATCACCACCATCGATACCGATCTTCAAAACATTCTGGCGTGAGTTGGAAGCAATCTAATTGAGTTCATTGTAGTAAATACCCAGGCTGTTGTTTTTACAAAAAAAAAAAGGTGACATCGCAGGTTAGGATTTGGTTCTATCTGGACATAAAATGTCACAATCACAGCAAGATCGCTTGTTGGGTATTGAGGCTAGGAACAATATGTCTTAGCATAGTCGCGTAGACGAATTAGCTTAATAAAAACTTCTTAAAGGCCACAAAGCTTTATACTCCGCAACTAATCATCTACAAAACCTAGATTCGGTAATCTTTGGAGCTCGGCTCCGAAGCACAACCTGAGGATGCTCGAGACTCAATACAGAAGCGAGCAATTCGACTTGTAGACAATCCATAGTTGACCAGAAACTAAGTGAAAGGTCTTTGACCTGATTCTGTTTTATTGATACTGAACCGCCATCTGCCGGGCTGATTTGTGAATATAAATCATCCAGGCCCCCACTGGATTGCTGTATAATCTATTCTATAAAATCTTTTGGCCAATATAATGAATATCTCATAATCTAGTACGTTTAAATAAAACCTAATGATGTTTGAGTTCACTTGAAATGTTAATCAATAAATCTAACCTTAAAAAAGTACTACTTGAACAAAGTCTCATTAGCGCCCTCTATGAGAGTCATATATATGAAAATCATGGAATGTATTTACTTCGAAAACATATTAGTATAAAATGTTGTCAGTAGATTCGGCACAATCTTAAAAAACGGGGTCAACTAACTCCCCGTACAGCTTGTATACTAATTCGACTAATAGGATTTTTTTTGTATTACAGAAACCTGTAAATAATAATAGTCTAGATAAAAAAGGAAATCTACATGTTATGGAGGTAACGTATTCGAGACGTCGTTATCAAATATAACTTATAATATAATAATTTTAGGTGCCCGATCCCAAGTTATGTGTCTTATGTCATTTAATGAGTCCGTTGGAGCCGGTAGATCCCGTTTTAGAGTCCCCGTTAGTTCAACCGCTACTTAAGCAAAGGGTAATAGCAGGGGAATTAGTTAATGACATAGCACAAGCCAAAACGGCGGTTACGGGAATGTTACTTGCCAATATGGAGAGGAATGGTATGATATTTCATGTTTTTTAGCGACCATGTTTGAGTAACTGGAAATAAACGTTATAGAGTAAAACTTCGTTCAATTCACACAACTGAAGTTTACAAAAATGACTCCTCTATAAAGCCACAGCCCGCTGTGTCCCTTGATCTTTCCAATTTCTCTTCCTTAACTATTTATGTCCGGAGTTATCCTCTTCCAAATGCGTTTTTCCAGGAAACTGATTGAGTCTTCTTCGACTTTTTCCTACCACCTTTTCCCAGGTCTTCCAATTGGCCTACACCCTTCAAAACTTGTACTTCTGTTCACTGAAAAAGCTCAGAAGACTGGCAACTTATCTTGGTCTTAATACGAGTACCGTAGCCAGAGCGAAGAAGCGATGGGAAAGATGATGACGAAAATATGTTGCATCGATTAATTTTTCTTATTTATACGATTTCTATTCGTGGGGCTCATTAATGGACACTGTCTTTTACGTTTTTAATTTATCTAAATACTATACACTACACTTACTTATAATAATTCACTTGTCACTATCACTTAACTAACTCAAATAATTTATTTAAATTTTACAATTACTTTGCTGGTTCGCTGTGTTCAGTACGACTATTTATTATAAACTGAACTAAACTACGCTACAAAAACGCCTTATGTATCCAAAGATCTAGAAAAGTGAAGCTACGAAACGAAATTTTCCTAAAAATTATTCAAAAGAAACAATGTAATAAAAGTTATATAAAAACAAAGATCAAACGAATTCCGGGTAATTCATCCAAGAAGGCGCCTTCGCCGCATTTTAGGATTTCACTTTATCCAAGCAGGACCGGCTCCAGGGCGGAGATGAGTTCGTAACATACGTTGAATGATAACTTTCAGGACCGAACTTTTTCTGTTTTGGGTTTTTTTCATATTTTGTTTTCTTCCTAAAAAAGTATATTTGAAAAAGATGTTTTATTTATTTTCTGGAAATCTGACAAAAATTTAGCGCACGGAAAAGTGTTTTCTGTTTATTTTCAGCCGAATTTCCATTCATAACGTACTATGTGATAAATACGTCTCAGACTAATCCTGTGATGTTCTACAATAATCTCCGCACTGCCAGTTTGAGCAAGTTCGATCCAAGAACTACTAGGTGAGTTAAGTTAATTGAAAATCAAAATACGTCAAATCTTAGTAATTCGTTATCATGAAAAATTATTAAAATGCCAGTCATCAAAGACCTTTTCCAGCATATTTTTGGACACGAAACTTCTTAGGTCTTGGAGAATCAGATTGTCGTCATCCCATCGATTGTTGCTTCGTTTCTGGATCATAGAAATGTACCCAAATCTCATCCATAGTAATAATTCGGTTTAAGAAGTTTTCAAATCGAGCACAGATCGAACGCGATGTTTCTACCCTTGCACGCTTTTGGTCAACATTCAAACATTTGGGGGAATCCATTTTGCAGCAATTTTTCTCATGTCCAAATTGACGTTTTAGCCCAATTGGACGGTCTGATAAAATAATGTCATGAAGTGCATCGATATTTTCGGGGACTAACACAGAAACTGACTTTCCCGATCGGTCATCATCTTCAATGGAAAATTTACCTTTTTTGAGGCTTGCAGACCAATTTTTCACCAAGGACATTGATCACCAAGGGTATTAAGCATATCTTCTTAAATCTGCTTACCTCTTAACCCTTTTAATTACACGTACTTCATGATGGACTCTTTTAACTTATTGCGTAGCTCTGGTTTACTTTTTTGACTTCAAACTTTACACTTACACTTCTACTAAGTTATTGTTCGATGCTATGGTAACGCAATATTTTGTTTATGCACGGAACTGCATTTTATTTTTAAATTTCAGATATACAGCTGCACATACGCTCGATTTATACACAGAAGTAGCTTCAATATGTCGACCGCCAGTACACGAAATCGGTATGTCATTACAAAAAACGCACAGTACATCTACAGGGTATCTCGTATCTGTTTATAAAGTTTTCGAAGGAGACGATAGAGAAAAATTTGAAAGAAACTGGTTGTACTGGACAGGTATGTATATATGTATAATGGCATTAAGAATTTATTTACCTTCAAAACCATAGATAAAAAAACAGTCCGATTCCAAAGTATCTTCATTAATAATGGTGGTCAAAATCGTCCGAACTAGAGTCATTATTTGATTGAATTATGAGGGTAATACCACATAATCATCTTCTTCTTTGAGAACATTTTAAATACTGGAGACTAAGTCTCTAAATCTCACCTAGCGACCCCACTGCTTATCGCACACAGTCTGGCAGGAATATTTCGAATAAATTGTGTGCATACGGCTCCAGCCAATAGAAATTCATTCATGTCTACGATTCGTTGTTTTAATTGGTAAACAGTGGAGATGATGAGTCCACGTGGACTGACAGTTTGTGTTTATTCCTCTCATATCTTTCTTCTGCGTTCGATATTGGAAGAACTGTGTATTATAATTATTTTTTTTATTTCAGGAGCAAGAATGATCTATCGATATCTACCCCACGCAGCGGGCCTTCGTCGAATTTCGCTGCACAAATCGCTTAGTCCGAAAGGCGACAAAATGTACATTTTATTATGCGAATGCGCTAATCTATTAGAAGACGTGACAGTTTGCGCATTGATATTACCTGCGCTGAGAGCAAGATTGACGGGATATACAGGATTATTTAGACCGTTACAAACCTTTTAATACGAAATGGGTCCAATCTAATTTTAAAACTATAGAGATAATATCGGGAGGCTACTAAAAAGGTTCAAGTCTCCTTTAATAATTTACAGGGTGATTTATAAAATTGAGCATAAATTTTAATTGGTTAAGAAGTTAAGAATCTCCAGGAGTTTCTTTATTTCTGTCGGGCAGTTAAATGTCTCCTTGAGGTTGGTTTTCGTATCGATCTGCTGGTATGCGGTAGACTATTCTCTGCACTCGGTAACAATGTCCTTAACAGACCACAGGAACATGACAACTTTCGCAGACAGGACTACTTTCTGACGACAGTAGTCTCAGTAGAGTCTCCTTATTGTCACAGCTTCTCTCCCAATCAAAATGTTTAGAGGCAGATTCTTGAATGAGGTTGGTTAATCTTTAGATTATTGGCAAGCTGTCTGACGAGCGTTTCGACGAGACTGAACACTATCTACACCAACACTAACGATTACACTGTGTCTGGCGCGCGTTTCGATAACCAAGTTACCGTCTTCAGAGACTGAAGGTAAATGTATGTATGTCTTTTTTACTATGATGTGAAGAGGAGGTTGTAGAGACACAAGTATGACAAGCCACTCATCAAGATCTATCTGCGTGTGAAAAAGTCATGCTGAGAAAAGTTTGTGTGGAAAAATCAATGGATAAAATGAAAATTTAGTAATTTTTGTAAGGTTAGGATAGGTTCTGATAGGTTTTTCGATAAAACTGATGCATTTTCACACACACATAGATCTCGATGACATCTATCGAACAAATGGCCATTTTATCTTGGAAAACATTATTAATACATATCAGGGGTAGAAAAATTATGGCATCGGTGCCATGTGATACGTAAAAATTTGTTTTATGATACAGTATGAAAAAAAAAATATATTTTGTCCAAATAACAAAGTGAAAACTTGTTAATAACTATTATTAGTAGCTCTTGCGTGAGTTTTATATATAAATTAGGAATTTTAGATGTGTATACAGTTGAATAATTTAAATAATCATTTTTATTGCTACACGGTTTTGTATAATAGTCCAGTCAATTTTTTCGCTGTTTTGTTTTTTCAATGGAATAAATATCTTCAATAAAGTGCCCAAATAAGGGGAAAATTATCATTGTTTCCCTTAGAAAACGTCTTGAAAACGGTCGATCGAGCGAAAATTTTGCATAGAACAGAAAAATTAGTAAATTCCATTAGCTTTCGAATGAAAAAAGCAAAAATATGGAATAATTCTAATATTTTGCATAAAATTCAATTTTATTGGCCAGTTAAGAAAAATTCCTGATTTAGTCAAAAAAAAAACAAAATTTCAAAGCATCACTTATTTAAAAATACAAAGGTGTGTACAATTTTGTATGCGCTCGAAAAAGAAGAGTCAAAAGCTTATATTGACTGGACTATAAATATTAAATTGAATTATTAAGCTTGACTCAGGGTTTTTTAATGTTACATAGCCGGGCAAAATGGACGGAGAACATTGAATTTATAGTTAAATTAAGCCTTTTATGGAAAATTTTTCGTATATTTCATACACTACGTAATGGCGTTTTTGGACATATGTCGCTAATATTTTGAATGCATAGTTTTTATGATATTTTCAAATTTACTGATACCGGGTTTACTATGTGAGATATTTATTTAATACAAGATGATAATTTTATACTTTCGTGGTCCCTCGTTTTTTGGCTCTAGAAAATCGAAAAGGCATCCGATTTCGACGCATTTTTTTTAATGGTTAGTAAATAATTTTCATTCGTGAAACTTCTGGCGTTATTACACCACTCTTAGTAAAGACCCCAAAAGTCGAGTAAAAAAGTTTGACGCGTGTACCACGTGAGGTTGTTCTGATGAATTTTCCGGCACTTTCGGTCGATTCTGGCGAGGTTTTTCCGACCTCCAAAACTTCTGGCGTTATTACAACGCTCATATTTGAGGTTCGGACCCCACGATCCAAGAGTTTTCACTAGTGTACCATATGAGGTCTTCCGGTCCATTTTTTCATATCCGACTTGTACAGAGTGCCTCAAATCCAGTTTGGTGATGTACTAGCGCTGCTTTTTGTAGTCAGCTCTGGCACTAATCTGCCGTGACCTCAGCACTATCGTGTTGGCAGAATTTACAAATCCGTTCAGGCTAAAATTTGGTCCATAACAAAAAACGTAAAACGGTGAAAACTTCATCCTCAAGTCATACACCTTCTACAACTCAATAAATTCAGATTTATCATATCTACTAACAAAAAAATACGAATACATTCAAAATATGAAGTCATATTTTAAAAAATGTACATTTTATATAAAATTTATTTCATAAAATTCATACATTCGGTGTTCTGTCCACTTTGTTGACTCTGTATACAAACTCTAGTATGGAACAAATGATCTGTGATGTCTGAATTTGTATATTAATAAACAAAGAATGGATCATTTATATCATCCCATATTCCTCCAATCTCCAATCATAGATCTCTCTCTTAGCTATTCCATACTCTCCCAGGTGTAGCGCTCTGAAGTTCCTCAGGTGTTTGTTGAAACGACAGTGTTTGTCTCAACCCCTGTAGGTTATCCCAATAATCGGTTTTGGTCCTATTCACTTTGTTTTCCAGTGATTTTTCCATTATTCTTTAGCTGATGCCACAGAAGGGTTCGGATCCCACGAAGGACTTGTTGTCTGCCTCCGCTTTAGCAGACTGCTTGAGATGAAAAAACGTTTTTACTTTCTATTTTGTTTACGGTATAATTGTTAACTTCCACGATCTAATGAGTTCGTACTTTCTCCCACTAATATATCTAGAGCAAAATACTGGATCTAGAGTCTCCTAATGAACACCTACAACTCAGTTTTCTATTCCTTATTCCTGCTCGAATTCATCTGAAGCATCTTCAACTTATCCATCAAAACCTGTTCATCGATTCACAGCAGAGACTCGGACAGAAATCCTGAACTCATCGATCGAAATTGACAAAGTTATTAGGCATGTAGAAGATATTGATGATAGATCAAAAATTCGAGATTCAGGTGATTTTCGGCTACTTCGGAATAGTGAGATTTGTTCTTGTCAAAGATATTGAGATTTAGATGATCCATCGTACGCGTACTGGTTGAAATGTCATAATATTAGTCTACATATCAGTCCAAAACAAAAACATGACAAATGAGATGCTTTTAGTGCAGTTTTTAATGAGGTTAACAAAAGCAATAACAGTTACAATCACTAAAATTGTATTTAAAGACTTAGGAATATAAAGAATTTTTTTAAATACTTTTGTTTTCTTTACCTTCCACAGAACCAAACATTTGAAATTATCTGTTCTCAATCTTAAGGCAGCTTAGAGGTTAAATAAACTTGAGGAAATTTGGGATTCCACATCATAGTGCGTCACACACCTTTCCAAACGTTTTTTCCATTGATCGAAGCAGTGCTGGAAGTCTTCTTTGGTGAGTGCCTTCAGGAGCTCTGCCGTTTTTGCTTTACCGCTTCCATCGACTTGAATCGGGCCCCTTTCAAAACAGATCTGTTTCTAACCTTCCAAGGAAATCTAATCCGACCCTTCGACGCAAGAGCTTTTGGTCAGGAGTCAGATTTTTTGTCAAACTTTTGTCATGTGTAATTCCTCGTGTAAAATCGTTTCTTTATCGAGGTTTACAGCCTCGGCCATCATCCGGATGGTCATTAGACTATTTGCACTCACAATTTGTTTGATTTTGGTCTTTATTTCCGGAGTCGAAACAGTCACAGGGCGACTTGGGTACTGGTCATCTTCAATACTCTCTCGAACGTGCATAGACAAGATATTTAGATACCCACCACCTTTCGTTTTTTACCCCACCTGTCTAGGGCGCCTTCTAGGCGCGCAGTCTCGTTATTTAATAGTCAGACTTCGTATGTCATTGATGAATTGTTTCGAAAACATGGTGATGAAGGTCAGTCGGCGTTGTGCTACAGCCACGTAAACATTTCCGCCATTATTGATGCTCCCGCCAAGTGTGATTCGTTTTCTAAAGAAATCCATCGAAGAATGGGGAAAACTTCATGAGTGATGGTGTCGAAAATTTGAAAATGACAGTAATGATGTACATGATGAAGGGGGCCAAGGACGTAAATCTGTCGTTTCAGATGACAAGTTGACAAAATGGTTAAAGAAATCCGTAGATTCACCATTACAGCGGAATTTCCAGAAGTTTCAAGGTCCGTTCATTGGCGACAGCTTTCTTTGAAGAGGGTATTGAAAAGCTTGTCCACAGATATGACAAAAATGTCTCAATCTCTTCGATCTTTTATTTATAGCCTATTTTAGGTTGAAAAAAGCTACGTTCCACGTAAATACTGGTCAAGACAGCTCAAATTCCGAATCTGATAAACTCTAAAACGAAATTTATTGCTGCAATAATATAAATCAGTTTATAAAGTGTTATTTTAATTTAGTTAAGAGGACACCCAGCTGATGGATTAAATAGTATGTTTGCGAACCACATAAATATAAACCTAACTCATATAAAATCCAAGTTATGTCTAGTATTAAAACGCTAATTGGCGCAGTCAGTAGGATATTTCGAAAATTTAAGGTTATGCAATGGACATTTTTTCGTTTCAACGATTATCCGGAACGTTAGAATTTGTATTCGAAAACTGTCGATTCGAGTTTTTATCGAAGAGCTGCAGATAAGTGGACATCGAACGATTCTAGCCCACAAATTTCCTGGGGTAATAAATAACATCGTTCCAACCATTAGGACCGCAAAACAGGAGGAGGTTTTGGAGGATCAATCGAAAAATAATCGAAACCGTTCGATCTAAGTGTTTGTCCAAAAATTGATATAAAGACATGATGCGAATTAGAAAAAATCTGTACTTTAAAAAATAATGCTTTATTATAGTTTTCCGCTCGAATACAAAACATCAAATCGCTTATATTTTTTCAAATAAAGAATCAATCTCGCCGGAAGGAATTACGCTATGAATGCACTTCATACTTTCGAAAGCGGAATTTTCGGGCGAATCTTTCTTCACCAAACATTTTTTAATTAGTTCATCTGCCTTCTTATCGTCAGCTCCGCTTTTTTCAACTAGTCCTCTCATGATCGTTTCATTGAAATCTCCATTTTGTTGTTGTATACCGAATGATTTATTTACGCAAAACAAATGTTCTTTCAGTTTGGGATCATCGGTGAAAACTCCATCTTTGATTTTGAGAATCAAATCCATGTCGACTCCAGATTCCTTGTAACATTTTTTGCCGTTTTCGATAAGCTTAGCTCGAATTTCTGGTGTTAGTACTTCTGCCTGAAATGTATAAAAAAACATCAGCAAATATACAAAAATACAAAGAAGAAATAGAACAGAAAGATATTAAAAAAATTAAAACGATTCCAACTCGTTCAGCTAGTCCAACCGAAACATTACGACGGACAACTAGTTCAAAAGTATCCCACTGATTAAAACTTTACAAAAGGCAAAGAAATTGGTTGGTACCTCGAAGAAAAGAGATACATTCTACCAAACAAAATAGAATCCAGCACGAAATAACTTTAGTATCATATTGTCCAAAGAAGAACAAAGTTGCAATTGATGCAATGAACGATGCAATTGATACAGAAACAGGAGAAATCCAAGGAGCTCCAGGCGATGTCCTATGGTTAGAATATTTATCGAATCTTTTGCTAATACGTCCTCAAATACAGTTTACACCAACATTGAATGAACTGCCTGTGGAATATAGAAAACGTCCAACTTATGTGGGACGTCGCATAAGTCTTCCAGGCGCAAATGCCACGAATTTGCGTGCGAAAAACACATGGCCGACATCGTGTTTGAATAAATGAAAATACAGAAGTTTGTGAAAAATTATTTTTACCTGAGAAGCTTTTATAATACAAAGACCGGCGACTATAATCGGAAATATCATGATCACTAGCAATCAAGCACTGAAAACAAATAGAATGGATGAAAACCACGCGTGTAAAAGAATTTGAGCTCACTTATATATCGATTTCATTTCGAAATTTATATCTGTTCGTAATGATGATTACCTTTTATTTCTAAAAAAGATTTTATCACTTGTTTAAACAATTTCGAATGATCGCCGATTGTGCATGATGATAAAAAATAACGCGGCAATCAGCGAATGACAAAAGATTTTTTTTTCATGGAAATTGTTAATATGAATCGCCATTGTATGGTAAAGCTTTTGTAATGACTGTATGAATAATTGTAATGAAAAGATAAAATTGTCTAGCTCCTTTGTTAGAGAAATTAGGAAAATTTTTTAACCGACCTCGTAATATATGTATTACGTAGAATTGTGTAATACCAAATTTAATATACTTGAACGCTAATGAAATTAAAATCTTGTATCACAACAATTCACGGACAAAAAATGGGTGTTTAAGAACTAATTAATATAATCGCAACCATCATTAATTCAAGGATTCTTCAATTACGATTTTTTTCCTAGACAAATGTTACGTAATATCTTTTGCTTAATTATGAATCTTAACTCTTTTTCTAAGAAGGATATTGTGATATAATTTTTTATAAACTTGAAGATATAAAAAAGTTTGCGTTAGATAATGGAAATGTATAAGGACGTTGATTTGAGAAAATCAGATAATTTCAAATGTCAAGATGATTTTTTTGGCTCTAGAATTTCGAAAAATATCCGATTTCGATCAATTTTTTGTACAAACTTCGTTTTTTCGGCAGATTTATATAAAAAAAAATTAAAACTATTAAATTTTAGGTTAGGTTAGATTAGGTTAGGTTAGGGGGGGGTGCTAAAAATTCAGAACAAATGTTCACATTTTCAACATCCCCCGGCCCACGCCCCATTCCCAATTCCCAGTCAACATTAGTAAGATACCATTTTTTTAACGGAGAAAATTTTCAATTTTTCAAAGTAAAATTTTAATATTTTACACTTGATATTACAATAAGTGATTTTAAGAATGTTTTCGTTCATATAACATTAATAATTACTTAATAAAAAAGTTATAAACAATTATATGTGAGACGACATCAATTTTTAGATGAATTGTTATTATTTTTAATTGTAAAAACATTTTTGTATAATTTTTTTTTTCAATTTGTTCGTTTTATTGTGTAGATTATGAAAAAAAATAAAACAACTCAATTGGATTATTTGTAAAAAAATTATCAACAATTATACGTTAATGAGTACATTTTCATGAACATTTAAAGCCCTGAAACTAATATACATTTTCATTTTTTTATTCCCAATTTTTTTTTCTAATAAATCCGCCGTAAATACGAAGATTTTGAAAAAAATTCATCGAAATCGGATGATTTTTCAATTTTCTAAAGCCAAAAAACGAAGGGAATTACCTTGTTTTATGTATATTTCTACATAATATTGTATATTAGTTTGTATCCCATTAAATAAAATTACTTATGCGACAACACTTTTATACAGTTTTTAATCTTTCTTATCAATAATAAAACAACCATGATGACGTCTCACATATTAAGGCACTGGTTTCCTGCCTTTTTGTACAAAATTTGTTGCGCCCCCTTATTTTTTCTAACAATCTAATCTCATAAATACTCAACTGATATTATAATTTATTGGTTATTTATGTAGTTTCAATATCACTTATTGCGTATAAAAAATATGATACAGAGTGATTTTTCCAAATCGGGTCATAGAATTTAGCTAATACCAGTCGAATGCTTGATAGTAGCATCATGAAAAAATTCAAAATGTGTAAATACTATACCCAATTGAAATTTATGATCAATTTAAACACCCTGAGTGGCTCTAGATATGGTAAAATTATGTTCCTCAGAACTCACCTTGTATGAGAAGTTGATAAACTTTAAAATCGGAAACTAGCCTGCGAAACAAAACATCTTCGGTACCTCTGGTATATAAAAATCCAGTTAGTCATAGTTCTCATAAAACAACTTTATATAGTTTCTTTCAAACTTGTTCTCGAAGAATTTATCGTTTTTTGTAGAAAAAAACATCATTTGTATGAGACTATTAAATATATCATTTAATTAATCCGTTAAAACCTGTTCTACGAAAAAGAATTTATTATGAAATCTCAATCTTATTATAATTCTGAAATTGTGTAATCCATGGTCAATTTCAGCTCATTGCAGTGCCTTAGTTTGATTATTTAACTGAATCAGCACCTAGTTGATTCCCTCTTAAATGTTGAAATTGAACTAAGAAATACTGAAATTAACGTTTTGTTCTCACTCACTTAACACAATTCTCACTTAACGGAAAAATCTGCAAAAGTTCCCACAAAGCCACAATTAGTAGTTTCCAAATCTGGACAAAACTCAAAATTTCCTGCATGAACTGCATCAATCTCGATCTAACATAACCTTTTTCGCATATTTTGGCGGTTACTAAATTTCCAGAAGGATAAATATGTGCTGAAGAACGCCACCTATATAATGATTTCCAAATATCGAGCGTTAACTCGTAACTGTTCCTATTTGTTGGTACTGAGGATATTTTTCTGATTTCTGAACTACAATCTGTTCTTTTAGATTGTAGCTAACATATTTCTTATCAATTTCGAATGTGGTGCTCAATTTTCGGTGAGTCGCTTTACCCAAAGCTTCTATATTCTTTTTGACATTTTTTTTGCTTTCCTGACTCTCTTTCAATTGAAATATCTCCCTCAACACGCCGTCAGTGATTAGATTTCTTCAGATCTAACCAAAAGCACTTTGATGAGGCTCAGATATCAGATTTAACGACAGCTCAATACTCAATTGGACACACACAGAAATCCATCTTGTCACCTTTTCTCTTTTTCCATAAATCAACAATCTACTTGACAAAACTACAAACCCGATCTATAGCTTCGTCGACGATAGCACGCAAAGAAGACTGGCATTGATGCCCAGAATTTGGTCTTGTCTGGACCTTAGAAAGATTCACAAAAACCTGGAGCCTTCTTCAAGACCAGAAAGCTATAAAATCTACAATATCCAGGTTCATCTATATTTAGGAGTATTGCTCATACATTTGGAGTTCGGCTCTCAAGCATTACCCTCAAGATGCTCGACTCAATACTGAAGAGAGTGATAGACAACCCAGAGTTGACCAGAAACTTGGACAGCTCAGATCTTAGCAAGTCTTTTCCGAACACTACAGCATACAGTTCGATATCAATAGGTATCTTCATATGGTAGACACCACCCGAACTACTCGGTTTCCGTAAATAATTGAACAACATTGTCCACAATTTTGAGCGTTGGAAAGAAATAAAAATATCAGATATACCAAAAAATAATTATATCTTCCAATCGATATCAATACATCAAATTTAACTGAAGGTGACTCTGGACAAGTTAACGGACGCGAATATTACAACGGATGAAGCCAAAGACTCCATTAATTATCTTAATTGAATCCTCAAATTCTACGACTATCTGACGGTATAAAAGGTGTTGGGTGAAACATATGAAAGCAGTTCTCCACATCCTTCTTCTAATAACGCAAATAATCATGTTTAAACTAAGTCTTGTTTTGTGTGTTGTTTTTGCAATAAGCGAAGTCAAGGTAATTATACATTTTCTATTTTTTTTCACTCATACACATTGTCTAATTATTACAAAAAATATATGAGGTGTCTAAAATGTATTTAAATAATAGTTGCTACTATTCACCTCTGAAATAAATTCAATATTTCGAAAACGTTGTCAAACGGGGGCTGTTAAACTGCTCTGATAATACATAATACCGTCGAAACTAATCAGTGATTACAACCTCTCCTTGCAATTGCGAACCATACATTTTCTTACTCCTTAGATTTTATGTGGTTTTGTTGATAATTTATTATCACTTTGAGTCTCTATTTTGTTTAAAAGTAAATAATATTGATGTAAATCTAATGTAAAACAAAACTTGTAGTTTCTATCGTAATTTTACACTCTCAGTAATAAAAATTAAAACCGAAAACCTAATTAATGCGTTTCAAAACTCTCCACTACCAAAAATTTGCTTTTCTTTGTGATAAAATTCTAGCAAAAATCGAATTTAGTTTTTTCGCGGAAAACTAATCATTTGTTGGGTTATTCCTAAACAAAATCACAATAACATTCGATATTATTCCAAAATTTGAATTTCTTTGACATACTATTTTCATTATAACTAACAGAATTGAATTTCTATGTTTCTTTGTTCGGCTCATATACTGAATTATTTCGTATAAAAAATATTGTTCTAGCTTGCTCCAAATGATTTCCAAAAACTTCAAGAAACCACTCACGAGGAATGTTTGAAGGAAGCAGGAATCGAACAAGTCGAATTGACTAAAGTATTCGAATCGAAAGCATCCGAAGAAGCGTTTGAAAATTACTCTTATTGTTTTGCTAAAAAATTTGGTGTTATCGGAGAAGACAATAAAATAAACAAAGATAAAGCTAGGGAACAGTTTGAAAGAGTCAAACCTGGATCATCAGAAGTTTTTATGAAAGCATGCGTTCCAGATGGAGAAGTTAGTAAAAAAATGGCTCTGGTTATGTCGAAATGTATAGTTCAGAAGAAAAGAGAACTTTTAAACCAATAATACCATTTTTCTAATTTGAATAAATACTTTTATGAACTAGATATTGTTTTATTCAACACTAGTTGACACAATTTATCCCTGACTGGCTACAAATTTTCATCATCACCTCCAAATAGAGTCCTTTTGAGCCAATATAAAGCCTCCCGACGCTTAATCCAAATTGTTGTTTGTTGTTTTTTGATAGACATTAATGAAAAATGGGAAGAAAAGATTTTTTTATTAAAATATTTCTGTACTAGAAAAATTTAAAAACATATATAATATTTAAATCATTATCCCTCTCCATCATCATTATCTTCTTCTTGGTCTTCTTCATCTTCATCATCACTTTTATCGGAATCATCGGAATCATTAGGTGACGAACTAGATTCCTCCGGCCTATTCACAAACCTGAAAGATAAAATTCATACAAGTGGTAACATACTAAATTTTTATAATTACCAATAAAGTTCAGTAAAATTTTAAAGTACACTAATAATCAAACAAAACTCACCCTTCGACCAATTTGTCAATTTTCTTTTGCCCCTCTATAAAATTGTGTTTCAAAATTGTATTTAACTCTGGATTTTCTTTTGCAGGGTCTTCGGTATCTTTGATCAACGTTACGTGACTGTCGTATAATTCTTTTCGTCGTCTATTTTGTAACAGTTCGCCCAATCTTTTGAAGCAATGAATACCTGAATCATTAAATGTTTTGCTTCAACGGAAGAGTATCACAAAAATAATTTAAAAATTTCATTGTTTCACATAACAAGTGAATTGAGACTTTTTTTTTATATACAACTTGATTTTATTATTCGATGAAGTTGCTTTCAAAGGTGATACAGCGAAATGACCAAGTAATTACCGAGGTGTATGTCTTCTTAGAATCATAACGAAGCTTCTAACAAAGATTTTGATATCGCAAAGTATAGATATAAATGAAGAGCAACGAGGCTACAAAAAAAGGTATAGAGTATAATAAGCCGACCTTCCTATGCTACAAGAATATAATGGCCTAAAAGGGTTAAAAAGAAAGGTTTTTTCAATATTTGAGTTTTGGAAAAATATTCCTGAAATACGTAGGATGACACTTCCTTGCTGAGGAAATGAAATGCTTTTGATTTTTCATTTTTTTTCTGGAAAATCTTTTCGTTATTGATGTTGTCGTCGAAGCTGTAGAATTAAAGATATCGAAACTACAAGTGGGTGAAGGCCTAAAAGGGTTAAAAAGAAATAAAATATTTAAAAAAAACAAACGGATTTAAATAATACGAATCGTTGTACTAAAATTTGTTAAATCAAAACTTCGACTCATTTTCTTTTTCATTTTATAGACTGTTCTACGTACTTTCTTTCTTGATTTTTTCTTCCTTCAAATTCAAATTATTATCTTTGGCAACTTTTCCTATGAATTTTTCCATTTCGTAATAAGAAGGAAACTTTCTGTTGCTAAATTTTTTACTAATGGCCCTGTTGATTTCGTTATAATCCGAATCGACGAAATCCAATTTTGCGTACGTTAATCGGCCGCTATAAGGATTTTTATTTAACAAAGCACAATATTTTTTATATATTTTATCCAAACGATTATTATATCTGGAAAAAAAATGTATACATGAACAAGAATTCGGGTAATTTTGTCAGATTTCTATTTAAAACTATAAAATTTGGTTAGTCGCCTGCGAGGTAGACAACCAAAACAACAAATCCACAATCGGTTTTTCATGTTCGCGTTTGACAGAGATAGAACTTTACCTTGGATCTTCGAACGAATAGAAGAATTTTTAGAACCAAAAATTACGTTGAAATGTAATAATAAAAACCAGTCTAAGAAGCTATAACGTAGGGTACTGGAAAATGATGATGCGGAAATTCTCAGAAAAACGTCTAGTTACATGATATTTTTTATATGGAAGCAATTATTTACAACAGTATGTTATAATCGTGTTTAAAGAAACAATTTATCAAGAAATCCGTTTTATATAAATAAGTGCTTGTAAATCAACTAGAAAGTCAGTAAATAATTGGATGAATTTACATAAATTAGCAATTAGTTAAGTGTTATTGGAAAATTTAGAGGATAGTTAAGTGTTTAGTGTATAAATAGAGTTATCCCACTTTTAAAATAGGAAAAAAAAACATTACAATATACAAATATCAGTTACCTCTCTAATTTTATGAAAGCAGAATCTTCCTCCTCATCGAAATCGACTTCTTGTTCCTCCAGATGTTTTATGACTTTAACTAGTTGTTTAATTGCTTTTTCTAATTTCTGTATATGAGGTATGTAACGTTTTTCCACTTCCACGCTATCGACGTTCACTTGTTCCTTCAAGTATTGGTAAACTTCGTGGAAAGCTTTCACTGCTAATGCGGCACTTTTTTCAGCTTTCTCGGAACAAGACTTTAAAAGGATTTTGAAATCGTTGCAATCTTTTAGATTATCGTTGCGTTTACGGTAATAACTTAATAGCAATGGAATTTTTTCTCGAATTATAGTATATTTTTCATCCTGAGTTTGTTCTTCAATAATTTTTAATAACTGATCTAACAATATAGTATTGGGAGGTTTGTCAGGTACTGAAGGACTAGCTACCGATTCATCTGAAAAATATATGACACAACTTGAAAATGAAAGAAATATGAACACACAACAAGTGATAAATCTGCTCAAGCGGTCACCCTATTGCAATAAGGATAGAGCCAGTACGTCGAAAATGAGTCAGTCCAGAGTTTGCCGTCGTTACCAAGAGACTCTCTGGCCCCAAATTAACCTCAGTCCTTCTATGATTCATCAGAGAACTATAGCTATAGAAGATAAGATGAACTGAAGGATCCGTATAAATACCCATCGATAACAAGATACGTAGAAGGACAAAAAAGTAAAATGGTTGGGTAATTGAAGAAAGAAAAAATGGTTGGATGCAGTTTTGAAGGATATTAGAGAGGTGGAACCGAATTGGAGATCAAATCGCAACCTTTGGAGATGAACTGCGAAATTAGTTGAAAAACGATGAGGAAAGAAAATAAAAAGACCTGTAAATATAAAACTTCTTTTAACAGTCTGCGTATTTTGGGATCAGAATAAGACAAAATGCAGTGTCACATACAAAATATGTTTTTAGGTATAGGTACATACTGGAAATTCCGAAACGACTCACCAAAAAATCTACCGGACTTGTTATAATGATTATAATGGGTCCAATAAATTCGCAAACTTTACTTAAAAAAAAACTCGATGTCAATGATGATTGATATACAAAAATTTTTCAAAAAACACAAAAAAATGTTTATATTATACTATACAAATGTAAAAAAGCGAACCTGATTCTTTAGCATCGAGTATATCATTGATTATGTCATCGATTATTTCATTGTCTTTGCTTGTGTTAGCATCTTCGCTCTCTGCACTGATCACTTGGCAAGATTTGTCCAAATTTTTCGTCGATTCCAAATCATTGTCGGCGTCAATTATTTCTATACTATCATTAACACTATTATTTTCAACGACATCTCCATCATCTATTTGAATTATATCATTATTTATATTAGCGTCAACTGCTTCTTTACCGTTAGTACATTCTACCTACAAGATTTCAGAATATACAGGATGGTGCGAGAAAATTTTTGACTGAATATTAAGGCAACAGTGGCGGATAAGGAAAATGATCAAAGAGAGGGCTGTAAAATTTATTTTTATCCTGATAATAACGAATTATAATGGTATAATCAGGGTAAGTGTTCAATAGAACATCAAGTGGACATCAGCCACGTCTTTGTCAAGGTAAATTGTTTTGGGGAGGGAGGCGTTTTTGCTTTACAGCACCTATAACTAGAAGATATTTTGTACAAGACTCTACACCTCATTGTCCTGCTTCCAAACACATAGACTCCTCCCAAAGGAGGCTATTCTTTGGAGGATTTTTGTGTTCCACTTCCCTAGGTTGATCTGCGAGGAGACCGACCACCAGTTTCATGTCGTTTCTGATCATCATGAGAAGTTCTTGAGACTCCTTGAATTCTCTTAGAGTGTTTCTCCATCTGATTCATTAGCCATCTGTTCAGTTCATTATTGATGTGGCATCTTGTGAGGCCACAGTAGAGTTCTAGTCCAAGGTGTGAAATCGTTTCCTCTTTTTTTGCGAGGCTGCCTGCTTCCTTATTTCCTGGTATACCCTGGTGACCTGGAAACCACATCAGGGTTACTTTGTTTTTATTAACTAGCGCTTTTAAAGTTTGTTCACACTAGTTTGGATGGGATGCTTCAAGTACCTTCAAGGCTTTGCTACCTGAGAGAATGTATATGTGCTTTTTGGTCCAGAAATGCCAGTCCAACTCCTTGTGCTAGCTTTGAACCGTCATAATTGGCGGTCGTTAATTATCACTTTGAATGCATTGTATTGCATGTAATGCATTGAATGTATATCTAGAATACCATCTAAGGCTTTAGTACTTATGTCTTGCCAACAAGCTTGAGACAAGTCTATATAGCTGCAGGTGAACTTGTATCAATCTTCGAACTTACTAGGAGGAAACAACACGTGGGAATGTATGGTGATAGACAAAGAAATGTGGAAGAATTCTTTTCATTTAATTAGAAACATGTAGTGAGATACCAAGTCTGAAATAATAAGATACTTCTAGTCCTAAAACATTGTCATTAAATAAAGATTTACTGGTATCCTATCCAGTGAATTACCATCTGAAGGACATCTAAGAAACTTTCGAAAGCTCTTGTTCTTTTCTGAAAGGAACCAACTGAACACTTCATCTATGTGTAAGTCCATAGACAAAGGCTCACATGGGCCAGTCCGTTGTACACAATAGATTAATACGTTAAAATGAAGTAGATTTATAGCCTTTAAATTATAGCTAATCTAAATAAATTTATATTTATAAATATTTATTTACCTTTTCATCTGGCTTTTTTTTAATTTCATCATCACTGTCATCATCCGATGATAAAACTACTATATCTTGTCTTTTCTCTTTTATCTTCCTAACTTTTGTTATGGATACATTCGGTAAGTTGTTTAATACGTATGGATTTATTCTCTAAAAAAAGAGTTATGCAACCACAGATCATCTATACGAGATCTGCCTATTAAAGCATTAAAATCCTTATTCTAGACAAAAAATTAATTTTTTCTATAAAGAAAATCTCAAACAAATATTAGGTTGTGATATCTCAAAAACGAGGTTAGACATCGAAAATTTTATTCCTCATTTTCGTTTTATTTTGGCCTAATTAACTTAAATTAATTGCCAGAAATCGTACTCTCCCCCCTTGTCCACGACATTTAATAATACATTTAATTCGTATTTGTCTTAAAATTTCGTTCTCAAAAGTTTAGAGAGATCTTCTAAATTGATAAAAGAGGGTCTAGGAATGATACATTTGGATGTAAGAATTGTAAATGTTCTTTATTTTAGATCTAATTCAAATAAAAACAGTTAAAAACATAGTTTCATAGAAAAACGTTTTTATCATCGTAAGCGATTTTCCAAAAAATTTTATTTCTTAGACCTTTTTATACGTTTTTCGTGATGATTTAACTTGATTTAATATTTATTTTGATGGAAAAATAGGTTTAAAAATAACAGTTAAAAATTTTACGTTTCTATCTATAATTCACACTGTAATTGTGGCTAATAAGTATGTGCTGTTATTCAGTTGCAACATCAATTGTATTGGAACATATTTAGCAAATTTCGTTAGTTTATATAAAATGTATTAACAAGTTTTAAAATATGTACCCTTATTTTACAAAACAATTACCTTTTTAGGAGGAGAAACGGTTTCTTCCTCGTCGGAAGCTAGTGTTATTATTTCATCCATAAAACTAAAATCTTGTACGTACAATAATTATTACACTTGAGATCTTCAATTTTTTTTTGAAATTAAAGCAATAAGTAACTAAAACATCTCGTTAATAGGTTAAACATAAATATTCTGTCAAATATGACCATAGACATCTTCGTGTGTATGTTTCCATAGACAAACAGATTTTCAGGAAATTGGGATTACTCCGATCACAATTTGAATATTCGGAAACTAACCCGGATCACGTTCATTTTGGAAAACTGATCAAGTTAATCTCGTAGTCATATGATAGAATACTTTCTACCTATGGACGAATAAAAATTATTTCTAGCCTTATAGATCGGTGAATAAATGCGATAAGCTTTCATTTGTCTATGAAAATGATCTATTTGATCATAGATAAAATACTGAAGATAGAAAGAGACATATAAATGAAAGGTAAAAAGAATCTTATTACTACGAACCGATCAGTGATCAAAGTTAGTTTCCGAACATTCAGATCATGATCGGGTTAAATCGATCATAATTTCCGAAAAGTCTATTTATTCCATTATGTTGTGATTGGTGGAATGAAATAAGGAAGTAGAGATATAAACAAGAAAATGACTTAGAAGTTATTATTTTTCTTGAAACTGTGTTAATTTCATTTCACCAGTGTATTATTATCTGTGGCCCCTACGTAATAATCTGAACAACAAAAAATTTTTAGACTCGAATTTGGAGAAAAAACTCAGATGAAGATATTTATATAAATCGATAGAGGAGAATGATAGAATTTTTGTGGTCATATACAAAGTGTTCGTAATTTTTCTAATTTGAATTTCAAAGGTCGGTTTTTCACGAATTGGTAATTAAAAAATAAATTCAACTTTTTTCAATTATTTGTATTTCATTTATTTGGTTAACATCGACATATCTGGCAAAAGTCTTTTAATAAAAATATCGATATACAGGGTGAATAAGATACAAAATCCAAAATTAATATCAGCTTATTACTGCAGATCTGATTTTTTATTTATTTTTATTTATTTATTATTATTAAAATATACGTAGTGGGAAAAGATCTCCAAGTTGCTTTAACCTTACACAATAAAATGGGGTTATGATGTATTTTAGAAGGTATTTTAAACTTATAATCAATCGAAGTTAACTGTATCCAAGTTAAAGTGAACCTAACCTAATCGAAACTTAATTGAACCTAGCCTCGTCGAAGCTAAAGTAAGTTTAACAAAATTTAAGCTAAAGTAAACCCAAATTGAAACTGAAATAAAGCTGAAGTAAATCCCAAACTAAGCTAAAGAAAATCTAGTTTAATCAAAAAAAAAAGTAAACCAAATTTAATTTAAGCTAAAATAAACCAACCCTAATTAAAGTTTAAGTTAACCTAACCTAATCAAAAAGTTGAATCAATAAAAATGTAACCAACAATTATTTTTTTAAATTTTTTCTTTTCCTTTTTCAGCAAAACCTCCATCTCACGAAAATAATACGACCATAATAAAACCTATCATTCAATTCTCCCCAAAAGTAAGCACTCGACAGATTGAAAAGGAGGACAATTATAGAGCAAGTTAAACAACTGAAAGTGGACCAAAAGTAAACATGTGACAGTCTGAAAAGGAGGATATGGAACAACTGAAAGTACCCCAAAAGTAAGCATTTGAATCTGAAAGGGGCATAATTATAGAGGACGTGGAACAACTGAGGGTATCTCAAAAGTAAGCATGTGACAATCTGAAAAGGACGACAATAATAGAGGATATAGAACAGTTGAAAGGACCCCAAAAGTTAATACGATTGGTGAACATGTTTAGAGAGAGGCAGGATAAAGAAGATTGAAAATAATGGAAATGGAAGAAACAAAATAGTACAGTTAAGTGACCTCAGCTTCGAAGTACACTTTTAATTGAGATAAGCAACAAGAATGACACAAAATACGTGACGAGACACATAATTCTTGCAGGACGTAGGGTATATGGTGGATAAAAGCGGACACACATCAAAAAAATGAAAAAACGATAGCGGAAAAGTATAATTACAAAATGGAGAACGAGAAAATAGTGCCAGGAAGACCGAAAAGTAGATGCAGGGTCAAAAGAGCACAATTCGAGCCGGTACAATTCTTTATACATCAAAGAGGGACAATAGGAGAACATAAATTCATCAAAGCGCAACAAACAACTACTATTTTGTCCAATATATCGCAATCTTCCGGATTACTTCCTTTTTTAATCAAACTAATCGGTATGGTATCTTTGACAATTTTAAATTTATTTTTCATCATTCCGACAATTTTCTTAACGTGAATTCTAACATGGGAAACGTTTCTAGTTAGCTCTATATCCAAAGGATGTAATTGATCCTTAATCTTTATAAAAACTTGTATATCACAATTTATTGATGAATCCTCAGAAGTATCTTCAATTAAAAACCCCCTATTCGCTAAAACAACGTCGCCCGGTGAAATATAATTCAAAAAATCACTATTCGCAACGATTTCTTCGTCTGTAGCCGTCCCTTCACAAGCTTTACTAACGTAACTAACCGTTCCCTGTGGAGTGAACCCTATTAAAAATTTTATAATGTTGTCGTGTTTGTTTTTCGACCAATACTGTTGTTGGTGCGGTTTTTCGATAAAAAATTCGAAACAATCTACAATAACGGTCGTTTTGTCTTGAAAAGCTTCTCCGAAACAAGAAGGTATATTTTTTTGTGCCACTAAACGGTCCGGGAATCTTATTAAATGCTTGAATTTGGTATAAAGAATATTCAAAATGTTTTCGAAATATGTAAAACTGGAGGTCGGGGAAATTTTAAAGTGCCAAGCTAAATCGCAAAAATCATAATTCAACCTCAATTTAATAAGAGCTAGCAGCAACTGATTAAAGCTACTAAGGGCGTTAGTACTTTGGGTAGTGATACTAGTTTCGATAGTTTTGAAAATAATATAAAATGTAACGTTGTAGGTGAAACCTGTATAATACTTCCACTTCAAATCGTTGCTGGTCTCCTCCCGAAGACCAAACGGTGACATGTCCAATTTTTTTTCCAAATCTTCCATTTTTCTTGTAGCGCAACTGAGTTGATCGAATTTCAAGTAAAGATCATTCATGGTAAGATCCGTTTGAGACGCGATACCAGTCTCAACATGTACCGTGATATTTGATTCATCAAGTTTAATAAACTTAAAATAACATCAAGTAAAAATAATATTACAGGCCGTTTGTTTTTACACACTTACCTTACCACTTTTAAATCTTTTTGTGTATAAAATATTCTCATCGTCAGATTGTCTTTCAACTTTTGGAGAATTGCGTCCCATATTTTGAGACGGAATCCAGTCAGGATGACTGTACTCCTCTAAAGCAGCAGGCTTTCCTAACATTAATACAAAATATATTGAAACTTTTCGTCAATACGAAGCGACATATTGAAATATATTTCTAACACACACTTTGCGGTATTTAAAATTCGCGCTAACTGAACTCGCTTTACGCGAACGCATTGATTGATCATTTAAAGCGTGTGACAACCAGTACAATATCAATTGATTGGTCTTTTTAAACTAAAAGAATATGAATTTAAGTTGGCAATTCTATTGATTCCTGATTGGTCGAATTCCGGCCGGTTTTACATAGCACTTTTGACATTTATGACATATGACAATTGTATAAATTATAAACAAATATTTTACATTTTGTTCTTTCTTGCATAATTGCTATTGTTTTATTAAAATATAAAAACAGTTCTTGTAACAACTAATTTGAAAATGGACGCAGATAATATTCCAAATACAGTCGTCTGTAATTGTAGGTCACTTATCGTCTATAGAGAAGTAAAACATTGTGAAGCTGTATAAACAAATCTCAGATGACGAACCAGAGACAAAGGTGATTGCCGTTGTGCTTAAAATTGTAAAAACGTTGGGTAAGTCATCGAAAATAGCATTTTTGTATCTGGGGGAACGGCAATGCTCCCGCCAAGTCGAGCAAAAAATTTTGTCACTGACTGATCGATCTTCAAAACTTTAAGGCACTTCTAGTAGGCATAGAAGCTTCAAATTTTCAATGCAATTACTATTTAGTGTATAAATCACGGAAAAACTAAAATATTTTGCAGTTTCAGTTCGGTAGTTGTAATATGCCGTCAGTTTTGAAACAAAATGTATCAACGCTATTTAAAAAGGCTCTGTTTTGGACAGAAGAAAGCAAATATGAAAATAAAAAACGAAACAAAGAAAAAATTCCTTCTGCCATTACATCAGAAAGTCGACAGGAATACCATGATAAAATAACTAGAAAAGAAGTAGGAAGAAAAAGAAAGAAGTGCTGAAGAGAGGAAACGCAAGCAAGAGGTAAAGAAAACAACACAAAAATCAGTTAAAAGAAAAAAAACTATGATAGACTTTGAAATCTCATATGATAGCGAGGAATGGGAAGAAAGTAGTGATAGCATAGATGTTCAATGAGATAAGGAGGAATCCGAAGATGAGGCCGAATGTGAAAACAAGCAAGAAGTTAATTTAAAATCAAAAGGGAATCTAAAATTCTAAATTTTGTATTGGCAAAGTTTTTGGGAGGTAAAAGGCAAACATTCTTCTACAGATATATCTATGTGGTTAAAAAATTTATAACGAAAATGATATTAAATTTTTTCAGACTGATGGAACACGATATTTCCACAATAAAAATGGAAGACTAAGAAACTGAATTGCAAAATATTGGCGATTGAATAAAATATACTTTTTCAAAGGAGATAGATATTTTTGAAGCTTAAATTCTATTCTTGTACCCAATTTGATTATCTCTCATATTTTATGCCTAAAAATAAAGTTTTTGTCAATAATTGGTGTGTCAATCATTGATACTTGTCAATTGCTAGTGTGTCAACAACTGAATAATAGGTGTCGATTATTGGATCTTAAAAAATATATTAAAATATCGTAAGGGATTCCAATTGTGTCAATTATTGGTACCTTTACCTTATTGTAAAAAAAAGTGATGAGATGGAGTTTTTAAATATGTTTTTTTAGTTTAAAGACAACAAAATCTAATGTATTGAAAAACCTATGCATTATTTTAATTTTGCAATTAACCTACCCAAGTCACTATTCTACAAAACAAAACAGCATGCATCTATTTGAGTGCCCGTTGTACAAGTCCCATCCAAAATTTATATGGAGAAACTGGGGAGCTACCACTTTTTTATCGAATACAATATCTGAGCATCTCATGAGCTATATCTGTATTTTTGAATACAAAAAATCCTGTAATCCGTAACATCTTATCTGATTCTCAACTAGTGCAATGACATCTCTTTTCTATCACATAGTCAACATGTATCCAGTATGATTATGCAATTCCCATATATCTATGATAGATCATCAATAGATGCTATCCCCTCACAATCAATTAGCTCTCTCTACTACAGCCGGAGACTTGCTCCCCTCAATAAATCAGAAACACCAACAAACATAATGAAATTAGAGTTCCTTAGAACCTTAGATTGAAATGTAACTGTAGCTGCCTTCTACTCCGGAATATTGTCAAAATCTTCTGTAGTCTCTCCTTTTACATCTACCCACTCTGCTAAATTGTTTGCCATTCTAGAAGCATCTGAGGAATTCCAGAAAATTGGCTCTAAAAATATCCTTAAAATAACAGATTCCCAAAGTTCACTAATGACAATCTGACAACAATATCCCAAACATTCTATTGTCATTCTTATTAAGAATGAGCTCACTTGCAGAAACAACAAAATAAATATTAATTTTATGTGGATCCCATCAAGGAATGAAAACTTTAGCAACTACCACATTCACTGAAGAAGCTATTTCAAGAAGACCCAAAGAAACTTATAAACTACCCGAAAGACTGCAAACTAACTAATAAAATGTAGATGATTGTAATATTGAATGTATTGAACTTCAATTACTCGCTAATAATCCACGTAGTTGATAGGAATAAAAAAATACAAAATATTATTCCAATAAAATGACGAACTTATAATTTACGTTCAATGTTAAAAATTCTTAAGATATGGATTACCTGTGATAAAATGTTTACTGCAAACCCTCTGGTTCTTTAGTTTAGATTCCGTGAGATCATCTCGATTAATTGCTGCTATCCAGAGCGCTCTCCGTTTCTTTGATAATTCGTTTTTTTCTTTAACAAATCTAAAGCTCAATTCAGCGGGTATTGAAAAAAACCTCACATCATCCCTGTTGGAACGGCTTCCGCAATCGAGTACAAGACATGTTTGAGGCATTTTTAATTATAACTTATACAGTCAATTAAATAAAGAATAATAACAAAAACCACTCTTTAAATAGAGTAATAATACATGATGATCCTGTTTGCCCTTAGACGCCATATCAAAAAATTTTTGACAGTTATTTATGGTTGCTATTTATCTTAAGGTGCAATTTTAGGTTGATGCTTGACGCCGGCTTACAGCGTCAAATGAGGTCACGTGGTACAATTATGATTGGAATGTCATCACAAAACCAGAAATTCTTTAACTTTTTAAATCGGGTATTCAACTCAAAAATGTGACAGTTTACATTTAACGAACACTTTATGTTTATTGGTTAACAGACTATTTGCAGAGGTGATATATTTTACAATTTTTTGAGCGTATTTAAACTTGACGCTTTTATATTTTACGCAGCAAATGTAGAATTGCCCTTAAGCTGAAATTATACCACGTGATCTCATTTGACATTCTAAGCCAGCGTCGAGCGTCCACATGAAATTGTACCTTTATCGTATGCGTCGATGCCATAGACAAATAATAAATTCAATAAAGATTACAGAAAATAAGATAAAGTCATGTACTTAAGCTGGAGGGAAAAATTTGTAATGTATTTTTTTTCAACTGTTCATTTCTTGGTATTAGTATATTATCTCTAAACTCATTAATATGACAAAATTTTAAAGGTTACTGCACTGGCGCAGAATAACGTTATGGCAGTGTATAGGGAATTGAGTTGAAATTTGTGGCACCGTCGTCATTGATATACCTTGAACATCGTTTTAGACTAGAACTACATTAATACTCACAATTACATTGTCTGATTTATGTTTTCATAACCAACTTGAATAAACCGTTTTTTCAGTATCTGAAGACAATAACTTGGTCATCGAAACGCTCGTCTGATAGTATAATTGTGAGTGTTGGCAATCAGTATGTTTAGTATAAACATCAGATTCCAGATATTCCAAATTAGTGCAACTCTATGGTATTCAGTTTTTCAATGTTCCAAAAGAAGAAAAAGTTGACAGTTCAATAAATCCTATAACCTATATAAAATTACTCAACTGTGAATATTCTTCTACATTTCTAAATAAGGAGTTCAGAATTTCAAGTAATTGAGACGTCGAAATGACTTCAACAAACAGTAAAGGTACGTTTCAACCAGATTCTGACGTTCACATCACATATGAAGATCAACAGAAAATTAATCGTTTCGCTAGATTGAACGCTAAATTGGAAGACTTTAAAGACGAAATTAAAACAAAAGAAAATGATCTGAAGAATATTGAAGATGCATGTGATGAAATCGCACTTTTCGACGATGACGAACAGATTCCGTATTTAGTAGGAGAAGTTTTCATCTTTCAAAATGTCGAAAAAACCCAAAAGTGTTTAGAAGAGACGAAAAATAAGATAGACGAAGAAATTAAACATTTAAAACTCAAGTCTAGTGAAGTGAAGGAAACTATGAGTGATTTGAAATCATATCTATATGGAAAATTCGGAAGCCATATTAATCTCGAAGCAGATGAAGAGTAAAATTTATCTTTTATTTACTTTATAATATTATATACCTACAATCATGTTTTACACAATATACTTTCTTTTTAAATAGACTATTTTAAAAACAAATTTTACCCTCAAATAAATAGGTGTCGAATGTTACACTTTTTAAATTTCTGTCTCCAGACTGCTTTCAGAAACTCAACATTCATTGCAGTCTCGAAACCTCGATTATTTCATGCCCACCTGAGACTAAGTCTCGAAAGAAAGTGTGAGACTCCACTCATAGTGACAAGTTTATCATAAATTGTTTTATTCAAATAAATAGAGTGAAAAAAGGGATTGTTGGATGAAGGAATGGGCATATAGAAGAAATGAATTAAGAATGAATGTTTGATATTGATGTTGGGATGAAACCGGGCAGAATAAATTTTAAGGCTGAGAAAAACTTCCATTTAGAGTTAATCTCTTCTCGCCATCGCCATTCTTCAGTTTTTTTCATTTTTTTTTAAGTTTGTGTCACACCCGATAAAAACTTCAGACTCACTACATTATAGTGAGAAAATAAATCTACTAATAATAATTAAATTGTAGATTTTCCTCTAAACTTCATTCCCGTCCCAATTTTCAATTTTTTTTGCAATTTCATCAAATTTTTGCAGTTCTTTATCGCGATTTTCATAAATTATATGCTGGTTATTCCATAAAAACTCATGCAGCTGATAAAAGTTAATCAACTCCATGACTTCATCGTCCATTCACTCTCTTTTATCACTCATTATAAAGAACAAATTTATTTTAATTCTGAGGATATCCTGCTTCTTTTCACACTATTCTCAGCAAACTCTTCTTTTCTTGGGTAATTGTGCATTAAACTTGGAAAAACTCGTAAAATTAGTGGTTTTGTTGGATCTACTTTAGACTAGAAACTGCAAACAAACTCCTATGGCTTATTCTTTGATTTTTTACCCATTTTTGAGGGTTTTCAGTCCAAAATCATTGTTAACTTGAGACTTATCCATTTAACAACAGCTATGGGAGGATATCTTGTTTCCTATGCTAACTACCAATTATATTTGTTTTTTATTTCTTTGATAATTGTGCAATAATATTGTAAAAAATCGTAAAATTAGTGTTTAGTTAGTAAGCTTTAGTTAACCTTATCGAAACTAAAGCGAACCTAACCTAATCAAAAATAAACTGAACCTAATCGAAGCTGAATTACACCAAATCTATCAAAGAGAAAATAAAACTAACCTAATCGAGTAAAAAATAGATAAATTAATCATAACCTTAGCTAAAGTCAACCTAAACTATTATGAGCAAAAGTAAACTTAATCTAATTAAAGCTACAGTAAACTGAATCGAAGGTAAGTAAACCTAATTGAAGTTAAACTAATTCTAACCTAATCGAAGCTAAAGTAAGCCTAATTAATGTTAAAGTAAACTATCCTAATTGAAACTTGAGTTAACCTAACCTAATCAAAGCTGAAGTATACCTAATTAAAATTAAAGTAAATCTAACATAATTGAAGCTAAAGTAAACCTAACCTAATATGTGCTAGAATATCTAATCCTATCGAAGCTACAGTAAACCTAACCTAATAGAAGTTAAAGTAAACAGCACAAGAAACATTCAAGCAATGGCCAATGACCGTGAAAGTTTAACACAATTAATTCGATTTTAATAAATACAAACGTAAATAAATATTGCTTTTTACGTTTTTCCTATATAGACCCTCCAAAATAGAATCTTCAATTTATAAATCTAGTCAAAAATGTCGAACCGGAAGTAAACCAATCCAATTATTGGTAAAACCGAAAGTTCGATCTCGATAAATGGATTCGACAACATCGAAATCGCTAAACTAACGTGATTTTATTATAAACCTATGCCGGGCAGATACGAGTGTATAGCTCAGTATTATGGTAATTGGGATAATTAAAAATGGCGTATATTAATAGATAGGGAAAAAGTAGTTAAAATAATTTATTAATTAAAAGTGCTCTCTTCTTAATAGCTAAACGGGTGTTTATAACATTGAAAATAAA
This sequence comes from Diorhabda carinulata, assembly GCF_026250575.1. Lineage (NCBI taxonomy): Eukaryota > Metazoa > Arthropoda > Insecta > Coleoptera > Chrysomelidae > Diorhabda > Diorhabda carinulata. Next base: position 15,819,799 of record NC_079469.1, on the reverse strand, counting down.
TATTCATTCTTTTAATTTACATAACGATCATCTTAAATTAACAATTTTTTGAGTAACCGGGGACGGCATCAAATATTTCAATACTTTAGGCATGTGTTGTAACTTTTCCATTATTACTCTTGGAATAACTTCGTTGTTTGTATAACTGGATATATGACCGTCCGCATACTGAAACTTTACGCGATGTTTTCCTACAATAACAAATTTTTCATTAAGTAATAAGAATGCCAATATAAATATTTTAAGTAATTAAAATACCATTTACAACAATAAATTTCAATAGGAAGTACGATGGTAAATTTTGACTAGAATTGACCCACACTAGGAGTTTTTTCAAGAAAAATTAAAGATATTCAAAAATTTAACCATGACTGTTTGTGTGGTGGTAGTGGTAGTAAGTGGTAGTACGAACCTTTAGAGGTTAGATAACTCAATATACAAAATTAACCAACTACACCAAATAATGATGTTAATATGTCCCAAAATGGATCAAAATTTGATTCCTAGGGGTACTTTACAAAGTATTACACCGTGAAGAAGACAAAAACCGAAATAGTTACCCAAAAACCCATAAAAATAAACTCAGTATGTCCCAAATTTGATCAAAAGATTTGAAGGAGAGCATAATAAAGGATATTTGATACGTAGTGTAACTCGGAGTGTTGATGTATCAGTAGGAAAGTGTGTTCAGTACGAACAGTTCTAGAACTTACAAAAACCAATTCCTAGGTGTATTTTCCAAAAGAATTACACCGTGAAGAACACAAAAACCGAAACAATTATCCAACAACCAATAAAAATGAACTCAGTGTGTTCCAAAATTGATCAAAAGGAGAGTATAATAGAGGATATTGCACACACAGTGTAACTCAGAGTGTTGATGTATAAGTAGGTTCAGTTCGAACCATTCCAGAACATCCAATAGTCAAGGAAGAAGATACTGGACATTCAGTGTAAGTGTTGGTATAGTGGAATTACACGATTCCAGAATTTTCAAAACTCAACTCCTTAGGGTTATTTTCAAAATTATTATACAACACGGCAGACACCTAAAAATGATTTTGGTATGTCTCAAAATTATTAATGAAGGGATATAGCCAGAATAAAAAATACTAAGGGTAATACAATCTGATGGAAAATAATTTTTTCAATAATCATTTCAATACTTACCATCTACCCATAGTTGAGTACTATCCGGAAACCTCACTTGCACCTCACCATTAGCCAACTGATAAGCGGTACCCACTCCTGGAACTGTAATTTTTTTTTCTCGTACATTCGAGTTATTTCCCATAGTCGATCCAACATTCGTACCATTATATGACATAGTGAACGAAGGCTGAAATTCAATCAAATTAGAAATTTCTCAAAACCGCCATATCTAAATTTAGTTTTTAAGAGAAAAAATCGTAATCGGGAACTAATCTTTCAATATACATAATGATACATGTAGACACAAATTTAATGGCATTATCGAAGCAATAGAAAGTTGTCCGAACATAAATTCATATATACAGAATGATATATACAAGTTGACACTTCATTTTTCCACATTCCAAAAGATAGATCCTCGTTTAACATACAGAGTTGTATAAAAATGATGATGTGAAGAATTGATCAAATTTTGAAATTTTTGATTTTATTTGAATAAATTGCTATATAGATAGCATTACAAAAATTAATTCAAATAAAAAGTAATTAAACTATAGTTATTACAATGATTTAGACTGACAAGAAAAATATTAGTACATTAAATAGAAAAAATAATTGGGATAAAATTTATTAAATTATTATTCACTACACGATGGCCCCATACATTAGAAGAGCTTTGACCATTGAGGTATATATATCCTAGCTCTTCGGATTGGCGCTACCTGTCCACTAGTCATAGAGCCCTTGTCACGGTGCCTCCCGAGTCGGCGGCGTCCTTTCCCAGGCAAAGAATAACTAAGTTATCAGCATAAGCCCTGTGTATATATGCCTGCCATAATACACCACAGGGTTGGAGACAAAACTTCGTCCCTGGGCGCTAAAATCTTTGGGGGTGTGGTGGAAATACACTGTACGACGCCTCAAACATATTGACCGAATTAGCCAAACGCGTGCAATGGCTAGGCCATGAGAAACGAATGGGCGGTGCTAGGGTGGCACACCGAGTTTGGGATACGAATCTCAACGAGTACAGGCGTCCCCTAGGAAAGTTTAGAGAAGAAGATTGGCGGATCAAGTTAGCAAATACTTGCAGACAAGACGTGGAAAGAAACGGCAGAATTGCAGAATTTCGTTATTGCTTGACTTTGGTGCTAAATTAAATCGATTCCGGTAGATGGAATGATCAACTTACTATTGTTTGGGTTTGATTCTCTTTCCCAAACGTGTTCATAGATGACGGTTTCCTACCAATAATAACAGGAAAAGAAGGGCGGGGTAGTGAAGAGAGCGTCTTTTCCAATAAAATACAGTAATCGAAAGAATCCTGGCTGTGCATCCACATCAGATCTATGGTACCGCTCAAATTAGTTAATTCGGTTTGACTAACAAACTCAAATTTATTGCCAGAAGCATCATTTATTGTAATTCCTTCGGTGGCCGATCTAGTTACCTTACCACCTAAAAAATATATAAAAACTAATTAAAAATATGATTTTAGTAAGAAGACAAGAAGAAAAACCATTTTTCAGACTTAACATTTGCTCTTTAATGAGAAAAATTGTGTGAGAAAAGATATATTACAAAAATAGTACAAAAAATAAATAATATACCATGAATTGGGAAAAAAGTTTCTTCAGGATGTGAAAAAATGACCGAAAAATATAGGGAGATGACAAGGAAGAAATAAATGGACCAAACAAAGAAACAAAAAAATACTAACAAAGACACTAAGATAGGATTGAATAGAATAGAGGAGCTGAAGGTGAAAAGAGAAGAAGAATCAGAGGAATTGAGGAAGGAAGCAAAAGACAGTAGAAGCAATAGTAGGTCCAGCACCTAAAAAGACAAAAAACATAAGAATTGGTATGGATAAATGTTGAGAACGAAGAAGAATAATAAAAAAACTATTGAACATTAAAGAAAACCATTGAAAAACGAAGAAAAACATTGAAATGATATGGGAAAAATAGAAAAACACAGTGAAAGAAGTGGGTACCTGCTACATTTGCTGTTATAATATATTTTTTCAGACCATTTAACAATTAGAAGTGATTCATTTTTTATCTGTGAACATTATATGAAATATAGGACCAATAAAGTATATAAATATTAAAATGAAATCTATTCTCACCATCATAGAAACAAACTTCGAAATCCGTAAGATTTTCCATCAGAAAACATTTCGCTTTGTCGGTGTAGTATGTCACTTTCGGAGTTTTAGCTCTTACCAATTCAACAAATTTTTTCGCGTACGTATATTTCTTCCAATGTTTCTCCGGTAAATTTTCTAATCCGAAAATATTATCGGCGCCTTGGACCGGTACCGGGATTGGTTCTTCTCCAAGAGGAACCCCCTTAGTCCCATCTAAATCATAGAGAACTATCCTCATGCCGTCAGGTGATATTCTAAAAAGTACGAATCGTTAGATTAGTCAATAATATCAGCTTTTCAGACAATCTTAATTCGGGTACTAATAACCCAAGTCAACAAAACCGAAATCTTAGTACCACCACTAGTCAATAAAATCATAGCAGTTGGAGTTTGACCTAATAGTCAGTTTGAACTACCCCAAACAATTAAACTTTGACACAATAGTCAATTTCAACAACCACAGCTTGGGTACTATTGAATCAAGTCGACCAAAACGAAGTTTTAATATCACAACTAGTCTATCAAGTCAATGCAGTTGAAGTTTGACTTCAATAGTCAGTTCAGACATAATTACATTGTTTGTGGCACGTTTCGATAGCTCATTTACCATCCTCAGATACTTTTATTATAAAAATACATCAAACGGTGTAAATGAGTGTCGTTATAGTGGTTCTGGATGAAAAAAAAAAATGTTTAACGCCAAACTTTACCTCATAACTTCACATACGAAATCCTTTTTCGGAATCCCACGTTTTTTAATAAATTCCACACAAACTTCGCCGTCTTTCAAGATGCTCAACACAGCATTTTTCGTTTGATGTCTGGTAGGTAGTAAGCGTTCGGAGCATAAAGCCGTTAAAACGTTTTTGGATATTTTGGATTGTTTCGAACTTCCACCTTGAACGTATTTATCCGTTTGATCAGTAGGTTTGCTGTTATATCCTTCGCAACCGTAGCGATAATTAGCGGTATTTTCTTTAAACGGCTGATCTGAATGATGAGAGTGAATAGAGACTTGGTTGCATTTATTTTCTTTATAATTATGTCCTAAAACACAATTTCAAATAATTTATCGGTACCATTTACTTCTTATTTTTAATTAAACGCGAATTTTAATTGAGGTTAAGCAAAAACAAATATTGAATCGGTTTGATGAGGTAATCTCCAGTAATAGGACCTCTTCAAACATCTTTCAGGTCAACAGGAAAGCTTCTTTTGAGTTTTCTGACCCTATCTATCACAGAGGACGATAATTGCTGATTCTGCAAGCAAACCATGGAGACAGAAGGCTCAGGTACCTAAAGGGAGTAGTGCTAGCATCTTAAGAAGTGTATCCAGATAAATAGCTTCCTTTAGTAGGTATTTTGGAGGTAGAAGAATGAAATGTACAAAATATTTCTTCAGGTATAAGGGCAGGTGCCAAAACGACTCTCAAAACAATCAAATCCAATTTCTGTTAAGACATAACCACAATATTTTTAGTACTAAAACATAGTCTATTAAAGCCAGACGAAGTTCCGCTTGCATTATCAACAAATAAAATAATTTCCACAGATTTTTGAATTTCTAGGTCTAGGTTTCTAAATCTGTGATATCAGGAAGAGAATTGGACCAAGAACCGAGCCTTTAGGGATACCACTACTGATTAGTAGATTCGTAAACGTTTTTACGTTATAAAAACTACATGATTAACACAATCAAAAGCTTTGAAGGAATCAAAAAATACTGATGCAATGAATGATTCATTGTTAAGTGAAGAATATACTTTAATAAAAACTGAAAATATTGATTCATTGAAGTAAAAAGTCAAACCGGTGTGATGATCAACCATTTTGTTCTAGGAGAAAAGGATGGGACTAAAATTAAGAACTTTGGATTTATATACACCCTTAGGAAGTGGAATTATTACAGTTTTTAGGCAATTTCATTGTTTTTTTTTCCTGATATAGTACACTCATAATAAGATTAGTCAAAAGACTTTAGACGTTGCCCTTTAGTCCCAACAGTACCAATAAAGTTTATTTCTCACCCTCGATAAAGAAAAAACTGAATTTATATCAAAAACAGAAAATAGACAGTCACATAGACAAATTTCAATGTTTTAAAGCCATTTGTAGGTAGAATTACCTCCAGGATCAACGGATATATGTCGTTCTTGACCGCAGCAACTTTTTATACCGGATATAGCCCCGTTGCAGCAAGATCTTTTGGTATCTTCGTGATTACAATGACATGTCGATAATTGGGAACAACATTTCGATATTTGCTCCGTAGTTCTAAAGTTTCTCCAAATTGGTAAACCTTCGCAACTATGTACACGAAGTCGTTCCATATCTGAAAATTATTTTAATTTATAAAATTTGTAATAATTTTATGTTTTTAAAGAGGATTTTTCACATTCCAATCAAGTCATTTTGGGCATTAGACGATCAAGACTCAGCACATGGTAGTCTTAAAACCATCACACATAACTGGTAGTTTTAGCAACCACTGTCTGGGTAATAGTGAACCAAGTCAACAGCAGAAACACAATAAAGTCAAAGCAGTTTGAGTTAAACCCAATGGTGAGTGTGAACTACCTCAACCTGGTACTATTAAATCCTTAGCTAACTAAACTATAGTCTTAGAAGCATTCAATACCACTAGTCAATCAAATCGACAGTAGTATTAGTACCACCATAAGTCAATATAGTCAAAGCATTGGAAATTTGACCCAATAGTCAGTTTTGACAAGCTCAACCTGGGCATTAATCAACAAATGCAATCAAATGGTAATTTTAGGTTGTTTTCACATGGGTACTCATCAACGCAGCCTTGGTCTTGGAACTACGGTACCAATTTTATAACATCAGACTAGGTATTAGTGACTCAAACCAACTAAATCAAACTAGTGAAGCAAGTCAAAACAGATGACCCAATAGTCAGTTCTGAGTATTACTCAACTAAGAAATTGGGTAACCAAACTGTAGTCTTGAAACCACCACTAGTCGAACAAATCAAAGTGATGAACTTTGACCCAATAGCCAGCCAGAGTACTACTCAACTTAGCTTTAGGTAATCAAACTGTAGTCTTGGAACCACCACTAGTCAAAGAAATCAAAACAGATGAAGTGGGAAGATAATTGTAGTGCGATATCAAATATTATTAAAAGTATAAAACAAATCTTCATAAGATTGATAAAAAATATTTGGTTTAAAGCACAAATAGTCTTTTGTAAATGATAATCGATACGCTATAGATACCTGAACAGAATTGGTTATTCGAATAGTTATTTTGAAGAGGTAAACAGTCACTGTTTGTCTTTCTATCGTGGTTATTAACCAAATAAATATTTTGAGAATATGGCAGTGATGTGTTATCTCCAAAGGTGCTATCTCTTTTGCTCGACATTGTGTGAATTCCACTATCGTTGGTAGTAACATGCGAAGAGAGTATCTGCAAAAAATAAGAAAAAAATAAATAAATATATATGAAACTATCAAAATTATATAGCTATTAATAAATCCTCAGTCTGAAGAATAGAGAGTGAACAACCCCTTAGCAAAAAGATCTTAGAAAAAAAAATAATGTTGAAGCAAGGCTTTGCTTAAAAAGTATTCTCCAGAAAAATCAACCACCATTGACTGATAGGTTATCCAGAAAATAAGGAAAAAGTCCAGAAAATCTTGATGGAAAACAACAAAATTAAATTGGGGGATATTAAGGCACCATGAATATATCAAATAGAAGCGTTTATATAATTTTAAATTAGTATTCGAGCATGAAAAAGGTTCTTTTTTAATTTGGACTATGTTTCCTCACAATTGAAGAAACACAACTATGAACTGATGAATCAGAACGCTGTTTGGACTGTTTAAACAAACTAAAAAGGCTCCTGTACACCCATAACTGACTATGGATATCCCCTCTAAACACTTGAGTCAAGACAGTAATCAACTGAGTGGTTCTTTTCTAATGAATACAATGTTTACACCAACACTCACTATTACACGGTCTGAGGCGCGTTTCTATAACCAAGTTATCGTCTTCAGAGACTGAAAATTTACCTTGAGTCTCTCAAGACGATAATCGCTACTAAATATATAATTAAATCAATTGTATGTTCTATACATACAGATAATCAAAAAAAACTCACCCTTCCTCTTTTAATGAAAGGATGTTCCAATATTTGATCCAATTTCATGCGGTCTTTCGGATTTTTTTGTAACAAACAATTTATCAAATCCTTGGCTTCCGGCGAAATATAATTTGGTAAAATGTAATTGGACATTACGACTTTTGTTAAAGTACTTTTCACGGCTGGCGTATCGAAAGGTGGTGAACCTACTAAAAGAGTGTATAGAAGACATCCCAATCCCCAAACGTCCGCTTCTAATCCGTGCGATCCTCTAGAAGCAACTTCCGGGGATATGAAATTCGGTGTCCCGCACATCGTCATGTGTTTTTCATCGGGCTTAGTTAATTGTGTAGCTAAACCAAAATCTGCTATTTTCTGAAATAAAACTTAGACTATATAAAAAATATAGAATTAGGGTTAACAACGAGGATTGTTAAACTGCTCAGATGTCACATAATAACGTCGAAACTAGTCAGTAGTTACAACCTCTCCTTCTAAGCTATAACCAAAATATTGTCCAATATGAGGAAAAAAAAATTCTGGTAATGTTTGAACTCTTAATATCAATATTTAGAGGTGCCGCATTGTAATTTCTCATTTAAATTACAGGGGAATGTTTTTTTGGACTTTTAATGTATTTGAATGAATTATTTTGTAGCAAAAAAATAGATACATTTGAAAGAAATTAATCGGAATAAAAAAAATGGTCTTGGTTAAAAGTTATTTGTAGTTAAAGTTCAACCTAAAATAATATATGATGACTTTCACTATAATTTATAATTTTCTGCAAAAAATGTCTTAAAAACATAAAACAACATATTGTTCATGATTTTCCTCATTTTTATTTCCCAAATTTATTGAGAAAAATTTATGTTATATAGCACGATTCTAAAGAAAGCATGAAAACAGCTTTGGGACCAATTGAAAAATTGAGTCTCTTCCATTCAACCATTCTGTCCCAGGAAAGCTATCTTCTTATGCCCAACGACCTTTTCTATTCTTGTTTGTCTCATGGGTATCCAATTTGTGCTCTCGCAATTGAACATAAAAATAAAACTATTCATTTTTTGACATCTTCATTTGAAGCTAAATGTCTTCCATTTCCCATTTTTTATATAGGCACTTTTGTAACATCTATTCTGTGGTATATTATCGGAATAGGTGTACCATATTGTTTTTGAGCCAGTTTCTATTTTTCACATTGGTAATAACATCTTGAGTATAATAATTAGGCGACTTTCTCTTTCAAACATAGGTTGGCATTGTAAATCTGAAAAATAATAAGGCAGAGTAAAGTACATTCTGTAATTTCCAAAAACTCTTCAATAAATAATCAATAACAGGACTCTTGTAAATATTAATTGTATTGGTAGAAAACACAAGAATTAAGCATAAGGTATAATAAAATTGAATAAAAAAACAAACTTACCTTTTTGTTGAGTTTCCTCAAGATTTTGCATACTTCTAAAATGATTACAGCTTCAATTTTAGCACAAACTTGTTGAGAATGAACTTAAAACTTCAACAGACCTCACAAAAATATCACTATTTTTGCATCATGTTGGAAATACATCAAATATTGTTTACAATTACCACAACCCAACAAAAATTGAGATAAATTTGATAAAATAGAAGTTCAACTTACCACTCTCATATCTTTTGTAAGCAGTAAATTTGATAAAGATAAATCTCTGTGTAAAATATTATAAGAATGAAGATATTTTATTCCTTCAACTACTTGTCCCATAATACTGCTCACTTCGTTTTCTAAAAGATGCTAAAAGAAAATAATTAATATCAATAACGAGAATTTAGTAATTATACTCACCTTTTCTTTAATATATTTTTGTAATTCTCCATTGTGACAAAGTTCTAACACCAAATAAACATAATTAATATCTTCGAAGCATTCAAACAATTCTAAAATTGACGGATGTTTTAGTCTCGAATGTATAGCTACTTCTTGTTTCACCCTGTTCACCATTCCAGTTGCTTGCATGAGCTTTTTATCTATCTAAAATTGTGATAAAATAATGAATTCAAATTAGGTAGAGTTGTTATACATACCATCTTAATAGCCACTTCTGTTCCGCTTTTTAAACATTTAGCTCTATACACAGACGCGAAACCACCTTTCCCCAATAAACTATGTACTTCATAATCCTAAAAATTATTATATTGTATAATTTTAAATGTTGTTATAAGTTACTTCAAACCTCGATCCTTTTGCCAAAGGAATCCATTATAAACTCTTGTATATGTACATAAACACGATTGAGCAATGAATTAAACGGTTATTTAACTTTTATACATTTAACGAAGATTAAATTTGTGTATAATTTCTGTTTACATGCCAAAAATTAATGTATAAACAATAATTCAAAATATGTTTATAACTGTTGACAGTACAGCATCGTCTTCTTCTTTTTTTATTTAAAAATTTATTTGAATAAATTTGACCTTGGAATATTGGGAACTTGTGTCATAAACAAAAGAAAAATACTGAGAGTAAACTTTTGCCATAAACAAAACAGAAATAGGGAGATCGCAGAACATCCTATTTTATTGTACCTATATCTATGTTTTGGTTTCCCATGACCTGTATGACGTTTTATTTTTGTATGACTTCGTGATTTGGATTAATTTTATTTGTATAATATATGTACATAGTAGATTATAACATGCTTCCATTTGTTTATTGTTAAATTTTCTGAAAGTGTTAATTAGTAATATTTGCAAAACTGAATAAAAATGCCTCGTGAACATATCAAATCAACAAATTCTGCTGCTGTTACAAATAACTCTGGTAAGCATTGATTTTTTCAATTTTTATTTTGTTCGTTATCGCATTCTGTTGATACGAGGTTGGTTAAATTGTCACATTTGTTTTATGACAATGAACATTATTAATTTGAATCACTTTTTTACTACTTTATTAAAACAAATTGTTTCATTCAACATTAGTTCCTTATATTACTAATAAAGATTAATTAGTCACCTAAGTAGCAATTAGCAAATATTTTCTGTAGAAGAAGATGAGGAAGTGGAAAGTAAAACATCACCAATGAGTTATAAGGACCGTCGTAGAGAAGCTCACACTCAAGCAGAACAGAAACGAAGGGATGCCATTAAAAAAGGATACGACACTTTACAAGAGTTAGTTCCAACATGTCAACAACCAGATGTTTCAGGTGAATATAATTTAAACTAATTAATTTTATATAACAAATTTTCATGTATTTTACAAACTTATTGATGAGTAAAAAATAAAGTGGAAATCGATCATGTTGTTATCAAGAGATGCTTCATTATGGGCAAGAAGTATGGAGAAGAGGATATAAAACAAAGAGTAAAGGAAGTTGAAATGGATTATCTTAGAAGATTTGCAAGAATATCCATAGTAGATAGATGAAGATGTGTGATAAGCTATTATAACAATTAAAAACAAGCTTGAAATGGTTCTAGCACCCCTGGATACCAAAAAACCAATAGATAAAGAAGAGTTATTGAGGATACTTTGGAGAAAGGAATAGAAGACAGTGGAAGAAATGAGTACATTGAGTACCATTGAAGATAATGTGAAGAACATCCCTAAAAATAGAAAGTAACAGTGCAAGAAGCAATATTAGAAAAAAACAAACATGAAACTGATGGATAGTTATGGATAGAAAGACAGATAAATGAGGAAACTAATGGAGACAGGAAAAAATGATGACAGATATAAAGAAGGAGATGGATTGACCAAATAAAAGAAATAGGTACAGAATGAAGATATTAGTAGTTTGACAACTAGAAAGGCGAAAAAGAGAGAATAAGAAGAATATTTCTTAATAATTGGACAATTAGGAAAAATATGATACAAAAATAAATGTGATAAAAAAACATCTTTGATTGATAACAATAGAAACTAAATAGGATAAAGAAAGTAGACATTAGAAACTTAATTGGCTTATAGACTTATCCAAATGACTTCCATATAAATATTATTCATCACAAATTGATTTTATCATTTGCTAGTTTCAAATTTTTTATAGGTTATAAACTAAGCAAAGCTACCGTACTTCAAAAATCCATAGATTACATCCAATACCTACAGATGCAAAAGAAAAAACAAGAAGAAGAACGCAATGCTTTAAGAAAAGAAGTCATAGCATTGACAATAATGCAAACCAATTACGAACAGATTGTTAAAGCGCAACAATCTCAGCCAGGACATATGGAAACTCGAGTTTCTGATGAGGTGAAGTTTTCAGTGGTAAGATTTATTCATTTCCCACCTTTTTTTACTCACTGGAATATTTGATAATTACTTAATTGTTTATACACTACCAGCAAAAAGTTTTTGTCTACCCCTTGATTCATTCATTAATTTTGAAATTGATACTATGAATCTAGGGATCTGCTTTGATAACTTCTGGCTTTTTTGAATGGGTGGCAGTGAAGAAACCTCTTTTAGGACGTCAAAATAAAATTAAGAGGCTGAAGATTAGATTTGATGAGCCAGGTCGTGAATTTACCTCATTAACACTTTGATCTATTATGTACCCTGGAGTGTTAACATGTTAAAGACTTTGCAAAGTGAGCTACCTGTCTGTGGTTTACCTCTTCTGGCTTTAAAAAGCTTGAATGTTAGTACCATAGTCTTTATTTATGGATTGCCTCTCACTCAATAAGTTCTTGAAAAGTTATTTTAGATTTTTTGATGTATTGAACAAGAAAGTATTTTCTTCTGGCATTAATCGGTATCTGAAAATGAACCTAACATAACCTAACAAAATTTCATTCTGTTTTCTATTAAAATTCTTTCGACTTTCTTTCTGGTGTATATGACATTTTCTAGAAATTATTTTTCAGTTTCAGGCAATAATGGACCAACTTTTTTCAACATTTAGTGCCGTATCAGTGAATAATTTTCATGAATTATCAGCCGGAGTGTGTAGTTGGTTAGAAGATTGTTGTAAACCTCAGACACTCAAAGATACAGTCTTTCAAGTTTTACGTAGACATAATACACAAATGCGTGGACAATAATGAGATTTATATCTTATAAGGTGAGATAATTTAAAGCTCCTCTTGTACCAAACTATATTTTGAAGTTTGATAGACAAATTCTTAGGTATTGATGAATTAATCATACCGTTTCTCAATCAGTTGATTAATAATTTATTTCAATACTGAGGTATTTGACATATTAGGAGTGTCTAATAGTGTTATTACACATCTTTATTATTGGCTTTATTTCCTGTATTATGTGATGAAAAGTTATCAATTTTGATTTAGAAGAAGTTATTGAAAAATCTCTACCCATTGTCCCAATTAATATTTCTTTCAGTTGTAGTTTTATGCCACAAGAGAGGCTTTAAAAAATGTATTGGTGTCAAAGATAAGAACATATTGATCTTCTGCAAAGATTGATGTATACGGTTTCCAAACATTTTGGAAAAATGCCCCTGGCATTCAAATTAACTAAATTAATAAGTTTCCTCCATCCCAGATATACTAACTAATCAGATCACTCTAAATAAGATGAAAAACAAACTATTCCAGACAAGATAGAGTAAATGATTTTTGGATGGAATTTATAGACAACAGTAATTTGAAAAAGGTGGTGCAACTTCTAATAATTTTGGTTGAAATTTAGAAGAATCACCAATAGACCGGTGTACGATTCTCTACCAAGAATAAGTGGACCAAAATGTAGATATTTCAAAATCTTTGATACTCTCTATGAGGAATGTCTACTCAAGATATGGCGCAGCACCTTAAAGACAAAAATCACAAGATTTGCTTAACACTAGAAAAACTGAAAAAAAAATCGTTGAAGACTCACAAAAACAGCTTGCAGCAGTGGTGCAAGAATTAGTTGAATTAACAAAATTACTTCTTACTACTTACCAATCAGGAAAAAGACGGGAATTTGATTTTCAATTTTTACTAGATGAAGCTACAATTACCCACATAATTATAACTGGAGCAACACGGGCCCACTAGTGGCTATTAACAATTCGTTTATTGTAAATTTTGTAAATAAAAAGGGGTTGTTCATATAAAAAAATAATTGATATCACATGTGATTTTCCATTTTAAGTTATTTTTAATATAAAACGATAATCTATTGGTATTTTCGGTATATTTAATGTTTTTTTTTGTTTTTTTTTTCAGATATGGTTTAATGTATATTTGAAACCTGTTCTGTAAATTATACAACAATTTCCTCATCGACTTGTGATTAATTATATTAAATGTTACAATTATTATATCAATACATTCTAATAAGCAAATTATATAAATTGTGGTTACTTTTTTTTTACCCTCATATATGCATGACTGTAATTTCTTATGGGAATTGTAATTATGTGGCCTCCCTTTTCCACAGCAGTTTCCATTCTTTCTTATCCTGTGTTTTTTGCTTAATTTCCCGCCAGATTATTCCTCGATTTTCCCCTGTTATCTTAATTTCTTCTGCGCTGCCCCTTCTTGGTCCTAATTTTTTTTTGTAAGTCATATATTATGGTTTTTTATTTTCATAACATGGCAAAACCATTTTAATTGTCCCTTTTTACTGAGCAAACCCCAAATATTCAGGTTTCTATCTATCCTAGAGACGTGATCACCTTTTTTTGAAACACCCTGTATAAAAATTCATTATAGGTTTGTTCTTGGTAGCTGCACCGAAACGGTACTGAACTCAACCAGTGCAAGCCAGTTCTGAGTGTGTAGAGTTAGTTCTATTGGATACAAAGAACGATATAGTGCAGAAAGCACTGGAGCATTTGTTTTTTATATTTTATTTTATTTTTTCATATTTTACATTCGTCTGATGACGAAGATGTAGTACCACCGTTTTTAGATTACACTTATTACCCTGGTTGAACTGACTCTAGACCCAGTGCAAGATGTACAGTGAACAGGGTGAACTAGTTCTCTTGCACTGCTACTAGAGCAGTGACATTAGCGCTGGTTCACTTCCTGAACTAGTTCTGTCAGTGCAGCTGTCAAGAACAAACCTTATGTTATCTACAACTTTTGTTTTCATTTCACCATTTCCCGTAACCTCAAATTTAAACCATATTTAACTTATGGTCTAAATTAATAGTTTTCGTAGCAATTTATGCCACCGACAAAAAAATTCTACCAAGACAAGATTTAACTTTTCCAAAAAATATATTGAATTCCAATTATATAACAGGATATTCATTAGCAATGTTTGGAAAATTTAATAACGAACAACTAATACTACTTCTCGTATCGCTGAAAATCGTTTTCACCATATGCGTGAAAAACATAGCGTACTGCGGTTTCTCAGAGTACCTTTCGTAATGGTCCAAAGAATCTTGTAATTTCAAAGTTAGACTGTCGTAATTCTTCTTCACTATCTCTAAAATTTGTTCTTCGCTCGGTGTCGATAGATTCGCCGAAGCCAGCCACTGTTCTATTTTCGGATTAAAATGTTTTATTATTGCTCTCACATTAAATAGAGTGTTGTTTAGTTTTAGAGCGTCTTCCTTGAAGTCTCCATCGCCACTAGCATAACGTAAAGCTAAAAAAATGGAAAGTGAATAAATTTCGATGGAAAAAACTGGGTTTACCTTCAGTATCTGAAGAGGTTAACGTGGTTATCGAAACGAGTGTCAGGCAGTATGAATATCATCCAGAAATTCCAAATTAGTTCAATGAAAAAGTTTAACGTTACATCAAGATTTTTCTTTTATCTTATTTTGGATAATATGGAAATTTTTTTTTCGATTACAAGGCCAAAGTCACCAAATGTGAAGGTGACCAAAGGTATGGTTTCAGTCAAATGGTTTCAACCAGTCCAAAACCTTCATAGGTGAGACAAACCCCTCAGTCTAGGCGACGGACATAGTGCAGCTAAGTAGAGGAGAGCCAAAAGTAGGTCCAATAGTAAGATATCCTCTACAAATGTCTTATTAACACCATGAGGAAAATCATAGGATTCCATCCAATGGAAAAGTCTTGCTCTAAAATCAGCGACGCCCAAGCCAGCAGACCTTTCATAGGCTAATGCGAGTCAAGAAAATTGGCAAATCGGTAATTTGTGCAAATATTAAGGATTTTGAGTGTTAATTATTTTTTACACGGAAAAATAATTAAAGAAACCGAAAAAAGTCACTTAAATATTATTCTGCAAGTGCTAGGCTATATGGAAAGTTTTTCAAATGGTATGTTAAAATTTGGATACATATGAAAAAATTATCTGTAAGGTAGGTGCCGGAATTGATTGATACTGATCAAAAGCTCGTTTTGTACGAAAAAATTTTTATTATGAAATTAAATATCGTAAAAAATCGATTTCAATTCTGAAGTGATGTAATTATTTATGTACAAATATGCATTAATGTAAATAAGAGTTAATTCTGACACCCTGTATATCAAAATAAAAAAAAAATTGTCAATACTCACCCATAGAATAAATATTATCGAAAACTTGATGCATTCTTATCACTTCGTAATACAGTTCGTCGTAACTACCAGGCGTGAGTAAAAAGTTATCGCCATAGGTAATGAAAAAGTTGAGCAAATTGACAACTTTTATCGACAAATCAAATATATTGACTTTTTTTCCTAGGGAGTTTTCGTTTTGTAAAATAAACCTAAGTAAAGCTATCAGGGCAGTCCAAAGATCTCTCCACGAATAATTCAATCTAATACGACATTTCTTCTGATAACATAGAATCCTTTGAATTACCCCCGTACACAAAAGATATAATTCCATTGGTAATTTTTTCATCATGTGGCTCAAGACGAATTCGACCAATAAGTCTACAAAAAAATGTTTGAACGGTACTATACATTGTACTAAGGGTTATTTTCGAGTTACCTAGTAGGGTACAGATTAGGGGTTGACTGGACGTGGTTTTGTCGGCTGAAAGTTTACGGTGTCTCATAGGGAAACGATGCAATCGAACTTTAAACGCCAAAGTGACGTCGTGCATTAAAGAATTGGCGTATTGGTCTTCGGTTATGCAACTCAATATAAGGAAGCATAATTTTACGGTATGCATTCCAGCTTCAGTCTTCGTATCTTGCATCACAATTGAGCTGGAAAATAATGAAAATCTCGTTAATAATTTCAACAGGAATTTTATTCTAGAGGAACTCGTTGAACTTGACCAAAAATGGTAATATCGAAACTAAAATTGTCATTTTTTAATGTAATTGAGGATAAAACTATAAGGAAAGAACTAACGAATATCAACTTCAATTGTTTCCAACAGGAAAGCCTTATATTCAAGATGAAAGAAGCCGTTTATCACAGAACCATGGAGAAGCTGCTGTGTAACTACCTGGAGAACAGAAGATTTTGGTATAAGCTCAACAGCTCCAAACTGGAGTTCACTTTTAGATACTCACAACATCTACACATGGAACATCAACAATCAGCATCAACGCGGAGAACACGTGCTGTGTTCTTCAAAAAGAAAAGGGAGATACCAGAAGACAACGAGGACAAATAACAACCTGAGAGCTATCCTGGATCAAGAATTGACGTTCAAAGACCACATTAACTAGTGGACAAGAAGAGGAAGGCATAGAACTCATAGGAAAATGATCCTTGCTGGAAGTGAAGACCAAACTTCACCTCATAAAGGTCATCCTTATCCCCATCGTTATATAAGCATGGAGATTCAATGTCAAGAAGCTCCAAGCCCAGCAGCTTGTGACTTTTTCTTTCTCCTTAAATTGAAATGTCTTATGAAAACGACACTTTAGTACTTTCCGGAATATTCAAAAGACTTTGAGAGACCAGTTAAAATTGACTATTACCAAGAATGGAAACAACGAGACCACTGGTAAATAACTACCCAAAGATACTATTTTGAAGAATATAAAATTGTTATTTGATCAACTTTTCTCACACACCTCGTATAGTAAGAAAGAAAATTATTTTTATACCAATGCGTTATAATGTATAAATTAAAATAGTAGAATTAAAAACTTACCAATATTGGAAAAATGTTACCAATAAATTAGATGGTTGAGTTGTGATATCGAATGTAGTTAATGCTGTTGATAAGTCTTGGACACCCTGTACGTTGGTTAAAGTATTATTTGGAGATGGGGGTAAGCTCGAATCAGTCTGAGTTTGAGCTAAAGTCGTAATGAAATTCCTATTCAAATGGACGGCTTCGTAAAAAGCCAGTAAAAGTGCATTGTTCGCTCTAACTTGTTGCATCCTGAATCCTGAAAAATTGTTACCAACAATCCCAATGGTAGGAAAAATATCAGTACATTGAATAAATAATTAATATCCAGAAAATTTATTGATGATTCTATTTTATGAATAATTTTGGGTATAGAACAAATAAAATTATTATTCAACAAATTAATATCCTGTACAAACTAAAATATGAGGTAATGTATTTTGCAATGCAATGCAATTTGGAGATCTACATATGCTCTCGTCAGGATACAATTCAAGACCAGGAGACAAAACACAGATGAAACATTACAATGGATCAGTACTGACATCATGAGCCTGAGAAAATTGGCTTTCCCATAGATAGCGGAGATGTTTTATAAAGCATGGCTTTTGATGGTTTTGCTGATGTTTAGCACCTGCTTTATTTTAGTTATAACCAGAGCATGATCCAAGTCTGCATCTGCCCCTCTGAAACTTCTGACATCATTTATTGTTTTTTTGTATCAGTTTTGACCTAGGCTGATAAAAAAGGTGTATTCATCTACCATTATCTACTTTGTATTTGTTTGTTTCATTTCTTGCACTACTATAACATTAATTAGAGCCCCTTCTTGGTATGTATCTCCAATATTCCATGTTTCTATTTATATTTCACTTTGTTTCATTTTTTTTCTTTTACTTCTTCTTTTAGATTCTAATTTCCTGTCCTTTGCCTGGTCGTTATATTTATTATCCGTCCCTTTATCCATAGTATCTACTTTTTTTTTATATTTTTCCTTTTCCTAGATCATTTGCTTCCTTGCTTCATTTCCACACTACCCCAATTATAATTAGTTTTTTGTAACTTATCCTCGTCTCTTACATTTCTTTTTACTTTGTTGTGAGATCATCATTTATGTAGACTGTCCCATCTTTCATGTGCTTTAATTGATTTTTGTTTTACAATATTTTCATTTTATTCTCAACATTTCAGTTTCTATCGCACATACTTTTATTCTGATTTCTTCACTGCTTCTTGCTCATAAAATTTTACATTGCTCATTTAAGTTTCTTGCTTGCCATCCAGTTACTATTCAATTATATCTTTTGCTCCGTTTTTCTAGGAAATCCACCCTTTCCTTTAGCTGAGTATTAGATTTTTTCGTTTCAATGTTTTTCTCCTGTAATTTCTCCATATTTTGAGGGGAATACAATAGTATAGAAGTCTCATAAAGAATTAAAGATTAAACATTAATTTACGTACCTGCTTCTTCAGATATGAACATATTACCAACTATGTTAGTGAGAGATGTTAACCAAGAAGCATTTTGGTTTTCAGCATGTTCCGCATTGTACTGATTACAAAAATCCGATAGTGACGATGTTATTACTTGCCCGTAACCGTTTAAAGCAAGTTCATCATCTAAAATTGACAATTTCACAACATAAGGATTTGTGGCGTCATATTTCCTGTAATTTACTAAGAGAGTGATAATTAGGACAACATCAAATCCATGCCTTTGTCGTGTCGGAACGTCACACAATAATTTCACGAGACATTCAAATACAGGAGTTACCATTATACATTCTATTAAAGTGTTTTGATTAATAGATTCAAGTCCTGTTGTTAAAATTAGTATTAATTTAAGGCAAAGTGCTTTAACTGCATCTGTGGAATCCTCTCCTGAAATTAAAACAGTTTTTATTGGTAAATAATATCATAAAGTATAAAAAGATTACCTTCAAGAAAACTCTGACAAATTTTTAGTAATTTTTGTGTTTTTAAAGCTACATTTTCAAATCCCATTAAAAATTCTATAGCATCTATTTGAGAATCTAAGCCTTTTTTGAAAATTGAGTGTAGAAGGGCACATAAAGTCAATAATCCATAAGCAGCTCTAATATTTTGTTGGTCCAAAATTTCAATACATTGGTTGAAAAGAAGATTTATATTGTTCTTGGCTATTTGGAGTTGTTCAACGGAAAGTTTCTGTATTTCGTTTTCTATCGTTGCAACTTTAGGCTTCAGTAGAAAAAACTCTTCCCAAAAAAGTGTATTTTGTTGAGAGACATCATCACCTTTTAGAAGACATTCATATATTTGTACAACTTTTTCTTTGAATTGTCGCTTGGAACCAGAACCGCTACGCTTTCTAGCCGACATTATTAACGAATAATGTTTTATTACAATTCAAAGGAATGATATTTTTTCATAATCCTATGTCAAATATATTTTGTTTTTAGGTTAGGTTAGACTGACGTTTTCTCTTTATTCTTCTTCGTGTGTGTTGGCCTCCAAAGTAAAATATTTTCAGTTATTTTGACATCTGATCCGAATGAATAAATTAGAAGTCTTGTAAAAAAATATTCGTATTTTACTACATCGTGCTTGAGAATAGCATAACTAACCAAATTTTGCATCGAGTGGAAATTTAGTTAATTATTTCTTCGATCGGGCACTGAAAGTTCGCAATAGGTTCTTTTGTGATGACGTCACAACCAGCTACCATATTGGGTTATTTATATTAAAATTATGGTTATATTATAAGCGATTCTTATCTTGTTATGTATTCTTTCTATTACGCTGTCTATGAGAAGTCATCAGCTTCATTCGTGGATCTGATTCCGAATCAATTTAGGGATCGATCGCATGCTTACTTTCAAAATTGTAGTTCGCGCATGAGCTTGTTACGGTATTCTGATGAGACACAAGAAGTCGAAACTAGTCAGCGGTTATAGCCCTCGAGCCATTAGATGGAACTTTATCTGTCTCACCAATTAACTGTTCCCTTTAAAGTAATCAAAGACGTCATTTCTAAGCTATAGGCATCTCAGATGATCCGAAATAACGCTGGTACTTGGAGAAAAAAGAAACTGCAGATCATGCCATCGTTGAGTGCGAAAATTTAGGCTTACAGTTTGTCCAGTGACGTTAAAAGGTTCAAACCAAAGTTCCTGATTGACTTTTTCACGAAAATCGGTCTATAACTAACCCAAACATCGCATGAAGATGGGGAGAATTGTACTAAATAAGGGTTGTATAAGAGATTTCGTTACTTACCGTCATTATTACTATTATAAATGTGATGTATATGTAGATTTCCAATTAACTTCATTCCTTTTTTGACTGTCAAAGTGGAAAAACGAAATGAAAATATTTATTAAAAATGTTTATTACATTATTATAAAGGTATAATGAGGATTCTTACTGCTACTTTCATAATTAGGGCGTATTCGCATTATTTTTACCCTTCTGTTGATAATTTTTTCGCCTTCCGTATTGTATTGTAAAAGAAAAACAAGCAACTATGAATAATATACAATAAAACACTCCCATAGCTATTGCAGGATCTCCATAATCGAAGGTTAAGTTGTCGGCTTTCAGGAAACCGAAAGTTTTCAGAATGTTTGTACCGTTTGGAGGAGGACACGGTAGTTGAACTATAATATCTTGATGCTGAATCTAAAAAAAAAAAATTTCTATTTTCTTTCTTTCATTTTTATTTGCAACCCCCTTCAAATGACGATTACAGCACCCCAATTCATATCAATAAAACTTAATTGAAAAACTATAAAAAGTACTAGCTAATCCTACGAAATTTGTTACGCTTCAGAAGCATATTTTGGCTTTTATAAAGTGAAATTTTTGATCAGGATAATAAGTATAAATAAAAAATCAATTATGGTCTTCCGACCATGAGGATTTTCTAGATTCACACCACAAATTTTCAAACATTGGCCTTGTGATTTGTTAATGGTCGTGGCGAATGCAAGACGGATGGAAAATTGAAGTAAATGGAATCGCATTAACAGAATGCGCAGCTGGATTAACGAGTGTGCTTTGTAAGCTCTTTTCCCTATCATACTAAAGAGGTCTCTTCCTTGCAGATTGGAAAATTGCTCGAGTTCAATCCATGCCGAAAAAAAAATTTTGAAAGGGGTCTATGTAACAAAATATTTGGAAACCAATGGTATATAGTGAAGACGGTGAGATACTGCAACATCAGGTAGATTCCTTATGAGCGACTGGCCTCCATGGAATACCACCAATCCTATTGAAAGAAGTCCCAGTTATTGCCAAGGACATGAAGAAAGTCGTTAGCCAGGAAATCTTGAGATATTTTGGGTCTACTAACACCATCATCGACCATCAATACGTAAACATATATCAACCGGGGATCTCCTGTTCCATGTCACCGACGTGTCGACTGAAGCTATAGAGAAGTACGGGGAATCCAGAGCAATCGCATTGGACATATCGAAGGGCTTTGAAATGCCAACCTTCTACATAAATGAAGATCGTACGATTTGTCGTCCTCAATTATCGATTGGCTTAGTAGGTTTGTCAAAGACCGATACAACCAGCTCGTTATCGATAGACACACTTCAGAAAGGTTTGAGATCAACGCTGGTGTTCCCCAGGGATGCATCTTATCATCTACTCTCTTTCTCCTGTACATCAACGGGCTATTCGATAAAGCTACAAACCCGATCTGTCAGTAGCTAACCTGATTTTATTTCCTATCATGGCAGATGCTCTTTCGTGGTACCTAGAGTAGTATTTGCAAGATCTTCTCTGGAAAACGTGATTCGTGAACACCAAGTTTACCTACAGACACCCAGAACGTCAATATGTGCCAGCCTGTGGATACAGGTACCAAGGCACGTCTTTTCCAAACATTACAACCTACAGAAGTTCGAGATCAATATCCACAGGCATCTCGACACGACAGGGGCTTGCTTTTTACGTAAAAATATGTCGTTATTCGACATATTCATTTATCCATAGTATGAAAACAGAATTTTTGTAATAAACTGACAGATAAAAAACTATTATGAAATTTTAAGGTTAGGTCACACGTAATTAACCTTCTAGAATGGTTCCATCGCTTCAGTGCCCTCAACAGTATCATACATTGTACCAAATTTGGTGTTTTTAATTTAAAAGGTTGCAAAAGTATGAATTTTTTCCGAAATTTTTGATTCCAAACTTCACCGTTCTATGTTGGTTCTTACACGGAATATCCTGTATATTGTGACTACAGTTTTAATAAAACTAAAAAAGGGACAAAACATGTTTGAAGTTTTTCAAAGATATGAGGTCTTTAAGTACTTTAATGTTTAAATCAAATTTGTATCGGCAAATAACCGATAAATAAAAAAAGCATATTAATGAATAAGAAATTAAAACCAAGTGTTATATCTACTTTTTCGTAAGCGTATTTTTACCTGTTTGTTTCTACACACGGTACTTATAGTACTCTGTAGACTGAGTATGGCCTCTTGAGACAGTTCTCGATTCAACAAATACGGAAATAACCAACCTGCCGGACTGATATTTTGTATCCATTGCGTATAAACAGGAAGGTCCTTAAGGTGTAAGACATAACCTGCAATTATGAATAACGCCGAAAGAAATACGCCGCATAGTATCGTCGCAACGTTGTTTAAAGGAACGAGATAAATGAACGCAGTCAATACCATTTGTATACAGCTTAGGTACAGCAACATCAATCCTAAAATAAGAAAAAAAATCAGCTTAAAGGTAACCTAACATTACCTAACCAGTGTTTACATCCGTACAAATAGTGTAGCGCCATTAATGGCACTTCAAATCTTGTCATCGTATCAAAGCTGATTATTTAATTCTATCTAATTATGTATTCAATCAGTTTATTGGCGAAAGAGCGGTAGGTCCGCTTTGGATCATCGAATATAGAAGACTCTCTTGCGATGGAATTGATGAAGACATGTTCTAGCTTGGAGCTACCCAATCGGTGACAAGACTCGAACCTGAAGTCTAAATCTATTGCTCACGGATTAAGAAATACCGAAAGGGGGCTTTGTCCCAATTATATGTCTGCAGATAAACCCGAACCTTCATCGAAGAGACTGCTGCTAAATAGATAAAGGGTAAACTCTATCAGACTCGAGTGGTGTGTATCATCTGGAGATATTGAGCTTCTGTAAGTTGTAGTGTTCAGGGAAAGACGTGCCTGATTCCTCAGGCTTGCACTTTTCCAAAGAAAGAAGTCAGTATAGGTGAAAAAAGAGCCGGGTCAGCGACCTTTATTCTGTGTACTGAGCTGGTCAATTCTGGATCACCTATAAGTCGAATTTTTCCAAATGTGTGAGCTCCAAAGATGGACGAATCTGAGTCTTGTAGACACTAGCATTGACCTCAAATATTTTTGTGTTATGGTGATTTTAGGCTTATAGTAAAACCGAAAAAAGATCTCCTTTACTAGTCATAACATAGTATTGCCAGTTTTTGAGCTGAGGTTGGGGTTCTTGGAGATGAAAAGCTCGGATCTAGATGTCCACGAAGAGAAATATGAACAAACTTAAATGTTCTTCAAGCTTAGAGGTCTTCTAGCAAGATTGTGATCGAGATATCGATTGGGGTTTCTAGGCATGACTTTGGAGATGATATCACAAGTACTTATGGGGGAATTGCGAGAAAGTAAAACGGAATTTGCGAATGTTTGGTTTGATACTTTACCGATATAAATATAGAATCCATCGTAGCTGTTCGAATCCTGCATATAAAGCCCGCTCATGGAGTAACTTGGCACGACGTAAATCAACCAAACGAATAATGAAGGAAATAAATTTATTATTGACTGAAATGAGAAAAATTATTTAGAATTCATGCTAAGAAGTTATTATGGTATAAATACAAACATTTTGAAATTATTTACAATCTTACGGGGTGTTAAAAATACATTTTTTACAATGAAATGATTTGACTTCCCCAATACAATTATATATTTGTATTTAAAAAATTTTAACCAATTTTTAGACCAGGTGCCAGTCGATTTCCCGTGTAATTTTGATAATCAAGGTCGATTTTCTTGAAAATTGGTATGAGGGTAGTATTTATAACTGTGCTTTTACCATGGGGATGAAAGTCACCTCTTCTTGGAGAAGAAAATTTATTTTATCAAAATAATCTAAGCAACTTTTATTCTTTTCTTTCTAAAGTTAGTAGTTTTAGAGTTATAGCATTTTTCATTGAAAAAACGCATATTTTTTTACTTAACTTAAAAAGTTTCAATTTTATCAGTAAAATTATGTAAAACAAAAATGTAGGTAATAAAAAAGCAAAGAGATTAGTTTTTTGAGGACCTCTAAACATTCAATAATAACTGAATTATTGCTCGTTGAAGAATAGCGAAATTTAAAACCTTTAACCTCAAATAACTTGAAATCGATGAAATTTTTGGAAAAAACTCAAGAGATCTTTTTCAAAGTACATAAAAAAACCTTTGAAATAATCACCCTCAAAAGTCTTTTGCACAAGAGTCGACTGATTTATAACAAAAAAAAGATTTCTTCTTCTCTTTTTTGAAAAAATGTTATAATTATACCCTCGCAATTACCACCCTAATTGAAATTAATCGTAATCCACTTGCAATCAACTTTATTTATGTATTATTGATATGATCCATGTAGTGGGACCGGTTTTGAAATGCTTATTTTACAAAAAATAATTGAAAAAAATTATTTTTCTTAAATAAAGCCAAAACTATTCATTTTATGAAAAAATGTTTCAGATATTAATTATGGGGTTTTCCTTCCCAAATATTTTGAGATTTTTTAAATCTATGTATCATAAAAATTGGAGGAGATACATTAATTCAAAGCTTATGCAACCCCATTGAGCTGCATTGAGCCCCTTTTCGAATCTGGGGACTGAAACAAGTTTTAATTGATATGTCGTTGAAGTAATTGAAATCCACTAGAAAATGATTTTTTAAAATAGTTTCCAGCTCGAAAATTGAACGAGTTATTGTCGAAAAACCACTGCTTTAATTTTTCAAAATTTAGGAATTTTGGAGCATTGTGCAACACTGTATATACAAATTATGAATTACCTTGATACCACTTAATAGAATGTTATAGCTACAAGGTTTTGTTATATATATTAGCGAAACGTGTTGTTTAATTGACTAAAATTACACGTTTTTGATTAATCATGCCTTCTAAGTGATTTTATTAAATTTCCAACGATCTTCTGGTTCAATAAACGTCACAAATTATTGCTTGAGGCTTCATTCATTTACGTTTTATGATGTAGTGTATACGGGGTGGTCATACTAAAATCTAGTGCATACACTTTTATCAAAAACTGCCAAAAAATCAAAGAAATGATTGAAGATATTTGTCATTTATTTTCTGGCATTTATTTACAAAACAAAAATGAACGAAATTGAAGATTTTAAATAGCAATAGTTTATGTAACTAACCTTAGTGACGATATATGTAATTCTTCCATAGAGGCCATCGTTAATATCTCGTTCAACAACTTTCCTATTTCTTCTCAATTCGACAATCGTCAAAGCCAATAACAGAGGCCAATTTACTAAACACATGACACTGTAGTGGTAACCCTGACGGTCGTTCAATATTAATTGAGAATCCGACGAAGGTATATCCCAAAATATGGTTCCTAATATTAAAGATAAACTGGCCGAGAGGATGATTACTGTCAACCAGTTTAGAAATGTAGCCGATTGTGTATATATAATGGATTTTCTGAAAAGAAAAATAACTAATAATCACCCATTTAAGTCAAAGTAACGAAACAATGAGGTTATGTTGACATATGGCAGCTTCCCGGATGGTGAGGAAGACATGGTACAACTCTTGTCAAAACTTCACAACCGGGAAACGAATTACAAAAGAAATTACAGCATTGAAGTGTGCTATGAACACGTTTCAACCGTTCAAGTCACCAGGAAGTCGCTTTAGTCGAAGCAGCTATATACACCAAGCTCTTCATACCAAAACTAGGGGAAAAAGGAAATTACGCATCTCAAGTTCTTCAGACCAATCAACCTCACTTCGTTTTTACCTAAGACGAAGGAAAAAGCTGTCGAAAGAGAGTCCGAAGGGTGAAACTTATCTTCTGATGGGTTCCGGGATACATCGAAGAGAAATAGAGCAGGAGTGGATAAACCCTTCACAACAATAGAAAAAAGACTGGAAAGAAGGTAGTTAGGAAGGAACAAGTACTCAAAAGACACCTGGTTTAGTAAACTGCGAAGAACGGATTCTGTTACGTAGAGGTTCTGGCGAAGTGTGATAGACAGCTCCAGAGTATGACACTCAGGAACGTACGAAACAAAAGTTGGAACTCTTCGTCAACTCACGTTCTAAAATTTATAGAAACAGTAGAGTTAATAGATCAGATATAAAGTCTGAGTATCTCCAGTGTTACAACAAGAAAAGGGAACATAATAGAACTGGTTTAAAGCGTTGACTGCCAATTCAAAGTGGTGGTCACTCCCGTTAAAAACTTCTGTTCCCCTGAAGTTATATTTGTTATTGGGACGATTAATTTCCAAAGTACTCCACTGATTTTTGCTTCAATGTGAAATAAAAGAAATCTACTTACGTGAATAAAATGAAAGCGGCTGCGAAACAATTGGAGTGCCTCATACACATCGGGAGACTAGATGGCGGTCCTGGGTCACTTAATGGCTGTTGCTTTTGTCTAAAAATTTCCGCGAGCTGTTCTATTCGTTGTGATGATTCTAGCATGGCCTCTGCAGAAAGATCGTCTAGAGTGACAAGATCCACTGAAAAATTTCATCAAATTATCATGTGCAAACATTTTCTTGTAAAAGTGACAATCACGGAAAGATATACAGAGATAGTACCAGGAGAGAACAAATCAAAAAAATAGTGTCACAAACCACACGGATATTTAGGACAAAAGCATTTGTTTACCCCACAACGGCCATTTTCAAATAGGCATCAAGTGATTTTGACAATTCGTGCTTGACAGAGACATGGCGCTCAAACGAATATCAAATACAGTGCGGTTTGTGACACTATTTTTTTGATTTGGACTTTTTTATTCCTGGTTTTATTGAGAAATGGTGTCTTAAAGATTTAGAACTTGATGATATTGCAAATTTCTTCTCGAAAACGTAGCTAAGTTGTTTTTTTTTTCGTACCGTATTTTTCTCTGACTCATCTATTTCCAAATTCACGAAAAAAAGCATTTGTTTACCCCACAACGGCCATTTTTAAATAGACATCAAGTGATTTTGACAATTCGTGCTCGACAGAGACATGGCGCTCAAACGAATATCAAATACAGTGCGGTTTGTGACACTATTTTTTTGATTTGGACTTTTTTATTCCTGGTTTTATTGAGAAATGGTTTCTTAAAGATTTAGAACTTGATGATATTGCAAATTTCTTCTCGAAAACGTAGCTAAGTTGTTTTTTTTTCGTACCGTATTTTTCTCTGACTCATCTATTTCCAAATTCACGAAAAAAAGCATTTGTTTACCCCACAACGGCCATTTTCAAATAGGCATCAAGTGATTTTGACAATTCTTGATTGACAGAGACATGGCGCTCAAACGAATATCAAATACAGTGCGGTTTGTGACACTATTTTTTTGATTTGGACTTTTTTATTCCTGGTTTTATTGAGAAATGGTGTCTTAAAGATTTAGAACTTGATGATATTGCAAATTTCTTCTCGAAAACGTAGCTAAATTGTTTTTTTTTTCGTACCGTATTTTTCTCTGACTCATCTATTTCCAAATTCACGAAAAAAAGCATTTGTTTACCCCACAACGGCCATTTTCAAATAGGCATCAAGTGATTTTGACAATTCTTGATTGACAGAGACATGGCGCTCAAACGAATATCAAATACAGTGCGGTTTGTGACACTATTTTTTTGATTTGGACTTTTTTATTCCTGGTTTTATTGAGAAATGGTGTCTTAAAGATTTAGAACTTGATGATATTGCAAATTTCTTCTCGAAAACGTAGCTAAATTGTTTTTTTTTTCGTACCGTATTTTTCTCTGACTCATCTATTTCCAAATTCACGAAAAAAAGCATTTGTTTACCCCACAACGGCCATTTTCAAATAGGCATCAAGTGATTTTGACAATTCTTGATTGACAGAGACATGGCGCTCAAACGAATATCAAATACAGTGCGGTTTGTGACACTATTTTTTTGATTTGGACTTTTTTATTCCTGGTTTTACTGAGAAATGGTTTCTTAAAGATTTAGAACTTGATGATATTGCAAATTTCTTCTCGAAAACGTAGCTAAGTTGTTTTTTTTTTCGTACCGTATTTTTCTCTGACTCATCTATTTCCAAATTCACGAAAAAAAGCATTTGTTTACCCCACAACGGCCATTTTCAAATAGGCATCAAGTGATTTTGACAATTCTTGATTGACAGAGACATGGCGCTCAAACGAATATCAAATACAGTGCGGTTTGTGACACTATTTTTTTGATTTGGACTTTTTTATTCCTGGTTTTATTGAGAAATGGTGTCTTAAAGATTTAGAACTTGATGATATTGCAAATTTCTTCTCGAAAACGTAGCTAAATTGTTTTTTTTTTCGTACCGTATTTTTCTCTGACTCATCTATTTCCAAATTCACGAAAAAAAGCATTTGTTTACCCCACAACGGCCATTTTCAAATAGGCATCAAGTGATTTTGACAATTCTTGATTGACAGAGACATGGCGCTCAAACGAATATCAAATACAGTGCGGTTTGTGACACTATTTTTTTGATTTGGACTTTTTTATTCCTGGTTTTATTGAGAAATGGTGTCTTAAAGATTTAGAACTTGATGATATTGCAAATTTCTTCTCGAAAACGTAGCTAAATTGTTTTTTTTTTCGTACCGTATTTTTCTCTGACTCATCTATTTCCAAATTCACGAAAAAAAGCATTTGTTTACCCCACAACGGCCATTTTCAAATAGGCATCAAGTGATTTTGACAATTCTTGATTGACAGAGACATGGCGCTCAAACGAATATCAAATACAGTGCGGTTTGTGACACTATTTTTTTGATTTGGACTTTTTTATTCCTGGTTTTATTGAGAAATGGTGTCTTAAAGATTTAGAACTTGATGATATTGCAAATTTCTTCTCGAAAACGTAGCTAAATTGTTTTTTTTTTCGTACCGTATTTTTCTCTGACTCATCTATTTCCAAATTCACGACAAAAGCATTTGTTTACCCCACAACGGCCATTTTTAAATAGACATCAAGTGATTTTGACAATTCTTGATTGACAGAGACATGGCGCTCAAACGAATATCAAATACAGTGCGGTTTGTGACACTATTTTTTTGATTTGGACTTTTTTATTCCTGGTTTTATTGAGAAATGGTGTCTTAAAGATTTAGAACTTGATGATATTGCAAATTTCTTCTCGAAAACGTAGCTAAATTGTTTTTTTTTTTCGTACCGTATTTTTCTCTGACTCATCTATTTCCAAATTCACGAAAAAAAGCATTTGTTTACCCCACAACGGCCATTTTCAAATAGGCATCAAGTGATTTTGACAATTCTTGATTGACAGAGACATGGCGCTCAAACGAATATCAAATACAGTGCGGTTTGTGACACTATTTTTTTGATTTGGACTTTTTTATTCCTGGTTTTATTGAGAAATGGTGTCTTAAAGATTTAGAACTTGATGATATTGCAAATTTCTTCTCGAAAACGTAGCTAAATTGTTTTTTTTTTCGTACCGTATTTTTCTCTGACTCATCTATTTCCAAATTCACGACAAAAGCATTTGTTTACCCCACAACGGCCATTTTTAAATAGACATCAAGTGATTTTGACAATTCTTGATTGACAGAGACATGGCGCTCAAACGAATATCAAATACAGTGCGGTTTGTGACACTATTTTTTTGATTTGGACTTTTTTATTCCTGGTTTTATTGAGAAATGGTGTCTTAAAGATTTAGAACTTGATGATATTGCAAATTTCTTCTCGAAAACGTAGCTAAGTTGTTTTTTTTTTCGTACCGTATTTTTCTCTGACTCATCTATTTCCAAATTCACGAAAAAAAGCATTTGTTTACCCCACAACGGCCATTTTCAAATAGGCATCAAGTGATTTTGACAATTCGTGCTTGACAGAGACATGGCGCTCAAACGAATATCAAATACAGTGCGGTTTGTGACACTATTTTTTTGATTTGGACTTTTTTATTCCTGGTTTTATTGAGAAATGGTGTCTTAAAGATTTAGAACTTGATGATATTGCAAATTTCTTCTCGAAAACGTAGCTAAATTGTTTTTTTTTTCGTACCGTATTTTTCTCTGACTCATCTATTTCCAAATTCACGACAAAAGCATTTGTTTACCCCACAACGGCCATTTTTAAATAGACATCAAGTGATTTTGACAATTCTTGCTTGACAGAGACATGGCGCTCAAACGAATATCAAAAACAGTCGTACCAATTAAAGAAAAAGAAATGTCGCTGATTCGATTTGCGCGCGGAGTTTAAATTCAATTTAAATGAACAATACAGTGTGTATATACTTACGATAATAATCAGAAGGGTTTTTGAAGGACGGGCATGGATATTCCACTAAAGCAAAATATGGCAACATGTGTTTTCTCTTTCCACTATACATGGTCCGTCCCGATGACACCAATAAAATTCTTGATAACATCGTGAAGATTTCGTAAGTCGGTGGATGTATAGTCAATACGACTATTCGTCCCAAAGAACTGCCGGCGCCACCGTTAGCCCATTGTTTCAAATATTCCACGAGAAAGAATGTGTCAAAAATATCCATACCTTTCGTGGGTTGGTCTAATACCACTATGTCAGTGTCGAGAATCAAATGACAGGCGACGTTCAGTCTTCTTCTCTCGGAAATCGTCATCGAGGATACTTTCGTATCACGAACTTGCTCCAAACCTAGGTCCTCTATTATGACGTTTATCTGTTGTGAAAGAAATTTGTTAACTTTTAACTTTTCTACTTCTTAGATCTTTTCGCGTGTTTTTTTTTTGGTAGAGAATCAGCTTCAATCGAAAAAGTATCAACCCTTCCGAAACTTCAACTGATTTTTTTAACATTGTTTGTATTCATTGAATAAAACACTTACCCTATCCATAGCTTCGATTTTCAGATATCCCAACTTATCTGTAGGTTTTCTGAGATCATAATGGAACCTCAACGTTTGCACAACTGTCATGTCTTTACACAAATTAAGATCACTTTGCACGTATGCCACTCGAGGTTTCAACGTGTGCGATTCCACTTTCCGTCCGTTCAAAATTATTGTACCTAATACTGGTTTCTGTAAACCTGCCACCACGTCCAGTAGAGCGGTACCTTCTTCTTCGGATGTGCTTATTATTGCCATTATTTCGCCTCCTCTTATCTCGAACGAGATTTCGTTGAGGAGAAGATGATGACGTGATTTGCAGGACGTAGAGCTCGGTAGCACGCCGAGTCCATGTACCTAAACAATACTAAATCAAATCCCGATCTGACTGATCAACAATCATCGATATCAACATATATTGATCTGATCTAGTTCAGAAAACTACTTGAAAGCCATTATAAACAAAATATGTGGTATGGCAAATGAGTTGAAGATGGATTTACCAAAATTCTAGTCAATTTAGAATAAAATATGCTTTTGAGAATTTGGGATAAACAAAAATCCGGTTGTCTGAGGCCTTTTAGATCGTTCGAAAACGTCTTACTCGGTCTGCTCGTGACGAGCCTGACTTGTATATACCGAAGCGCGCTATTGGTGTACAAATCATCATTACTTCGCATTTTACACAAATATTTGGAGCTGCACCCTCGAAAAATTCAGTTGTATCAAGTAAGGAAGCCTCAGGATGCTGATCAGAAGCTTGACTTGATGATTGAGCGCTTTTCAACTTTCACCAACATCTTTTTTCGGGCGAAGTTCACTTTAATCTTAGTCAACAAGCAAAGTTTGTGTGCAAATACTCCAAAATACAAACATCAGAAACCCCTAAACTGCCTAGAACGACTTCTTCGTGTCCGACATTCAAAACTTCCAATGTTATGACCAAAGAACATTATTCCAGCAGGATGGAGCAGCTTTCCACTCTAATATATCTCTGCCACGTGAAATTTTTCCTGGTAAATTGATCTCCAGAAGAGGTGACATGAGTGGCTTCCATGCAGTCCCGATTTAACACCTATGGCTTTTTCCTGTAGGGTTATGTCAAGCATAAAGTTTACGCTAAGAAACTGACTTCCCTGGCATATTTGGAAGGAAATATCCGCCACGAAATGGCGGCCCTCACGGAGAAAACTTCCTAGGCCATTTTAGTGGTTGATTAAATGAATGCCATGAGCGCAACGGTCTGGAAGATGTATTTTTTTTGGCCTCTCCCTGTACTAGACTTTAGTAAGACGTTTACCGAATCTGCAAATCGACGGTTGATGTTGCAGACATGGTTGGCGATATCTTTATTGTTCACAAAACTTTTATTCAAAAATTTGATCCTCAAAAATACCGCTCACTTGTACAAATAACTTTTGACCGCGAACCGGAAGCCCTACTAAAAGTACCCACAAAAAATATTTCTAATTATGTATAATAGTCTTTATACTTCCTCAGTAATAATTCGATTCATTCAGAAATTCCAAGGGATTAATTTTTTGTGTAATGTTGTTGTTTATTTATACTTTCAAATGATTCACTGATTCTGTTAGTTGCATATTGTAATGCGGACCTGGACAAGTTGTTTACTATTCAGTTCGCATTAGTTTTAAGACATTTGTAGTAATTTAACTTCAAGGTTTTTCAATCGATGAGAGGAAAATGTAATTTTTGATCTGTGGTAGTGAAGTGAAGGAGTAGTGTTTTGTTTCGTAAACCTAAAACCCAATTATTTTATGAACACACTATAAAAGTAATAAAAATTATTAAAAATAGAAAGTCATCGTTTAACAACAGATTTACCTGCAAATGTGGATACATAAACGTCGTTTCCGAAGCGTCATCTTGACTCAAGTAATCTGTACGTAAAACGGAAGGTGGCCCCCTTCTTGATGCCGGTAAAGAAAAATGACTTTCGGTCTTCGACGTAGGTCTACCAATATGCGGCATTATACTGTAAGAAAACAAGTCATACTTGGTAATAAAATCTTTTTTAGAAGAAAAACAGTACAAGAAACCACGTACACACTTGTTGTTTTCGATTGCGATTGCTCTGAAAAAACTTGCCGCTGAAATTTTATAATTTATTGAAATAAATGTATGGCAATGAATGTTTGTCGCATCCACGTGTGTCACATCTGTTTTCTGGTATTCTTTCTACGTGATAACATTAACATTTGGGAGATTTAAATTTGAAGTATAAATAGGCTTTGCAAAGTTGTCAACTGGATATAGACTGGCTCCATTCAGTTCCTTACTTCAATAACTGTACAGACTCCACAAGGGATTCAAAGACTTCATAAGGAATCTACGGATTATTTAATTTCATCTAATATAAAACCAATCACTCATCACCACCCCCTTCTCCTCCGCTTAATCAATTCACCCCATGGGTTCATCAAGCCAATTCCATTTGCTGTAAATCTTTTGCTTCTCCCACACTCCATCTGTGGTTGACAGGGTGCCACCCAAAAAAAAATCATCTCGAAGCCAAATAAAACAAGCCAAGTCCAAACTCTGCATGGGAAAATTTCTCCTATATCAGGGCCTTTTCTAAAACGAACCATAAACTATGAAACTTCAATTTTTTCTTTCCAAAACCACGCCTCAACGAACTCAATGTGACTTTTAGAAACTAAAAATATGATAAAGAGCGGAGTACTGTTGTTTTTAATAAAACTCACCCATGATCAATCATATCATGATTATGTACAAAATCAGCTACACTGTTTCTTCTGAGATCTCTGGAAGGATCGATGGTGTGGTAGGATCGTTGATATTCGGAAGCTAAGAGGTTAGCTTCCGATATACTTTTGTTTCTGTTCCATTGGGTATTGTGTTGTTTAATACCACCTTGATGCATCGCTGCTAGTGGCAAACCTGGACTAGCCTGAAAATCAATACAAATCATTCATTGATTTCCTCCGAAAACAGAGTCGTAACAAAATATTGATAGAATTTTAGACTTATCTCACTCTTGTTTAAAATTTGTTTCAAGATTTCGTTTAGAACGTTTGCAGTTAATTCTAAGCATCCTCATCATCATCCATTACTAGATTTTTGCTGCCTCTAATAATTCGGCTCTTGCTAATGATAGCAAAAATGAGAGCTGAATGAATTAGACAAGAGATTGATCCAAGTCTAGTATTGTGATTCATGCAGAAGATATAAATATCAAGAGCTGTTCATCTTAGGGTACACAGATAATATTCTAGGCTAATGTATTGTCTGGATGAGATGCTGGGTGTGTGGATGGTATAGCGAATATATTTATATATTTAGAATAAAATGACAGAGTAATTTAACATGTTCGTCATTTCCTAGTATACATTCTTTAATTAACTTTCACTGAAATCCTCCTTTGATGCGAAAATGAGACACTAATTCCTAGGATGTGAGCGGATACCAGAACATTTAATGACCCATATAAATACAAATGATTCAAATAAAAAAATCAAACTTTTGTCCACTTGTTCCACTTAAATGATTTTCCAAATAAATTGCCTTACCCTTTGATACATATTCTGCATTCGAAAGTCCGGATCAGAACGATATTTCCGGCTATATTTATAGTTGTTAGTGGTCTCATTATCAGAACTGTCATATCCGGAACTTCCATCTCGTGGGCCGCGGCTTCCGGCTTTCAAACTTCTGAAATAGGCAATATTATCAAATACTCTGATATATACTTTAATTTTTGATTACTTAACTAGCAGACCTGGCCACGTGTTGCTGTGGCTAAGTGATTTAAAAGTTTTTTTGAATGTCCATCCAAGAAAGAAGTTTACAAATATAACACAGTTTATTTATATCAATTATGTAGTGTATTTGTCATAAAAATAAAATCTTTGTTTTTTAGAGCAACACATGCGTTTATTTCAATTAATTTGAAAATCATCTTATAAAAAAAACATTTAATATTTATTTCTTCAGCTCTTTCTTAAATAAGCAATATTTCTTGACCTACATTAATTAACCTCTATTATCTTATTCTAATCAATCAAAATGGACACTTGTGACAGTGACATCCGTGACAGATCATAGACATCATAACCCACAGATAAATAAAGTGTACCAAATAAAATCTAAAGAAAAACCATTTCTTTACATATACCTGTTTCTTCAACTTTTTCTTAAATAAGCAATATTTCTTGACCTACATTAATTAACCTCCATTATCTTATTCTAATCAATCAAAATTGACACTTGTGACAGTGACATTTGTGACATCCGTGACAGATTTATCATAGACATCATAACCCACAGATAAATGAAGTGTACCAAATGAAAACTAAAGAAAAACCATTTCTTTACATATACCTATTCGACATTTTTCTGTCATACAAATTCAACTACGATTTACACACAAAAATAATTCACCTGTTTTGTGGTCTTGTAGAAGAATTTCGTCTAAAATGTTGAGGTGTCCCGGATCGGTTGGATTCGATGTGATTGGGTGGAAAAACGCGCGGGAGTCCGAATTTCAAATAAGTGTACATATTGGATCCAAGGGCGGACCTGAAAAGACAAAAATTCTATAACAATCTTGTAATTTAATTATGTTAGAATTTGGTTACTTACTTAGGTCCATATCGAGGGTGTGAAAGAATTGATTGAACAGTCGTGTCACGTAGTTGAAAATTCCCATATGGAAGCGGACTTTTGTCCGTTGATCCAAGAGCGCTGTCAGTGAAGTCCGAATTCAAATTTTGTCTTAAACAAAAGGAATTAATTACATTACAACTCCTTCGAAACGAAGCATTAAAAAATACATACAACCCTAAATTTTCAACCCTCTACACTCCCGTTAACAACGGCCATTATCGTACCTGTACATATTGTACTTAACATTTTTTGAAAATTGTTCTTTATTATAATTTATTTGGCAGGAACACGTTTGCCGGTCAGCTAGTATCAATCTAAAGGATTGTCGAGCTCAAACTCATAGGAAAGGAAGGGAACAAACCGAAAATGAATTATTTCAGAATAATTGAAAATTTTGCCACAACTAAATCAATAAAGATGATTTTGATTTCCCCTGGTCGATATTAGGCCAAGACTTCACTACTTCTTAGTCCGACGCTAACGAAGCAACAATCGACTGTATGGGTCTTTTAAGATGAACCAAATCAGGAGAATACGGTGGCTCAAGATTGCCCTCCATCACCAGAAGTCGAAGCGAGTTGATCGGCATACAGCGATTGGTTTAATTCACTTCGAATCATAGAAAATCAACTCAATGTTTGCAATATCAGTGTTGCCATGTCTCGAAACTTGTTAGCAGCACTCGTAAGTTCGAAATGGCTCCCCACGTTAAGATGGACTCCAGTGATTCTTGGTGGATATACAGAACAACAAACGAAGAGAAAGAAGCGCTGTAGAGGGCGGATGTGGTCAAGATGGTAAAAAAAAATAAGAATAGGAACGTTTTAGCTCGTTAAATAATAAACTATTATATAATTACTAAATCTGATTTAATTACAGGCTTGTTATAGTTACATCAGCTACAATTTGTAGTTAAATCACTCAACTTTCCTAATTTCGAACGTATTTCTAGTAATTAGATTTGTTTTTACGGAATATGTGAAGCGAAACCTATGTAGTAGCTATCGAGCTAGTATTTTCGAAGTGAGATTTCAGTCACGATTATAGAATTTGTTCTATAATACATCATCAACAAACAAGGTCGTTAGTTTGTTGCAATAAAAGGATATCGTTACGAAAAAACTGTTTTATTATTTCCTAATTAACTATGCGTTGTTTGACATATTTCACTTACACGATGGTTAATCGTTATAAAAGTGAGTTTAGAAAAAATATTATTTATTATAAAAGTTGTAATTGGGACACTAGGTAGAGTAAAATCGAATAAAAATAAATCTATTTCTCGTATTTGAATTTTATAGCTTTGGTTCGTTGGTCATGGTTGGCAAAGTCTTTAGTGCCGTTGCCCTCTCTGCTTTGATTGGTCTGTATAACAGAAGCGTATCTAGGAGAAGAATGTATCCTTCTTATCCTTTGAGCTTATTTACACCTTGCTAAAGTTAACTGGCTTTTCTGCATTCATACGTGTAGTAGATGTTTCCATCTGAAGAAAATTATTTCTTATTGAATTAAACACCTTGTAAAGAATACTGGAAACATGTTGATCTGGTATAGAAACGCATTTATAGAAAAAAAAATTATTGAAAATTTTGTAGGTAGTTTAAACATTTCAGTACGGCCGCCATAGGTATAAAATAAACACTGAACATATGATACAAAGTAAAAACGATAATTATCCTCTTGGTTTGTACCAAGATGTGAAAATACCACGACTAAAACACCCGATAAAGTTTTTTTATGATGCCAAGAAATTCGAATATACAATGCAAATGATTTGAAAGTATGCTGCGGGATGTAATTATTTTTGTTGCCAGGATTTTAATGTTTTATATATACGCGACTAATAAATAAAAGCTGAATTATAACAGCACACGCTACGTTGTCGGCAACGATAACCTCGTGATTGGTATACCTGTGTATATGTTTCGTGTTCTAATGTACCCAACATCTCAGGCTTGACTGATCTAATCACGAGCGTGTGATTTGAAAGTATTAATCGTTTTGACGATGTTGCGGGATGTAAGTGAGATTCAAATTCAACTTATTTTAATATTTTATAGTGATTAAGTGTATTATGTTTTTAATTTTTAACGTGATTATGTAATATGTACTAACCTATAAAAGGGTTTATAGACTTTATTCTTATATACAGAAAAATGTTTTATAAACACGCGACTAATAAATAAAAGCTGAATTATAACAGCACACGCTACGTTGTCGGCAACGATAAACTCGTGATTGGTATACCTGTGTATATGTTTCGTGTTCTAATGTACCCAACATCTCAGGCTTGACTGATCTAATCACGAGCGTGTGATTTGAAAGTATTAATCGTTTTGACGATGTTGCGGGATGTAAGTGAGATTCAAATTCAACTTATTTTAATATTTTATAGTGATTAAGTGTATTATGTTTTTAATTTTTAACGTGATTATGTAATATGTACTAACCTATAAAAGGGTTTATAGACTTTATTCTTATATACAGAAAAATGTTTTATAAACACGCGACTAATAAATAAAAGCTGAATTATAACAGCACACGCTACGTTGTCGGCAACGATAACCTCGTGATTGGTATACCGGTGTATATGTTTCGTGTTCTAATGTACCCAACATCTCAGGCTTGACTGATCTAATCACGAGCGTGTGATTTGAAAGTATTAATCGTTTTGACGATGTTGCGGGATGTAAGTGAGATTCAAATTCAACTTATTTTAATATTTTATAGTGATTAAGTGTATTATGTTTTTAATTTTTAACGTGATTATGTAATATGTACTAACCTATAAAAGGGTTTATAGACTTTATTCTTATATACAGAAAAATGTTTTATAAACACGCGACTAATAAATAAAAGCTGAATTATAACAGCACACGCTACGTTGCCGGCAACGATAACCTCGTGATTGGTATACCTGTGTATATGTTTCGTGTTCTAATGTACCCAACATCTCAGGCTTGACTGATCTAATCACGAGCGTGTGATTTGAAAGTATTAATCGTTTTGACGATGTTGCGGGATGTAAGTGAGATTCAAATTCAACTTATTTTAATATTTTATAGTGATTAAGTGTATTATGTTTTTAATTTTTAACGTGATTATGTAATATGTACTAACCTATAAAAGGGTTTATAGACTTTATTCTTATATACAGAAAAATGTTTTATAAACACGCGACTAATAAATAAAAGCTGAATTATAACAGCACACGCTACGTTGTCGGCAACGATAACCTCGTGATTGGTATACCTGTGTATATGTTTCGTGTTTTAATGTACCCAACATCTCAGGCTTGACTGATCTAATCACGAGCGTGTGATTTGAAAGTATTAATCGTTTTGACGATGTTGCGGGATGTAAGTGAGATTCAAATTCAACTTATTTTAATATTTTATAGTGATTAAGTGTATTATGTTTTTAATTTTTAACGTGATTATGTAATATGTACTAACCTATAAAAGGGTTTATAGACTTTATTCTTATATACAGAAAAATGTTTTATAAACACGCGACTAATAAATAAAAGCTGAATTATAACAGCACACGCTACGTTGTCGGCAACGATAAACTCGTGATTGGTATACCTGTGTATATGTTTCGTGTTCTAATGTATCCAACATCTCAGGCTTGACTGACCTAATAACGAGTGGCGGTGGCTGCGTTCAAATCACGTGTTTTGGAGGAAAAAGTATATTAATCTTGATGGAGAATATTTTGAAAAACATCAAAGCCATATGCAATTAAAAATATTTACTTCAATCAATATTTTCTTAGTAAACTATAGTTTACGTTTTAAGAACGGTTTCTTATTAGGAACGTGGCAATGAAACACCAAAGTGGACTAACTTTAATATATTTTCCGAAATGATTAATGTAGTTTTTCGGTGATTTTGAATCTATAGCTTGCAAAGACTATGTTTTAGATCCAATAAATATTCTGATTATGATACGGTCTTCTGTAGAAATTTGTTTTGGTAATTACCCGTTAGAAATGATATGCTTGAAATAATTTAACGACTGTAAATTATTCGAATCTCGTTTCTACACTGTTACGTTTTTTTTTCCAATAATTTTCTACCATCATTTCGAGAAACTGAATTTAATTAATTAACAGAAATCCTTTCTTTGGTTCATTGAAGATTCGAATTCGTTTTGGTCTACAAAATTTCAAAATCTACTGATATTTTTAAACTACAATTTCTTTTCGAACATATGGATAGAAAAAATTGACAATGAAAATGTTAAACTCGTTTTGTGTGAACAAACGTCGAAACTTATTTGATGAAGACAGATTTTGGGCGCTACCTGAGGCGGCCCAACCAGCGAAGGTTATTGATTGTAGTGAGGCTGGAGTTGGGAGTCCTCTGGAGGGAACAGGTTTGTTTTAGGTGTGAAATAAGGCCCCTTTTTGAAAATAGCTGTTACTGTGCATAGCTTTGCTTTGGGAAATTATTTACTACCCTTATAAAGGGAGTAATGCTGCACAGCTATAGACATTGTTGGAGGTATGGTTATTTAAACGAATAGGAACGCACGTCAGTCAGTGTAATTGTAGTGTAGTAGTAGTGTGAATAGTGTGTTCAGCACGATCTCTATTGGTAGATTTATAATACTATTACCTATAAATCGACCAAGCATGTAAATCCTCGCTAGTCGTTCCACCGGAAAACGTGCGTGATTCTGGATTAGAAGGAACCGAATATTTCCTTTCCATTTCAAAACCCTGCGAGCCACCCCCTTGGGAGGGGGTGCGACTACGAACCATTTCGTCAAACTACCGTCGAACTGGAAAAGAAAGAGAAAACTTAAAAAAAAAAAATGTCATTAATTTTATTCTCATTTAAATTTTATAAAAATACCTTAACAATATTATTTGCGTTTGGTACGAAAAAACCCCTATACGCTAAGGGTACTTTGATAAACATCTCCATAGTTTTTGTATTAGCTACGGCCCTGTCCGGCTACAATGGAATTTTAAAATTCGGCGAATTCGCGCGGCGCCTTTCATCTACTTTTTAATAAATGCTCTAGGCGCCTTTGATGTTTCCTTTCCGAACTTTTTATAATAGCGTTTTAGTAAATTATTGTAAGTGTATTTTATAGTGTGTAAATAAATTAAAAACGTAAGAGACAATGTTTATTAATTCACCCCACGATTATAAGGAGGGTAAATAAATACGAAAAACGTTACAATTATTTACTTCTCAAACGGAGGCAGTCGAGTTAGAGTAGTGACCTCATATAGAGTCGTTTAGAGACTGAGGCAGAAGTTTCCTTGGACTCAAACTTAGCCATTTGTTCCTCGTGGCCTGTATAACTAGAATCTTATAGGAATCGGGGTAGATGTCACTACGAGGGAGAGGAAGGCCTCGAAAAATAGTACAAAGCGTCTTTACGGGAGTAGATAGTGCCCAGAGGAAAAATTTCAAGTCGAAATTCACTTTTAATGAGTTGGTTATTATCTTTGAGACGGCTGATTCATTTCTTTGTACTGGTTCCTCTATTTGCAGATTTCATTGAACCATTCTTTTTTCTTGCTGGTCTTTGTTCCAACCAAATGATTATTGATTGACTGCAGACTCTATTTGGTTTGAATGAAATACAGGGTGTATACAATTCATTAAAGAAAACTTTTATACATTCTTGTTCTTGTACAAAGATTATGAAATAATATTATGAAGCTGGCTAGTTAATTTTAAATAATTCTGTATGGTGTATCAACAAAAATCTTTTCAGATGGTACTTAGAGTAATTTATATCGTTTTTTTGTGTATTTTATTCTTTAACAAAAGAGAGGCACCGTTAAAATTGAACAATTGAATCAAATTAATTTTAATGTATTATATTCTTAAATTCTCGTGAAATTTTTGAGATTATTTACTTCTTAGCGTCCTTGATGAATTCTTGAAACAGAATGAATACCTGGAGGTCTGTTTCGATTATGTACAGTTTTTTATTATAAAACAAAAGACGGAAACGATATAAAAAAGGTAAAGATTGAAGTTTCAGACATACGATGACGTTATAATAGATAATACACGATTTTATATACAGAGATATATATAAGATTTGTTGATGAAACATTGATATATGCCAAAGGAAACAAATTAAGCTCTTGGTTGAAATAATATTGTTTTTGGTTAGGTTATTCGACCTTTGGAATATTTTCTACTGTAAAACCTTGAGAATCATTTCTTCAAATTCACTTTAAGATCATTTTCGTTATAAATTTTATGCCACAGCTGTACTTTGAACGGTTCCTCATACATACCTAGAGCCATTCTTATTGGGACAATCAGTACAATGTTTGAAAACAACATATGTTAATACAATACGGTTTTTAGTTCATGTACGGTATTTAAACCGTTTTAATCTTGAATAGTTTTGATATTCTCAAGCCACAACTGGTGTATTTGTGTTAATTACGATAATAAACGAAAATAATTTCAAATATATTCATACGCACTGGGATTCTAACATTATTTTTCTTCAGAACTATTATGTAATTTTATTCAAAAGTCTTAATCAAATTCAATTAACGAAGTTATTAAAATATTATTAGTAAGGAAATATGTCAAAAGAAAACCGGAAGTACGCACAGAAATATGTAAATCATTTATACATCAAAATTTACATATCAAAATATGCTAAAAAACATTCGGAATTGAATGAAAACAACAATTTGGTTATTCCTTGATGAATTGTCACATGTCAAATATGATATTTGACATTTGACAACCAACTATATGTAGATCGATGTAGATCACAGAAAATCATCGCTCGAAAATATTTATGTATTTCCATTTTTTGATCGAGATGAATGTTTTCCTACTATTGATAGTTTAAGACTGTCAAAACATTTGAAACGGATTTGATTGGTGAAAATTGAGCTCTAAGTGCTAATTTTTCAGCAGTAAGCTTTAGTTAGCCGACGATTGGCTGCAAGTTCGTTATAATAACGAACATATGTCAACCATTGGTGGTTGAATAACGTCCAGACGAACAAAAATTCTCATAATACTGACCCTTAAACCGTTAACCCTGAGCTTCTAAAGAGAATCCAACTTAATATATGTATCGCCCATGTTTCAAATAGGGTTGCTAAAGAGGCTAGGAAACATTTTCCTCTTATAAATAATTTAATCTGCCTTTAAAGGCTCAATTCCATAAAGAAAAATTACCTCAACCTATTATTAGATAAGCACTTGGTTGGAAGTCGCTTTTTTATTGCGACAATTGAAAGATTTGCGATTTATTTATGGTGATTACAATAGCCAGACGTACCGGAAATTGTGAACGTTTAAAATTGAATTGTAAATAGCGGGTACTTTGCACTTTCACATACTTCCAGAATCTACGGTGGATATTTCTTTCAACTTGGAAGAGCACCGCGATGGAGTTTTGTTAGAATTTCGTCGCACCAATTGATCCTGGCTTTTATTGAGCCAATTGTCAAATTAAAAGGTTACGAAACCTTTTTGACAGCTTCGATGTTTCCTGGCACAACAGCCGATTTTTGACGACCATAACGAAATTTATCCTGTAGCGAATTGCGGCCACGATTCACAAAATCCTTTCGATTTTACTGGTATGTATATTTCGTGGTACTATCATGGCTTATTTCGTAGAGAGTGGGTTTAAATATACACTTCATCGTTCTCTTTTGCGTAAGATTCGTTTCA
Organism: Diorhabda carinulata; assembly: GCF_026250575.1. Classification (NCBI taxonomy): domain Eukaryota; kingdom Metazoa; phylum Arthropoda; class Insecta; order Coleoptera; family Chrysomelidae; genus Diorhabda; species Diorhabda carinulata. The sequence goes on along the minus strand of NC_079469.1, from coordinate 15,775,978 downwards.
GGGTCAATTTATTACGATTTGTCACTATTGCGTTTATCGAATCAATTAAAATTCATTGGATATGAGTAATATCCTTCCTAATATAATTAACACATACATGATGTTACGAATTACCGCGTTTTATATAAACTGTGTATGGTAAATTAAATCGAAAATATGATACAGCAGTTTCAATATAAAAATGTCAAAGTTCGGGCAAACTTTGGTTACGTGAAAGAAATCGTGGTAATTATATAAATTAGGTTACATCCCTTTGATTTCCTCAAAATTTAAGTATGTTATAAAGAAAATTACGCTGAATAATAATATATATATATAAATATAGGGCGCGGAAATTATCCCTTCAGGATTGTAATATTCAAATTAATCGTTGAAACCTAACCTAATCTAACCTAACTTAACCTAACCTACATACTTCTCTCTAAAATGAAATCCAATCACAAGCAGGGGTTGATGTTAACGAAAACTGTATGTAGAATCATCGTCGACGACCTCACCAAGAAAAAATCTTGGAAGAGTTTTCGATAACAACAGCCCCTACTTGTGATTTGATTTCATTTTGCAGAGAAGTATGTAGGTTAGGTTATATAAGGTTAGGTTTCAACGATTAATTTAAATATTACAATCACTGAAAAATCATTGCAATTATTTGATTCTGTGAACGCAAAAAAGTACCTGAAGGGATGATTTCCGCGCCTTATATTTATATTTATTATTCTTTATTATCGTTAATTCACGCGAAACCTTGAAGTTTTTGAGATAAATCCATTAAATCTTCCTACATTCTTTTCTTAACTTTGTTTCTATCTTTGTTGTTGTTGATGGGGAGAGTACGATTTCCGTGGCGCGAAAATGAGGATCGAAATTTTTCGATATCTCGCTTCGTTTTCGAGATATCGATACTTGAAGTTTGATAATCAAACGTTAGTTCAAAATTCGCTTTATTGAACAGATGGCGTTCAGTACTTCGTTTCAAATGAATATTTTATCACTTCAAATTCAATATGAATCTTGTAATTTAATAAACAAAAGATTTTTTATTTAATTTTCATATTATTTACTCTGATACTAGGAAATTATATTGAAAAAAAAAACAGAATCAGCCATTTTTGATATAACTCAACATACGATAAATACATGAATAGTTCGATGGTTTTCATGAAGAATTTTTGGTTGTTTTTCATTATTTATAAAATAAAAAAAATATTTAAAGATTTAATTAATAATTTCGAGCAAAAAGTACGTTCTGCATGGTTTCAAAAGTTATTTATTTTCGTTTTTTTTTATAATTGAAAAGCCAGACTACTGTAGTATTTCACAATTATCCTGAAAAAGATCTCTAGCAATTATTTTTGAATCATTTATACTATTTTTAACGACAAAATCAACCGAATAAAAAAATAACTGTAAAAAATCGTTGCAAATCTACCCGTTCCGAATTTATCTGCCCCCAAATCACCCCTCTTCAAATTCACCCGTTCCTCGCGGCCTGTGGCCCCAAAGCCCCCCATAAAAAAATAATCCTCAATTGAAGATAAATTTTTTTTAGACAATTCTGACTGTAAAAAATCACGATTTTTGAACTTTTTACACTAAAATTGCACCACGAGAAGATTAAGTTAGGTTAGGTTAGGTTAGGTTATGTTTGGTTAGGTTTTTCCGACTTCAAGTATCGATATCTCGAAAACCAAACGAGATATCGAAAAATTTTATTCTTCATTTTCGACTTATTTTGGTTCGATTTACAAAATGGCATAGTCAAATCTAGCCACGGAAATCGTACTCGTGCCTTGTTGATGAATTTGAATCTACGATCTCGAAAAAATTTTGATCTTAATTTCGAGAGCTCAAATTCTTTTCAAATTTGAAACATTTACCCAAAATTGATATACTTTTTTGTACTTAATATTTTATTTTATAAACGCAGCTCACTTTAGGTACAATAGGCGTTACAACTAACAGCGTGGGGGCCCACTGCTTGTCTTGGCCTCCAATTAAAGTATCAAAATATTCGAAATAGGCTTTTACACATTTTCGAAATATCGATTTCATCATAATTTCCTACGATTATAGGAAATATTTGTCAGGAGAAGTTTTTCAATTGCGGTGTGTTTCACTCGACATTTTCGTTTTTTAAATCACTTTTAGAACTATGAAACTTAACAGAATACTAATTTTTAATGTTTATTATTCTAAATAATACAGTTCAGGTATTTTTCGACCATAAAATGAAACCTAACCTAATCAATTCTAAATAATTACCATCTTGGTTAGGTTAGGTTAGGTTTCACTGATTTATCATATGTAAGTTGTACCATGTAATGTCTAAAATAATCGAAATAATGTCTCCCCCACCTAAAATTTACTATTTATACCCTCAGAAACAACCCCAAATACGTGAAAAATATTTCTGAACGATTTTTGTCTGGAGTCCCAATTCTAAATAATTACCATGATTAAACTATTGAAAAGTGGTATGTGTTAGGTCTTAATAATTTTTTTTTTCTATTATTGGAGGCTATTTCTATTTTAAAAATAAAAAAAATCTTGTCGGCCGGTGTAATAAATCGGCTTTTTTTTGTATTTTTAGCTATTTTTCACCAGGATTGATAAGAATACGTTAATTAACGTAAAATTCAATTTTTTGTAGTACCAATATACCACAATTACTACTCTTAAACTCAATATATTTACATATTAATAATTTTTTCATCAAATTTTAACTTCTGTGGTTTCTTTTTCAAGTTTGCAACCGCCGACCTACATGTCAACGCACTTTACGTTATTTGTTATAAACTTACCTTTCATATCACAAGATTGATCCAATACAGGTATAATATTTTTGTTTTTAAATCGATTCCGAGGTACTGTTATCTGTTTTCGTCGTTAAATTGCTCGAGGTATCACAAACGGAGTTATCACTAAACTATTATTATCGTTATTTAGTTGATAAACAATGCATTTATTAACGTTATTTTCGCGAAAAGAAAATTAAGTTGTGTATATGAAAACAACTATTATGTCGAACAATGTTCGCGAACTGGAGTACCGACGTACTGGTTCTGACGTATAGTGGAATCCATGGCAGAATATACATTTCCCCGGGCGCTCTATACGGTAAATGTGAGCAGAAGGTAGTTTTGAGCGTTTCAAGAAATTTCCAAAGATCTTAAGATTATAGATCATTCAATTTCTTTATTATTACGCTTCGAATCGACTTTTTTTATATACGAGAGAGTAATAAAACGTAATTTCCCATGCTCAACTTAGTACGGTAATTTTAAATTTTAATTCTGATTTTCTAGATTCTCAGAAGTTTTTAGTTACTGTATATTAACAAAATTACGGGCGGGGGTTTTCGAAATTTTAAAACTTGTAACTCAAAAAAATTTTGGAACGCGAATAACTCGAAAACTATGAGGAATTGTAGGATGTGGAATAAATTACTTAAGGATTATAAAAGAAATGAAATACAAACTCAAAATAGATCCTATTTGGAAGGAACGAATCCGTGCATCGATCGCAAATTTGCAGGTATAAAAACTGTATCTTCAATCCCTGTATTTATCTTGGAATGTTTATTACCGTAAATGAAAAGAATTAACAACAAATACTTTCTCATCAATGCGATTATAATCTTAGTCTCCTAGCCTAACCTAACCTAACCTAACTTAACCTAAACATAACCTAACCTAACCTAACCTAACCCAAACTAAGCTAACCTAACCTAACCCAAACTAAGCTAACCTAACCTAACCTAACCTAACCTACTCTAGCTTAACCTAACCTAATCTAACCATTCTTAATATTCAAAATAAGCAATTTTTCAATTATTTTGAAAATACAACCAAAGATGCACTAATTCTTAGGAAAACTAATTTTTTCTATTAATTTTTGTTCAATATTGAAAATTTGCTCGTTTTAGAAAATTTTAGATGTTGCTGATGGTTTTTCGTTTTGTCTTGATGATAATAATAATTATTCAGAAGTTCGTATGTTTGTCAAATTCTAGGAATCACTTCGGCAGATCAAATTTTCTTACGCGTTCGTCGAACGATCTTTCGAAATCGCCACCGATGAAACATGGATCAACGAAAGATATAAATCAAATGAATTTCGGCAAGATAAAACAGTAAAATCGAAAAAAAAATTATAAAAAAATTAACAACAGAGTAAATACTTTCTCATCAATGCGATTATAGTCATAGTCTCCTAACCTAACCTAACCTAACCTAACCTAACCTAACCTGACCTCCTCATACTTCGATGATCCCACGGTGTAAATACAAGAATTAATAGTTTGAATTCATTGAACACCCACTGTTTTAACCAGTTTTAACCGACTTTTTCTTGTATCATAACCTCAAAGTTTTAGTTTCAGAAAAAAACGCCTACTGGAGCTGGAATTTCTATTTTTTTTTGTACAATGTTTTGCAGGGTGATAAATTAACACTGTGTTATATATTTCACATACTTCACAATACACTTAACTTATAATAATTTACTTATAAATACTTTTACTAATTCGTTCTTTTAACTACGACTATTTAATTAAAACTAAACTAAATTCGTTTAGAAAAATCATTTATACATCTAAATGAAATTCTACAAAGTTCTAGAACAAAAAGAAACAGAAGAAATGAATAAATAGACTTTCCTAGAAATTATTTAGAAGAATTACTGTAAATAAACCGCCTGCTACTAATTATATACGAACAAACCACAAACGAGTTCCGTTATTTTTACTTGTTATGTATCACGCAAACTATAGGGTGGATAAAAAACTTTTGACTGGTAATATACATATGATATTTAGTATTATTTGTTCAGGATTAACTGCGATATACAAAGAAAGGAATAAATATATTCTATTACATTCTATCGACTTAAAAATCAATCTTTTATTGGTTAGAAAAAAATTTGGTAATTATCTAAAAATCATCCCCTATCTCCTATAGATTTGGGGTTGTAAGGGGTGTTAGAGGGAATTGATTACAATATATAGAAGGTGGAATTAGATGTCGGTTATTTTTTTAAGATAAATTAGGTTAGGTTAGGTTGTATTAACACATTTTAAATATTTCCTCGAGATCTATATTTATTTGAATTTACTGCACTTTTTACCGAAACGCCTTTCCACTTAATTAATTGACTGAATCCTCGAACTTATAAATTCAACATTTGTTTCTGTATATCTCTGTATTTTAAAACTTAATCCCCACCTTCGTAAACGTACCAACCGACTATCAAAACTACTTTTTAATTTCACCTAGACTGGTAGAACCAAAGTTTCAGCTTTTATGTATCTGTATAACTCGTAAAGGTACGACCATTGTTAAATAAAATCTTTTTCACTGATGAGGTCATCACACTAAATGAATATTTAAACTCGTTTATCACAGTGCGGAACAGTAAGAATCACTAATAAACTGTTATTATTAATTTTTATGAGGAATGTTTTTTCTAAAGTGATTATTAACTTTGTTCTGTTTGTTTTTTTATTTATTTATTCGGAATGATTGCTAGTGACTATGTCCTGGAGTTGTGTAACGTTTTTTATTCCGGCCAGGTAAGCAAAGAAACATTTAATTATTTCGTAATGCGATCAAAATTTTATCTTTCTTCTCAACGTTTCATTTTCGGGGTACTGAAAACCCTAAAGTCCTTTTCAAATTTAAAATTATTAGAGAAAAACAATGTATATTGTCTGCTCTATTAAAATATACTTCAGATTTTGAATAATTCCGTTGAAAGTAATCGAAAGTAGTCAAATCGGGGGATCTAGCCGGTCATTCGATCGGTCCACGTCTTCCAATCCACCTATTGGAGAAAACATCGTTCAAATAACTTCCAACTGTTGGTAATAATCAGATCGATTTATTCCATTTGGATGATTAACATCAGGAAAAAGTCTGTTTGGTCTCTCAGTACTCTAGGAGAGGTGACATAAATTGGGCTCCACGCAGTCTCGATTTAACACCTATTGACTGAGGGGTAAAGTCAAATCTAGACTCTACGCAAACAAAGGGTTTTCATTTGGACGATGTTATTTCCAAGAAGTAAATTCCCAAGCGAAGTATTTAATTGTGTTAGAATCGTTTTTTGAGAAAGCTTGATATACGTAAATAAAATGGCTGGTAATTATTCTGTTTATTCGATTTAAGGTGGAAAATGGCTCCTGCGTCCAACGGATGATAGGAAATATTAAAACGGGAGTTATTCTTAAAGATGTCTCGATGGTTGTACACTCTGGTGAAGTATTAGCTGTATTGGGATCCAAAGGTATAGTATCAACCTTATGAAAACATCAAAAACTTGTATGTAACATAAAAAAGACAAATCTGCCAATGTCATCCTGAGCTACAGGAGAAATTTCGTGGAGGTTGTCAAAAATCGGCTGTTGTACCAGAAAACATGAAGCGATTAAAACGAAATTCGTGTAATATCATGACTTGCCATCGCCATTACCATCCAAAGCTAATTGTCTGGGGAAAATGTTAATGGTGAACTGATAGAGCTAAGAGAAACCTGAAAAACTTGTTGATGAAAGCGAAAGTTTAACTACAGATGATGTGGGCGTGGGGCTAGCCGGCGAGGAAGAAACACGCGGCAAGTTTATGACAGTCCACCCGAAAAAGTCCTTGTTTGTTCATAGAGCAACTTATGGCAGGATAAAACTTTGTTAGAGCAATGCAAAAAAAAGTTAGGAAAAAAATGATGTTCAAGATGTAGAAGAGGAAGTTTATCTTGCTACTAATGCACCTGAGAAGATTGTTAATGAACTGATAGAGCCAAGAGAAACGAAAGATGAAAAACTTGTTGATGAAAGCGAAAGTTTAACTACAGATGATGTGGGCGTGGGGCTAGCCGGCGAGGAAGAAACACGCGGCAATTTTATGACAGCCATGGAAATAATCGAAGTTGTATTGAGTAGAAAAGAAGAAAATAGTGAAGCGTCCGCTCTTCATTTAGTTATCCATGATGGTGCAGTGGATGCCTTAACTATTTCCATCAAGTTGGTAGAAGAAAATGATGTTTCCACAAATGATATTCTTGTTTTAAAGAGGCTTCAAAGGAATGTGTTGAAAGTGCCGTTTCAAACAAAGAAACAAAAGAAAATCGATAGTTTCCTCACTCCAATTGGATTAGTCCACCTAAAATGTAGCTCTTGGCATGTTTTACCAATAGGCAGAGTCTAAAACGATTATTTTTAAAACTCCATATTTGAAAAGAGACCATTAAACTCGTTATTACTTGAGTCATCCATGATATTATCATTTATTTCTTACTAGGTAGTGGAAAGAAAGCTCTGTTGGATGTTATATCGCGCAGAGCGCAGGGTTCCATTAGAGGACAGATTCATCTCAACAATCATCCAATGAGCATGTGCCTATTTCAACAAAGATGCGCTTATGTTACTCATAAATGTGACTTTATACCCGGCTTAACTGTGGAACAAACATTCTATTACACACCTACCAGGGTTAGTACCATCAATTATCTATTGTGAAATTATCTGTATTTAATTCAATATAGATACTTCGTCGAAATCTTGGACATTGAGTGAAAAATAATCGCACAGGACCAGATCACAACTAAACTGTGGGTGTTTAATCTCTGTGAAGCCACATTCGTGTACAGTTCCCATTCCCAGTGCCACATTCCATACAGTTACATTTATGAGTAGATGATCGACTAATTAACTAATAATGAGCTTGTCAAAACGTCATTAATTGCCGACATCATCTATTTGTTGGAAAATCGCTGATGAAATCGCGTTTCATCCGTAGTTAAGGAACGGAGCAACACTCGATGGAAACATCTTCAATTGTGAGCACCCATCTTGTACACAGTTTTCTCTAGTCCAAATTTTCAGTTAATATGCGATGTACCGCACTTTTTGGAATGCCCACTATGTCTGTTAGCTCACCCAGTACCACTTTGGGGATTTTCTTCCACATTTCTGGAGTCGTCACCTCATTTGGTCGACCTCTACGATGCTGGTCTTTGCAGGTTGTACAGTCTCGTTTAAACTGTACTACCGAATATTTCAGGCACTTCTGGGACTATCTTCGTAAAGCTTGTTGAGACTTGTCGCGTGCATAAACATTTTTACGAACTACAAGAAGCCAAGAGATCATAGACTGCACAACATACAAAATTTAGGAGGCCTTTAATTTGAAAACGAAGGCCACTACTGGAAAATTTAACGTTTGATTATAGAACACAGTTGAATTGATAAATTTCTGGTCTGGTTCTATCTCAGTATTCGTTCAATTTTCTCACGTTTTTCTCAATTTTCACTTACATTATCTGCTTCGGGACACCTTTTGTATGTATTTTTCATTTTAGCTCTCTGGATATTTAAAAAAAGCTAAGGTGAAGCAGATAATGGCTGATTTGGTCTTATCACAAGTTTCTAGTAAATGTGTAGAAGACTTGACGAAGAGTGAGTATAGACGGCTGATGATTGGTATCCAACTTATAAAAGAACCAGGTAATTCAACTCATTTTCATACTTTTTCACAGTAGGGACGATCAACGCTAAAAGTGTAGGTGAAATCTATAATATTGTTGGAAATTGTTTCATGATATCTTTGATTTTTGCCCATACTACGAAATTAAGGAGAAAACAAGTATTTTTTTAGTTGTTATGGTACTTTTTACTGGATTATTTCGACAAATTCTTCCGTACAGAACCTGCAGCCTGTGGACGAGCATAGTCCTACAATAGGATGGAGTTTTAACCGATGAAACTGTTGTAAAATTTCTTCTCTGTATCTAGGTTTTTGCTTCCATTGAAATGCTCGTCCAAACCGTCTAGAAACCTTCTCTAAAGCCACGTTTTCTTTCATGGACTACTTCAGGTCTTCTCTTTCTCTTTAACAGCAACATTGCCTCCATTCCAAAAAGTCCAGCTTCTCAGTACTCAAAGTAGACTCCTGAATTCATTGATTCGAGCTGCCACCTTTGGGCCCTTGAGTCTTCGATCACGTTTACTGATAAACACAATACGTGCCGCCCTGAAAGTTTTCTATTACCAAAGGTTCTGGTTTAAAGTTTAAAATTGTCACACCCACCGACAAAATATAAAAGAGAAATTTGTTATAATGAAATTTAGTGGAAGAATTATGAGGTGGGTTATCCAAGAGATCGAATTTGTTTACTAAAACGCGCTTCAGACAGTATAATCTTGATTATCAGTGTAATGGTATTAGTAATTTTGATTTCGAAATATTTTTAGTGGTTTTGCTGCTAGATGAACCAACGTGGGATTTGGATCCACTAAACACTTACCTCATCGTTTCTATTCTTTCTAATGCAGCTAAGAAATATGGAACAGCCATAATATTAACAATGGAAAAACCTCGTTCCGATGTTTTTCCATTTTTGGAACGAGTTTTATATTTGTGTCTAGGAGATGTTGTTTACACGGGAGGAACTAGACAAATGCTGGAATATTTCAATGAAATTGGTTTCCCTTGTCCTCAACTCGAGAATCCTTTAATGTACTATCGTAAGTAGAGTTGTTAAATATTTTTTTTTTTAATTTTTCAAATGAATCTATCCAAGATTTCACTGAAAATACCAGGGAGTAAACCTCTTTGTTCCTATATTACCCATTTCTGCTGTTCTGTCTTCTCCTCTCGTTTAACTTGATGGTTTTTTGATCAGATCTGTTTTTGTTAGCACTTGTTGACATTTTTCTAATTATTTCTTCTTTTTTCACTTTCCTCTTCTTACAAACATTGTTTTGTCAGATCTGATCTCTTTCTTTCGACATTTTTTTGCTTAATTCGTTTTTGCTATCACTTTTTGACGTTTCTCCGATCTCCTCCAATCCAGTTCTCTTCTATCTTTGTTCCACATTTTGCCACTTCTCTTAAATAATTTGTTTTGGTCTCAAACTATTCCTGCTCTTCTTTTTATCAACTTATTGTTGTGTCAGATTAATTTTCCTCTCTCTCCTTCAACACTTTTTGACGTTTGATCCGTATCGACCAATCCTGTCCTTTTCCTTCTTTGTTTCTCATTCTGCCTCTTCCTTTTTATAATTGTTTTTGGTTTCATACCATTTCTTCTCTTCTCTTCTTTTCTTTTCCTCTTCTTTTTCTTATTCTTGCACCAATTGTTTTGTCAGATTCGTTTTTCTATCTCATAATTCATTCTAGTTCCACCACGTTATTCCTTCTCTTCTTTCTCCTTCTCTTCCTGCACTTATTGTTTTGTTAGATTCGTTTTCCTCTTTCTCTCTGTATCTCTCTCTCCTTTTTAAACAGTTTTTTGCACAATTCATTCTTGTCATTGTCATTTTTGACGTTTCTCCGATCTCCTCCAATCCAGTTCTCATCTATCTTTGTTCCACATTTTGCCACTTCTCTTAAATAATTTGTTTCGGTCTCAAATTATTCCTGCTTTTCTTTTTATCAACTTATTGTTGTGTCAGATTAATTTTCCTCTCTCTCCTTCAACACTTTTTGACGTTTGATCCGTATCGACCAATCCTGTCCTTTTCCTTCTTTGTTTCTCATTCTGCCTCTTCCTTTTTATAATTGTTTTTGGTTTCATACCATTTCTTCTCTTCTCTTCTTTTCTTTTCCTCTTCTTTTTCTTATTCTTGCACCAATTGTTTTGTCAGATTCGTTTTTCTATCTCATAATTCATTCTAGTTCCACCACGTTATTCCTTCTCTTCTTTCTCCTTCTCTTCCTGCACTTATTGTTTTGTTAGATTCGTTTTCCTCTTTCTCTCTGTATCTCTCTCTCCTTTTTAAACAGTTTTTTGCACAATTCATTCTTGTCATTGTCATTTTTGACGTTTCTCCGATCTCCTCCAATCCAGTTCTCATCTATCTTTGTTCCACATTTTGCCACTTCTCTTAAATAATTTGTTTTGGTCTCAAACTATTCCTGCTCTTCTTTTTATCAACTTATTGTTGTGTCAGATTAATTTTCCTCTCTCTCCTTCAACACTTTTTGACGTTTGATCCGTATCGTCCAATCCTGTCCTTTTCCATCTTTGTTTCTCATTCTGCCTCTTCCTTTTTATAATCGTTTTTGTTTTCATACCATTTCTTTTCTTCTCTTCTTTTCTTTTCCACTTCTTTTTCTTATTCTTGCACCCATTGTTTTGTCAGATTCGTTTTTCTATCTCATAATTCATTCTAGTTCCACCATGTTATTCCTTCTCTTCTTTCTCCTTCTCTTCCTGCACTTATTGTTTTGTTAGATTCGTTTTCCTCTTTCTCTCTGTATCTCTCTCTCTTTTTTAAATAGTTTTTTGCACAATTCATTCTTGTCATTGTCATTTTTGACGTTTCTCCGATTTCCTCTAATTCTGTTCCCATCCACATTTTGCCATTTGCTTTTCGCGATTTGTTTTAGTTTATCACTTTCTCTTCTCTTCTTTCCCTTTAACGTCGTTCTCATATTAATTGTCCCCATTCCTTCCAATTATGTTTACATTTCATCATTTCTTTATTATACAAGGTTTGCTATAAGTTTTTTAAAATATAAATTGCATATTTAACAGAAAAGGCGCGCGGCAAGCTTCAGAGTCCCTGAGTATCAAAACGCGCGTCACACAGTGTAATTATCAGTCCACCCAACGTATTATTGGAGAAAAATAAAGAAATTTCGCCGAAACAACATTCAGTAGGCAGATACTGACGCTACCAATTGACCAAATTTCGCGAATTAATCCATTTCGTTTAATAACGTGTCATACTCTGATGAGGCTCATTTCCGCATCAATTGGTAGCGAAAATCCGCGAGGCTAATAGCAAAGGTTCAATGTTTACTTGACAGCAAATGGCATCATGGGCCTCAAAATAAGTACCGCAGTTTCTGTTTATAAAAATAGATGTCTCTACTTTCCACAGTTTGTCTTTCGACAGTCGACAGACGTTCTAGGGAACGATTCGTTGAAAGCAACCACCAAATCGCTGCACTTGTTGAGAAATTCAAAATTGAAGGGGGTATGTTTCGCAAAGGATCGGGTGTAATTACTCCAAATCATAATATGGACCATGGAATGCACGGAAATAAAGTAACCCTTCTTTACGGGCGACCTGGACAATGTATAACAGGGTGGACTATTTATACGTAAGTAATAGTTTGTGTGTGCGATTTTTTTTTCATCCCCAATTCAATATTTCGTGATTTTTATTCGAAAAACATATGAGGAGTATTTTTAATCGATAGCAACATCATTTTTTCTTTCAGGAGACTGGTAACGGCTTCGTTGAGCTTCAGAAAAGCGGGCTTAAGACAAGCATTCTTGAGATTGTTATTGCTGCCTTTATATTTCTTCTTTTTATGGATATTCTATAACGAAATGAAAGTAGGTGATGGGACACTTTGAAAAATATTCAATTTATGATATTATGTTTGTTTTATAGACTTGGCAACACACGTTTATTTCGAGAAGTGGGTTAATATTGAACTGTTTATCTGCTGTGTATTTTTGCGGTATAGTAAATACCGTTTTAATGTGTAAGTATACGTATTAACAAGAATTTTATTCTAATGTACCTCAAATTTCGTTATTTTCTATGAGATTTGAGATACCGAAAATCTAATTGGGACTGCGAGACATGGTTTATACTCAATCTCGTCTGGTGATTAACTTTCTCATCTCGTGAATCTCGTATTTTATAATTTCTTTGACGTTTCCGGGCAAAATTCGAATTTTATGACTCGATTCATCAATTTCTGAGATTTGTACGACTTTTATAATATTCTCCATTCGCGATTTTTGACTAATTTGATTTGTCTGCAAATTTTTTGAGCTTCTAGTGATTTTTCTCATCACCTAGTGACTTTTGTGAACCTCTCGTGACTTTGCTATTTCTGTTTTCTGTCGATTTATTACTTTTTGAGTTTCTTATTACTAATATGACATTCTCCAATCGAGAATTTTTACGAAATTGATTTGTTTGTGAATTTACTGAGTATCTAGTGACTTTTCAGGGAAAAATTCGAATTTTATCACTTTCTGAGATTTTTATGAATCCAATCGCGATTTTTTCAACTTCTAGTGATTTTCCTCAGCGTCTAGTGAGTTTTGTGAATCTCTAGTGAGTTTTCTGAGCATCTAGTGACTTTTGTGAACCTCTCGTGACTTTGCTATTTCTGTTTTCTGTCGATTTATTACTTTTTGAGTTTTTTATTACTAATATGACATTCTCCAATCGAAAATTTCTACGAAATTGATTTGTTTGTGAATTTACTGAGTATCTAGTGACTTTTCCGGGCAAAATTCGAATTTTATCACTTTCTGAGATTTTTATGATTCTAATCGTGATTTTTTTAACTTCTAGTGATTTTTCTCAGCGTCTAGTGAGTTTTGTGAATCTCTAGTGAGTTTTCTGAGCATCTAGTGACTTTTGTGAACCTCTCGTGACTTTTCTGTTTCTGTTTTCTGTCGATTTATTACTTTTTGAGTTTTTTATTACTAATATGACATTCTCCAATCGAGAATTTTTACGAAATTGATTTGTTTGTGAAGTTACTGAGTATCTAGTGACTTTTCAGGGAAAAATTCGAATTTTATCCCTTTCTGAGATTTTTATTAATCCAATCGCGATTTTTTCAACTTCTAGTGATTTTCCTCAGCGTCTAGTGAGTTTTGTGAATCTCTAGTGAGTTTTCTGAGCATCTAGTGACTTTTCTGCTGAATAATATGAGTGGATTGTAGAATAAAAAACCGGTTTAGGTTGACCGGTAGTCTGTGGTTACCTCCTATAAACGGTAGGTAAGGGACTGTAGTTAAGATAAAAATAAAAATCAGCGACATTTTTGAGATACTTTGAGATAATTTTGTATTTCAGATCCTACATACAGAACTCGCTATTACCAAGAAACTCAGGAGGGTTTATATGGAGGCACCTTATTCCTTTTCACTTATAATTTAGTGTCACTTCCATTCTCGTTTATTTCCACGATTTTAGCAACTTTAATAATATTTCCGTAAGTAACTCGTTGGTATTCGAACAACAATTGTTTATAACAAAAATACAGGCGCTGTTGTTCATCAGAACTTACAAAAGGTTCTTCGTTATCAACATTTACAAAATATTTCTTGGGAAATGAAGGTAAACGTTCAGAAAAAATTGAAAAGTAAATTTCGACTGACGTGGAATTTTTCCCTATATACTAGGATCTACTTGACGCGTTTTGTCTAACAAGCCTTTCACTACTTTCGAAGCCTTCGTTTACCGCTAAAACAAATTCGTTTCAGATCTCCCTCGAATCCTTCAGGGATTTTCCTTTTCATTCAAGATCCTTTTGTCACCTAAGTTTAGTGACACTTGGTATGTGAAATCGATTAGCACAACTGCTCGATTTTACAATATAGAGCTGGAATTATACATTTGAGTACTATATCTGATTTTATACAATATTCTTCGACGACAATGTCTCTGCGTCCGTTAGTTTCACATAATACTCGATATTTTTTTCACTTATTTCGATATATGTCACTGTTCTTGCTCATTGTTCACTTTTCCCTTTGTCAACTATCGATTTCCATTCATACATACCAAATTTGTATTGTGAAAAAACATTTCAAAAACGGCTATTCGCGTTTTGAACTTAGTCGAGACGGAGTTCGTTCAGTTCATTGAACGTCAGTTCAATTGACGTGGACTTGGACTAGTAGCTAGCATTTTTGGCTCGGTGTTAGCTGCCTTGAGCCTTCTTCTGACTGTCCAGCCATTCGCAGCGATTCCTCGCGTTTCTCTGAGTTATTTTGGACCTGAATACCAGGGATTTTAAGTTGGAATTTCTCAGAAACCGATGATGATATTCATACTAAACACTCCGTTCACACTACCACTACACCAACACTCACAATTACACTGTCTGAGGAGCGTTTCTACAACCGAAGTTATCGTCTTCTTGGTTATCGAAACGCAAAACAGTTTAATCGTGAGTGTTGGTGTAGATTGTGTCCAGTCTCGTCGAAACGCGCGTCAGACAGTAAAATTGTGAGTGTTGGTGTAGTGGTAGTGTGAACGGAGTGTTTAGTGTACCGTTTTCTGATCAATATAAAAGCAATTTATTGTTTATTATTATTGTAGGTTACTAGGAGATTTCGAGAATCCTTTGGACTATGTCTGCTTCACTCTTGTACTATGGGCATGTTATACTTTCACGGAACAACAAACGATGGCGATTCTAATGATAGTCAAAGATAACGTCAAAGCCGCTATTTTCAGTATCTATATAACAGTTGTGTGTCTGACTCTAAGTAGCGGAATTTTACGGTAAATTATCGTTCGATTGTAAATTTTAAAATGAAAACATTCGGTTTTTAGATCTATTAAAGGTTTACAAGATTGGCTCTATTATCTAACATACGCTACTCAAACTCGTTACGCCGCAGCGTTTCTAAACAGAAAAGTCTTCACCCGACCATCACTCAGTCAAATGCTACCGTTTGATCCACAACATAACTGCACTAATATTTACGAAACGTCTCTTTTACACGGAGGGAGCAATCATTTTTGCAGATACACCAACGGACAGAGTTTTTTGACGGAAAGATACAGTAGGGATCCCACGGATGTTATTTTCAGTGGAATATTAGAAGAGGATTTGAATATCGGTGTAACTTGTGCTTTCG
Organism: Diorhabda carinulata; assembly: GCF_026250575.1. Classification (NCBI taxonomy): domain Eukaryota; kingdom Metazoa; phylum Arthropoda; class Insecta; order Coleoptera; family Chrysomelidae; genus Diorhabda; species Diorhabda carinulata. The sequence continues at coordinate 15,760,351 of NC_079469.1, read as the reverse complement.
CTTTGGGCATGATTATTTTCAACTTATTCTTGTATTTGATACCGTTGCCTTCGTTCGTCAAAGCCAAGTTTAGGGAATAGCTCAAGAAATATGACTCAAATCGCATTCGAAAGACTCTAGTAAAAAATCTGTAGCTTCCATTTTATTTTTCTGATTTCAGCATACCAAAATCATTAGTCTCAGCTTTATAATGAGTGGTATATGTTGTTATGAAGTTATTTTTTTTGTTAAAGAAAAAATATCGAACGAAAAAGTGTTATAATTAACAGTGAAGAAAATACAAGCTTATATTCGTCAAAATATTGATTTATTTCAAATTAACCCTTCATAGTACAGTGAACCAAGTAAATTAATTCGTAATTTTAAAGTCCTTCATGGATTAGTTTGAAATTTTGACTGAAGATCAAGCAAATAACAAACCTGATTTGGTGCCGATGTATGCTTCTACACCAGGGGTGAATGCCACTCTTAATCGGGGTGGAAATTTGAAATTTCAAAATAATATCGATAGAAAATTGAATTTTATGAAGAAAATGTGGAATGATGTTTTTTATTTAACTCAATAATTTCTGAGTTATTCGCGATTGAAAATTATAGAAAAATAAAACACGTTTTTCAACATTTTTTCACGTAAAACTCGAAAATTACGCATTTTCTGGGAAAACTTATTCTTATCAAAATTGAAGCTTATAAAAAAACAAAGAAATTAGTCGGTTTGAATTAAATTTTTTTAATAATATTCAGCAACTTATGAGTCACTGAAAGTCAATTTTTTCTTTTTCGTAAATTTACGCAGAGGTTTGAGCTCAAATAACGGAAAAACGATCAATTTTTCATAAAAAATTGTAATAAACATTTTTAAAGTACTTTTTTAGACCTTTAAAATGAGCTTTTATGAAACCGTCTAGCATGAAAATTAAGCGAGTTATGATGAAAATAAGTTAAGTAACTCTAATTTGGGAAAAAATAAATTTGACACCATGCGCGGCAAAATTAAGACTAATCGTAGCCCATATAAAATTTATCTTTTTTTAAGCTCTAACAACACGTTACAAAAGTTTGAAAGGTTTGTAACCCGTATATTTTGAAAAAACGTTGCTTAATGTGAAATTTTTTTTTCGTTTTTTTTATTTTTTCAAAATATCTCAAAAACTATTGGATCAACGAAAAAATGTTGTTGTAGCTAAAATTTAGGTTTTATTTTATTGAACATTTTGCTTTTTTTTTAAACTCAGTAGCTTGAAAATTAAACGAGATATAAGCGTTTAAAGTATTGATTTCAATACTTCAGTTTTTTATAATTTAATGCAACATTTAAAAAAAAATAGTGTATAGTGTAGTAAATGTTCGAATTTAAATAAAACAGTTTGAACGAATTTTTCATTTAATTTGTATGAAATTAATAATAAAATCGACTTTTGTTTGTAAGTTGAAGATGTCATGATAAAGGTCGACGATTTCTAAACAACTAAAACTGATCAATATCTACGTACGTTACTCAAAATGTTTTGTACTATTATCATTAACTGTTCAGAAATATCAAATAATGCGCAAAAAATATATAGTGTGGAAGAACAAATGGACACAAAAAAAATATAGAGAGTGTGTCATGTGATAGTGACCAATACCAACGAATTTTTCAGAAATTTCTAGACAGAAACATATACAAAGTCCTAGACGTATTTTCAACTGCTTTCGAAATATTAAAAGTGATCAGATTTGTTACAAAAATCAACATTAAACAACAAATAAGTGATACTAGTTATTTCTTAATACGAGGGTTGCTACTTAAGTTCTGAAATAGACAAATAAATACAAATATTTATAATTGGATTTGGTTTTATTGTTTTTCTAAATATTCCTCATTAAGATCAATACAATTTTTTGTGGAAAGTTTTTCTCCATTCCGATTGAGGTACCTCCGAAACATGTGAGTAGAAAAACGTTGAACTCGCAATCATTGGGTGTTAAACAAGGACTACACAAGGACATGTTTTGACTACACGTTCTTGTTCAAGCTGATTTTTTCGAACAACTTTTATTGGATTTGGATGTTTCAAGTATCTATGAACAGCTCAAATAGTACTGGTATGACAGCACGTTCTCAGTACATTCACCATTTAAAATGTCAAACGTCAAATTTGACATATCCACATCGGTGTTGCCATATATCAAAACTTGAGTAGCAGCCCTCGTAATGCAAAAAGAAAAAGAAAACGTCTTGGTTGATTTAATTTGACGAAAATAGATTCTGGAAAGTAATTTCACACAATGGAGAGAATTCTCAGACGTTTTGTCAAGTTTTAGATTTTTCTCAGAAATTTCTCTAGAAGATTGTATTGATTTCATGAAAAATTGAGACTTTCATACAGTTTCCGGAAAATTCAAGTTATTTTTGAAAAATCTTGCGAATTTCTGGGAAACGGAGAAGATTCTCCGGAGTTCTATCAAACTTTTGATTTTTTTCAGAAATTTATTTAGAAAATTGCATTAATTTCAGGAAAAATGAAGATTTTTTCTCAGTTCCTGGAAAATCCACGTAATTTCTGTCGAATCTTTTGATTTTTTTGAAAATGAAAAAAATTCTCAGAAGTTTCATGACACTTTAGATATTCCTTAGTATTTCTCTGAAAGATTTCATTAATTTCAGGAAAAATTGAGACTTTCACACAGTTTCCGGAAAATTCAAGTTATTTTTGAAAAATCTTGGGAATTTCTGGGGAATGGAGAAGATTCTCAAGAGTTCTATAGAACTTTAGACTTTTTTCAGAAGTTTATTTAGAAAATTACATAAATTTCACGAAAAATCAAGTCATTCTCACAGTTCCTGGAAAAAATAAGTAGTGGTGGATCTAAGATTCTGAAAATAATTTTCACGTGTTTCTTGGTGCGATTTTTGTTAAAAATTTTTTCCCCTGAAGTTGTAATATAATCCGTTATTAGTTACCCACGCCACACACAATAGTCAAAGCTTTTGAATAAATTTCAGGTATATTTCAGGTATATTGTTTATTTTGAAAATATCGTATATAATAAAAAAATACAATTAAATATTCGTATTATTTTACATGTGGACTAGTTTTTGTTTCAAAGCTTACAACTACGCAGACGGTGACAATATTATATTTTAATGCTTCAAATGCATATGAAAATTAATGATTCTAAGATTAGAAACAATTTTCTTCCAATTGTGAAACATGTTTTAGCAAGCATAACAAAGCTTAAGGTTCACATAATAAATGTAATCGATTCTTAACTAATTTAAGCGAAAAATTCCTGAACTATTTCTGGAAAATAATTGTGACTTTCTGGAAGGTTCTAGGGATTTCTTGAAAATCGGAAACTTTCAAATATTTCAGGTAATTTCTCGGATGACTAAATTTCTGAGTCAAGATCAAAATCATCTGAATCTTTTTGTTTAGGTACTTACTTTCTGTTTTTAAGCAAAAATCTCTAGATAATGAAAAAGTACTGGGGAAAATGAAAGTTTCTCTGGAATTCTGTCAAGTCTCTCAGAAATTTAGCAGCAATTCGATTATTTTCTGGAAAATTAGAGTAATTTCTCTGGAAAATTGCAAAAATTTCTCATAATTTCGATAAAATTGCATAAATAACTCGAGAAATGAAGGATTCTCAGAATTTCCAAAAAAAATCCTAGTAATTTCTGGAAAATTCTGTAAATTTACGGAAAATAGAGAAATTTCATTAAATTTCAATCAAGTCTCAGAATTTTCGCAGTAATTCCGAAAAATTTAAATCTTTAAACGTTGTGAATAATTCCAAAAAATTCGAAAACTGAATAACTCTCAAAGAGTTTTCCGGAAAATAGAGTTGTATAAGGAAATTCTTGTGAAATTTCGAAAAAACGAAAAGTTTTTCTCGAGTTTTAATCAGGTTTTACACTTTTCTGAGAAATTTCTCTAGAAAATTGCATAAATAACTCGAAAATTGAAGGTTTTCTCAGAATTTCCAAAAAAATCCTAGTAATTTCTGGAAAATTCTGCGAATTTACGGAAAATAGAGAAATTTCATCAAATTTCAATCAAGTTTCAGAATTTTCGCAGTAATTCCGAAAAATTTAAATCTAGAAACGTTGTGAATAATTTCAAAAAATTCGAAAACTGAAAACTCTCAAAGAGTTTTCCGGAAAATAAAGTTGTATAAGGAAATTCTTGTGAAATTCCGAAAAAACGAAAAGTTTTTCTCGAGTTTTAATCAGGTTTTACACTTTTCTGAGAAATTTCTCTAGAAAATTGCATAAATAACTCGAAAATTGAAGGTTTTCTCAGAATTTCCAAAAAAATCCTAGTAATTTCTGGAAAATTCTGTGAATTTACGGAAAATAGAGAAATTTCATTAAATTTCAATCAAGTTTCAGAATTTTCGCAGTAATTCCGAAAAATTTAAATCTAGAAACGTTGTGAATAATTTCAAAAAATTCGAAAACTGAAAACTCTCAAAGAGTTTTCCGGAAAATAAAGTTGTATAAGGAAATTCTTGTGAAATTCCGAAAAAACGAAAAGTTTTTCTCGAGTTTTAATCAGGTTTTACACTTTTCTGAGAAATTTCTCTAGAAAATTGCATAAATAACTCGAAAATTGAAGGTTTTCTCAGAATTTCCAAAAAAATCCTAGTAATTTCTGGAAAATTCTGTGAATTTACGGAAAATAGAGAAATTTCATTAAATTTCAATCAAGTTTCAGAATTTTCGCAGTAATTCCGAAAAATTTAAATCTAGAAACGTTGTGAATAATTTCAAAAAATTCGAAAACTGAAAACTCTCAAAGAGTTTTCCGGAAAATAAAGTTGTATAAGGAAATTCTTGTGAAATTCCGAAAAAACGAAAAGTTTTTCTCGAGTTTTAATCAGGTTTTACACTTTTCTGAGAAATTTCTCTAGAAAATTGCATAAATAACTCGAAAATTGAAGGTTTTCTCAGAATTTCCAAAAAAATCCTAGTAATTTCTGGAAAATTCTGTGAATTTACGGAAAATAGAGAAATTTCATTAAATTTCAATCAAGTTTCAGAATTTTCGCAGTAATTCCGAAAAATTTAAATCTAGAAACGTTGTGAATAATTTCAAAAAATTCGAAAACTGAAAACTCTCAAAGAGTTTTCCGGAAAATAAAGTTGTATAAGGAAATTCTTGTGAAATTCCGAAAAAACGAAAAGTTTTTCTCGAGTTTTAATCAGGTTTTACACTTTTCTGAGAAATTTCTCTAGAAAATTGCATAAATAACTCGAAAATTGAAGGTTTTCTCAGAATTTCCAAAAAAATCCTAGTAATTTCTGGAAAATTCTGTGAATTTACGGAAAATAGAGAAATTTCATTAAATTTCAATCAAGTTTCAGAATTTTCGCAGTAATTCCGAAAAATTTAAATCTAGAAACGTTGTGAATAATTTCAAAAAATTCGAAAACTGAAAACTCTCAAAGAGTTTTCCGGAAAATAAAGTTGTATAAGGAAATTCTTGTGAAATTCCGAAAAAACGAAAAGTTTTTCTCGAGTTTTAATCAGGTTTTACACTTTTCTGAGAAATTTCTCTAGAAAATTGCATAAATAACTCGAAAATTGAAGGTTTTCTCAGAATTTCCAAAAAAATCCTAGTAATTTCTGGAAAATTCTGTGAATTTACGGAAAATAGAGAAATTTCATTAAATTTCAATCAAGTCTCAGAATTTTCGCAGTAATTCCGAAAAATTTAAATCTTTAAACGTTGTGAATAATTTCAAAAAATTCGAAAACTGAAAACTCTCAAAGAGTTTTCCGGAAAATAAAGTTGTATAAGGAAATTCTTGTGAAATTCCGAAAAAACGAAAAGTTTTTCTCGAGTTTTAATCAGGTTTTACACTTTTCTGAGAAATTTCTCTAGAAAATTGCATAAATAACTCGAAAATTGAAGGTTTTCTCAGAATTTCCAAAAAAATCCTAGTAATTTCTGGAAAATTCTGTGAATTTACGGAAAATAGAGAAATTTCATTAAATTTCAATCAAGTCTCAGAATTTTCGCAGTAATTCCGAAAAATTTAAATCTTTAAACGTTGTGAATAATTTCAAAAAATTCGAAAACTGAATAACTCTCAAAGAGTTTTCCGGAAAATAGAGTTGTATAAGGAAATTCTTGTGAAATTTCGAAAAAACGAAAAGTTTTTCTCGAGTTTTAATCAGGTTTTACACTTTTCTGAGAAATTTCTCTAGAAAATTGCATAAATAACTCGAAAATTGAAGGTTTTCTCAGAATTTCAAAAAAAATCCTAGTAATTTCTGGAAAATTCTGTGAATTTACGGAAAATAGAGAAATTTCATTAAATTTCAATCAAGTCTCAGAATTTTCGCAGTAATTCCGAAAAATTTAAATCTTTAAACGTTGTGAATAATTTCAAAAAATTCGAAAACTGAAAACTCTCAAAGAGTTTTCCGGAAAATAAAGTTGTATAAGGAAATTCTTGTGAAATTCCGAAAAAACGAAAAGTTTTTCTCGAGTTTTAATCAGGTTTTACACTTTTCTGAGAAATTTCTCTAGAAAATTGCATAAATAACTCGAAAATTGAAGGTTTTCTCAGAATTTCCAAAAAAATCCTAGTAATTTCTGGAAAATTCTGTGAATTTACGGAAAATAGAGAAATTTCATTAAATTTCAATCAAGTCTCAGAATTTTCGCAGTAATTCCGAAAAATTTAAATCTTTAAACGTTGTGAATAATTTCAAAAAATTCGAAAACTGAAAACTCTCAAAGAGTTTTCCGGAAAATAAAGTTGTATAAGGAAATTCTTGTGAAATTCCGAAAAAACGAAAAGTTTTTCTCGAGTTTTAATCAGGTTTTACACTTTTCTGAGAAATTTCTCTAGAAAATTGCATAAATAACTCGAAAATTGAAGGTTTTCTCAGAATTTCCAAAAAAATCCTAGTAATTTCTGGAAAATTCTGTGAATTTACGGAAAATAGAGAAATTTCATTAAATTTCAATCAAGTCTCAGAATTTTCGCAGTAATTCCGAAAAATTTAAATCTTTAAACGTTGTGAATAATTTCAAAAAATTCGAAAACTGAAAACTCTCAAAGAGTTTTCCGGAAAATAAAGTTGTATAAGGAAATTCTTGTGAAATTCCGAAAAAACGAAAAGTTTTTCTCGAGTTTTAATCAGGTTTTACACTTTTCTGAGAAATTTCTCTAGAAAATTTCATAAATAACTCGAAAATTGAAGGTTTTCTCAGAATTTCCAAAAAAATCCTAGTAATTTCTGGAAAATTCTGTGAATTTACGGAAAATAGAGAAATTTCATTAAATTTCAATCAAGTCTCAGAATTTTCGCAGTAATTCCGAAAAATTTAAATCTTTAAACGTTGTGAATAATTCCAAAAAATTCGAAAACTGAATAACTCTCAAAGAGTTTTCCGGAAAATAGAGTTGTATAAGGAAATTCTTGTGAAATTTCGAAAAAACGAAAAGTTTTTTTCGAGTGTTAATCAGGTTTTACACTTTTCTGACAAATTTCTCTAGAAAATTTCATAAATAACTCGAAAATTGAAGGTTTTCTCAGAATTTCCAAAAAAATCCTAGTAATTTCTGGAAAATTCTGCGAATTTATGAAAAATAGAGAAATTTCATTGAATGTCAATGTTTATTTTCCCAATTTCTTGGGAAAATTACATCAATTCTACGAAGTTTCTGATGGTTCACGGAAAATCTAATCACTTTCTGGGAAAAGCTCCCGCTTTCTATTTTTCTTGGAATTCCAGCAGGAAAACCTAGTAAATTTGATTATTTCCTAAATCTTCCTGAAAGGTTCAATACATATTTTGAAGTCTGGAAACGAAAATTAAAAAAAATCGAAAACTAAATAAGGAAATTTCTTTAGAAAATTGCATAAATAATTCAAAAATTGAAGGCTTCCCGTGAACTACGCATGATATTTTCGAAATACCTCAACAACGCAAAGTCTTGCGAATTTTATGATATACATAAAGTACACACCCGCGTGTCGCATTAAGTTCGTGGAAAGCTTCTTCTCATCTATTGAAAGTCATTATCACCCCCACGCTAAGGTTTACCAATATATAAAAACACTCAATTCGAAATTTCACTATCTGCTAGGTTCGAAAGAATTGATAACGCTATTATAGCTCGGCCTAGTAGCGTCATCCAACGGAAAATCATATTCCGGTATACGGAACGCTTGTCGCACTTCTTGCCATTGTTCGTTGTTGAAAGACTTCATAAAATTCAACAGTTTTATACCGGGAATCTCTTGCAATTCCTCTTCCCCGACGTTATAATCCGATTCCAAGATCGGTGGTTGATAGAATTTCGACGGTACTGACCAATCGGTCGATTTCTTATCTTTATTATCGAAACCTGTCAATTTGTCAGGTTGGGGGGCTAGTAAACCGGCTTCCCTAGGATCTGGACTAGTAGGTTCTACATAAGTGGGATAATTTGGTGTCGTAGCTCTAAAATCCGAATGGAAATTAACTATAGTTTCTTCTGGAGCTATTAAACCAACATCAAAAGGATTAGGACTCGTAGTTTCCACAGAAGTTGGGTATCGAGGAGTCGTAGCTTTAAAACTCGATTTAAATACGACTTTATTCAAATTCTTGGGAGGTATCAATCCAACGTCGTTTGGATCAGGACTCGTGGGATCTACGTAAGGAGGATATTGAGGAGTTGTCGCTTTGAATTTAGACTCAAAGTTAACATAAGTATTTTGATCATTTGGCGGTAGTAATCCTGCTTCTTTAGGATCTGGACTGGTAGGATCAACATACGGAGGATACTGGGGCGTTGTAGCTCTAAAATTTGATTGAAAATTGATGCTAGCAATGTCTCCGTTCTCTTTAGGCGGCAATACTCCCACCTCTATTGGATTAACACTGGTCTGTTCAACGAACGTAGGGTAATTCGGAGTTGTAGCTTTGAAATCAGAATCAAAGTTAACAATTATTTTATCATTGTTGTTTTCTTGTGATACCGCGTCTTTGTGTGGTGGTAATAAGCCCGCTTCGTCTGGTGGGACACTTGTCGACTCGACAGAAGAAGGATATTGAGGAGTAGTAGCTTTAAAATTAGATTCGAAGTTGAGACCAGATTCTTTTGGAGGAAGGATTCCTATTTGGTATGGATCTTGGCTAGTTGAATCTAATGTAAGAGGATAAACTGGAGTAGTGGCTCTAAATCTTGATCTGTAATTAATTTTCGATCGGTTATCTTCATCTTCTGATGCTGGTTTCAACGTAGAACCGATGTTATCTTGATTAGAAACGTCTGGTGGTAATAGATCTAATGGTAAATCTTGTACTATGCTAGATTGTACTGATCCTATATTATCGTGGGGTTGTATTGAAGCTTCAGCTAATTGAGGATAAACTGAAGGTCTTGCTTTGAAGTTCGATTTGGTATTTTTCACCAAATTGTTCCCTAAAACAAAACAAAAATTATCATTTAATTAGCAGTTAGGAAAAGAGCGGAGACGACGAGGGAGAAAATTAATTTGGAAGCGAGGATGACGAATTGGGAGCGCAAAATACTAAGATCCAAAATAATAGAGAATAGAGAACACACGAGAATGCCAGATTTTAGAGTAACAAACAAAAAGATGGACATAAAACAAGGAGGAACAATAATAAAAGGAAGACCAAGGAAAAGATGTGTACGTAGAGGTTATGGAAGACCTAGGAGAGACAGAGGATATCAGGACTGGAAAATGGAAGAAAAAAATTGGTAGTAAGTAAAGGAGCTTCCATTTTTTGCTCTAATTAGCATATGCTTTAGCTATAAATGAAGGAATTGATGCTTTTGGATTTGAAACAGGTGTTCAATCATTCTACTACTCACCGTTGAAATTTGGAGAAGAAAAATCTATAGCTTTGCCTCTATTTTTGGAAATGCGGCTTTGTGTTTGTACGTTCTGACGATTATATTGATAATTATTCGCCTCTGGCTCGGGAGTTGATGGTCGTCTTCCTATTTCGGTAGACCAGTAACTGGGAGGAAAATAAGTTGGTTCATCGGTAAAATTTTCATCTTCACTTTCAACACCTACAAAGTCTCTTGGTGACAGATTTTTATCACCAGTCCTGAAATTAAAGTATACTATGAGTAATATGATCTGAAAAGGGAAGCTTGTAAGTAAAAGCATAAACTCCAAGGACCTTTTAGTTTACGAAAAAGTTTTTCACAGAAAAACAAGCATCACCAATAAATTCAAGATTCTTTGGTCAAAACTAAGAACAGTTTTAGATGTTTTTGAAGCTCATAGTCTAAGGAGTTTACCTTCAGACTCTGAAGACGATAACTTGGTTATCAAAACGCGCGTCAGACATTTTAATCGTAATTGTTGGTGAAATGACTGATGGTAAACTTTACCTTCAGTCTCTGAAGACCATAACTTGGTTATAGAATAAAAACAAATATTTATAACTGGATATAACTTTATTGTTCTCAATATATTTTTCATTAAGATCAATACACTTTTTCATGCTTTTGAATCATCTTTAACATGCTTAAATCAGCTTCATCTCCACGAGATGTTTACAACTCTCCTTTGGACTAAGAGCAAGTTGGACAGAGGATTCGAACCTCCGATTTCCGTGTTGGAAATTAAGCCCAACAACAACCAACTACACCGTTATGGTTTGATACAAGTTTCGACGAGATGTAGATATATAAGCTCGAATAGCAACCCTCGTAGCTGAAGCATTTATATTGTGCAAAGATTTCAAATATTCAAATTACGGGCCCATGTTTTTACGACAATAAATTACTTAATTATCGAGAGTGATAATGAAAAATTATAAAATAAACTGGTTAAACTTAAATGTGCGTTTAGATTTGCATAATTGTCTACTTTCGCTTACTAAAAACTTTATCATTAATAGTACAATCAACTATTCGTTATTTTACAATAGATTATGTAAGTTTTTCTTTTCTTATACAAATACTGTAGGTGGAATGAACCCGACGTTTCGTGAAGTAGGTAGTCGGTCATAAATCTTATTGAAAGATACAGGATGGTTAAATAAAAACGCAAAATGCTGTAATTATATTGTACAGTATTTTGACGAAAGTTTCCGAAGCTGGTTGGTATGAAATAATTCAAACAAGGTATGGAAAACCCTTGATAAATATGAGACTGCATCTTGACGAAAATATTGCAGAGGATAGACAAGCATTTGGAGGATAATGGAGGAGATGAAATAAACGATATTAATACTTTAGAGGCTGACACTAGAGAAGGACGATATAACCAGCCAGATATGGTGCAGAAACAATCTAAAAGAAATAAAAGAGTTTCAAAGAAAAATATAATTAAATTTGAACGTTAAAACATCAAGGTGTAGCCTATTGTACATCTAATTTAGTTCTGGACTAGAGGATGGTCCTAGAAGTACCTAGCCTGACCTAAAGGTCTCTAGGACCTAGATTCTACTCTAAGTGAGACTTTTCCTTCGTTATCAACAGTAAAATATTCGGTAGTACAGTTTAAACGAGACTGTACAACTTGCAAAGACCAGCATCGCAGTGGTCGACCAAATGAGGTGACGACTCCAGAAATGTTGAAGAAAATGTCCAAAGTGGTACTGGGTGAGCTAGCAGACATAATAAGCATTCCAAAAAGTGTGGTACATCGCATATTAATTGAAAATTTGGACATGATAAAGCTGGATGTTCACAAAACTAAAACATCGTCGTGAAGATGTTTCCATCGACTGTTTATCACAGCCGTTTTAAAACAACAATGAAAATTTAAGCTTAACGACATAAAATAATGTTTCATCCACACGTCTAACTCTGAGATTCGAGCGATCCGTCTTCTTTACGTCTTTTAAGTAACTCTCGAGTTCTTTTCGTCTCTCAAAAATGTTGTTGGCTGACACATAAAACGACTTGGGTACTTAGTTAAAGTTAAAAGAATAGAGATGGGAGAAAACGAAAAACGATAACTAAGTGAAAAAAAAAGCGAAACTAGGATTTTGAAAGATTTTAAAAGACATAATTCGCTGCAATAGGATTCGTTGAAGATGGTTTGAAAACATTTGTCTCTAATTACGACGTTTTCAGATGTTCTTTTCAAAGTAGAACGAGGATATGTTATTTTGATGCACACCTCACACTTATCGACCATCCAATGGAGAGAAGCCCCAGATTTTGAGGTAGATAGTATTTTCAGATTTACAAAATGATTTTTAAGGTCTAGCCCCCCCAAAACACGTGATTTAACCACACCAACTGCTTCTTCATGTATAGAAAAACGTTGATTTCGAAATTTATGAACTATCAATTCGATATTTTGGTGTGTGAAAACTCACATAGACCTGGTGCAGAATGATTCGTCTTCTATGATTGGTCTCCCTGATTTTTTTAAACACTTCCGGCAAACAAATGCTGGTGCACGAATACAATTAACAAGCTTAAAATACTCATAATGATTCGGAAGCTACAAAGCAGATTCTGGTGAATTTTTTTTGTTCTTTAGGGTACATTAGAATCATCTTCTATGAAGCTGGTGAATTGAAGGAAGTTTCGATGATTTTCATCTTAAAAACCAGTCACTATGAATTTATTTTCAAGTACTAACCTGTAAACAATATTTAATTCCGTGAAATTAGATGGTGCATCTAATAAATCGGGTCTGGGAGTTCTAGAAAATGTATTTGATCCAACATTATCCAGGAAAGGTTTGTTTCTTTGACCGATGAGTAGGTTAGCGCTGTAATCTTGGGTAGCTCTGCTGCAGTTTACCATATACCAATGGTCGCATATCAACATGCGTTGTTGGAAAAGTGTAGCGTTCGGACATGTATAACTGAACTTCCTACCTAGACCGTCACACATATGATAAACCTGAAAATTTAAACATTTCCTAATAGAGTTATGATGGAGAAATTCATACTTCGTATACAACTTTCGATATTAACGTCACATTAGAAAGAATTCGGAGATTCAATCTTCTCAAGGTCAAAAGAACGATCTATAAGATGTGCTTCATCGATCTCAACCAAGCGTTTGATAAGGTACGATTGAGGGTCGTAACAACTCTATTGAAGAGAAGAAATATACGGATAATTACACATATATCAGAATAGAAAATATGACGACCGGTATCAGACAAGGAGACAGCCTCAGCATCACAATAGATGAGATTATAGAGGAAATAAAGCAAGCTGGAAGAGGATTCCGGATGGGAAATGAAGAAATGCAAATAGTATGTTATGCTGAAGACGCAGTGATCATTTCAGAAGACTAAGGTAACTTACAAAGGCTACTGTAAGAGAAATGATGAACTAAGGGAGATATGTGACATCCAGGATGTAGTGAGATGGACGAGAAATCGACGAAGAGAATGGAGAGACCACGTGGACAGATTGTGAGATTACAGGTTGGCAAAAATTGCAAAATACATCCCGACCACCAGGACGACCACCTACAAGATGGTATGAAAGCTGGTCTTCATCATCCCAAGTGCAGCTAGGCTACCATTGATCCAAGCTTAGGGCTAGTCCTAGCGTTTGACATCCTTGAGATGTTGATGTCCATGAATCCATCCATATTTTTGGAGGTCTTTCTGTCCCTGGTTTACCGTCTCGGTCTATATTAAGAGCTGGTTAGGGAAAATTGATCTGCTATTGCAGATCTTCGTTGATTTTCCTCATTAATGAGTCCAATAGATAACACCCATCTCCATTGAGGTTAGGAACAAGCTGTATAGATGCACTAGCATTGCTGGAAATGGTCAGCGCGATCTCAAGAAAGTAGAAAGTCTCCTAGCATCAACGTGATGATGAAGTTTTTATAATTTATATAATTTTTCTCTTTTAAAATGATAATTATTTACCTGACATCCTGTGGTCACATCTGCGTAATAGCCAGAAGGTCTGCCATCGCAAGAAAACGAAGTTTTAGGGATCTGAAAGCAATGAAATATTTTGTAATGTTTTGCGTGAAAAAAAAACTGAAAGAAAATAATTCTAGTTTAAGTACCAACAGAATTACTGTTCGAAGAATTAATATTCGATACATGCAACTTCTCAAAGGCTTGGATACCAATAAGGACACTGGCCCAGATGGAATACCCCCAATCGTATTGAAAAGATTCTATCACCCTTCAATTTTGGTTTTTAAGTAACAGCGGCTCAGGATTAGGTCCTATCTGAACATAAAATATCACTATAACCGCAAATTAGCTTCTTGGGTATTGATGTTGACAGCAATACGTCATGACATAGTCACGTGACCGAATTCGCTAAGGTAGCTTCACAAGAACTGGGAGCTCTATTTAAGATAGCTTCTAATCCACTAAAAAGTCCAGATTCCTTAATCTTTGGAGTATTATTCACACATTTGGAGTTTGCCTTTCAAGGCTGAGGATACTGGACTCAATACAGAAGAGAGCAATTCGACTTGAAGACGATCTACAGTTGACCAGAAGCTTGGACAGTTTGGAGCGTAGAAGAAAGTTTTCCGACCGGTACTACCACGGCAGATACTCTTTCAAACATAATCCCACCAAAAGCAGTTTCTGCAAGATCTACTCGACAAGTTGACGTGTCTCATGAACACCAAGTTCGCCTACGAACGTTCTTTCTTTGGAGAAGTGCAAATCTGTGGAATCAGCACGTTTTTCTCGAATATTACAACCTACAGAATATCCACAGGCATCTCCACGCAGCAGGCACTACTGAAGATCAATAGGATTCATTCTCTTGAACTTTATCTTCGCATGAAAAAATATTTTATCAAGATCAGTTCTCTGTAGGACCTTCTCCATTTATTTATCGTAGTTTTTCTTTTGTTTTTATATAATTTGTAAGCTGACCAACTGAATTTTTCTACATGTCAATTTTTTCCTTATTAGAAATGTTTAAGTTTGAGTATTTTCAATAAATAATCACAATTTATGATAATTTTTGTCAGAATGTTTCTTTATGGCGAACGATCTAAAAATCTACATATCTTCTAAACCATAAATTTTATCGAGTTAAACATAGAGTACATTTTTGTTGAAAAATCGATTGAAAAATCTATTTTTGCTATCTTTAGATTGTACAGGTTGTCTCTGTAAAAGTAACGGATTGTTAACCATTGGTCACGAGCTGCACCTAGCCTCCAGATAGTAATGTGGGATTATTTACATAAATAATAATAATATAACAAATTCTATAAATAAAAAAGATTTATTCTGTGTTTGTCTACGAATTTTTCCACGAATCTGTTGAATACATTTGATATTATTTCAAATATCGAAAATATACGTATTTTATTAGTGGGACGTGTAAATTAACATGTGTAGGAAGTCATATAAGTGAGTAGGTATATCAAACCATTGGATAACTGTTCATACAACACCCAGACACACCATAAAAATTCACTCATGATCATCATTTACATATTTAATTAGTGTTTTATGCTGCCCACAATAAATATAATACGAAAATTAGATTAAATATAAGAAAAATTGGTATAAATTCGAATTTCAAATATAACTTTTATTATTAGAAATAAAACACTTATGATTTGGAGTAAATTCATTACTCATACTTTGTCGAAAAAGAAATTGTCATTTGTGACTCAAACGGAATATACAGTGTGTATCAATCTTACAACAAACTTAGATAAACGCTTTATTTTAAGAGGTATCAAAATATGTTATAGGGGAAAAATAATGGGTGACTTTAAGTTGCATATTTTGAAATTATCTCGAAGTATACAGAGTGCTACATAACTCCGTCACAAACCAAATATATTTTTTAAAAAAAAGGACTTCTTCGTTTCTGTTTTAATATAAAATCCCAGGAACTAAATTCACCAACTCCATAGCAGTCTACGGTGCCTTTTTTGCAAGACTAAACAGTAGAGCTCACTGCCGAGAGAATATTCAAATTATTGACTATTCATTCCTCATTTATATTTTAATCAGCACGCTTCTTCTATTTTAGAAAGGTCATTGAACAGCTATCCACTTAGGAGCACGATCTTTATCTACCTACTCAACGTTCAGAATTAGTTTAGGGCTCAATACTGTACAGTGCGAAAAAATGCACAATCATTTGCCAATTGAAATCAAATCTATAACATCTTTTCTTTATTACGGTATTAGAAGAAGTTTCGTGTTCGAATGGACGGTTTTTGTGGGTTGGTGCCCCTGAATAACAGTTTCGTTTTGACAGTTGACTGGACTTGACGATGTTTTATTCGGACATGTGTTAGGTTATTTCAATGTTAAGATATTATTTACAATAAATTATAACGAGTTTTTAAAGAAAGTAAATGTGGTTTTGAAATATAGAAAAAACACAAATCGACAGTGAAAAAATGTCTAGAAAAGACCTAATCTAAAAATGAATGGACGTTTATCGGTAATTTTCTGTAGTGGGTTGGTGCCCCTGAATAATAGTTTCGTTTTGACAGTTGACTGGACTTGACGATGTTTTATTCGGACATGTGTGAGGTTATTTCAATTTTGAGATATTATTTACAATAAATTATAACGAGTTTTTAGAGAAAGTAAATGTGGTTTTGGAATATGGAAAAAACACAAATCGACAGTGAAAAAATGTCTAGAAAAGACCTAATCTTAAAATGAATGGACGTTTATGTGTAATTTTTTGTAGTGGGTTGGTGCCCCTGAATAACAGTTTCATTTTGACAGTTGACTGGACTTGACGATGTTTTTTCGGACATGTGTGAGGTTATTTCAATTTTGAGATATTATTTACAATAAATTATAACGAGTTTTTAGAGAAAGTAAATGTGGTTTTGAAATATGGAAAAAACACAAATCGACAGTGAAAAAATGTCTGGGAAAGATCTAATCTTAAAATTAATGGACGTTTATGTGTAATTTTTTGTAGTGGGTTGGTGCCCCTGAATATCAGTTTCGTTTTGACAGTTGACTGGACTTGACGATGTTTTATTCGGACATGTGTGAGGTTATTTCAATTTTAAGATATTATTTACAATAAATTATAACGAGTTTTTAGAGAAAGTAAATGTGGTTTTGGAATATGGAAAAAACACAAATGGACAGTGAAAAAATGTCTAGAAAAGACCTAATCTAAAAATGAATGGACGTTTATCGGTAATTTTCTGTAGTGGGTTGGTGCCCCTGAATAACAGTTTCGTTTTGACAGTTGACTGGACTTGACGATGTTTTATTCGGACATGTGTTAGGTTATTTCAATTTTAAGATATTATTTATAATATAGAGTTTTCAGAGAAATTAAATGTGGTTTTGAAATATGGAAAAAACACAAATCGACAGTAAAAAACTGTCTAGGAAAGACCTAATCTAAAAATGAATGGACGTTTATGGGTAATTTTTTATAGTGGGTTGGTGCCACTGAATGACAATTTCATTTTGACAGTTGACAGGACTTGACGATGTTTTATTCGGACATGTTTGAGGTTATTTCAATTTTAAGATATTATTTATAATATAGAGTTTTCAGAGAAATTAAATGTGGTTTTGAAATATGGAAAAAACACAAATCGACAGTAAAAAACTGTCTAGGAAAGACCTAATCTAAAAATGAATGGACGTTTATGGGTAATTTTTTATAGTGGGTTGGTGCCACTGAATGACAATTTCATTTTGACAGTTGACAGGACTTGACGATGTTTTATTCGGACATGTTTGAGGTTATTTCAATTTTAAGATATTATTTATAATATAGAGTTTTCAGAGAAATTAAATGTGGTTTTGAAATATGGAAAAAACACAAATCGACAGTAAAAAACTGTCTAGGAAAGACCTAATCTAAAAATGAATGGACGTTTATGGGTAATTTTTTATAGTGGGTTGGTGCCACTGAATGACAATTTCATTTTGACAGTTGACAGGACTTGACGATGTTTTATTCGGACATGTTTGAGGTTATTTCAATTTTAAGATATTATTTATAATATAGAGTTTTCAGAGAAATTAAATGTGGTTTTGAAATATGGAAAAAACACAAATCGACAGTAAAAAACTGTCTAGGAAAGACCTAATCTAAAAATGAATGGACGTTTATGGGTAATTTTTTATAGTGGGTTGGTGCCACTGAATGACAATTTCATTTTGACAGTTGACAGGACTTGACGATGTTTTATTCGGACAAGTGTGAGGTTATTTCAATTTTAAGATATTATTTACAATAAATTATAACATTGTTGAGTTCATAAATTATAGTCGTGGCATAAAAAAAACTATTAGCGATAATAGTGCAAACCCCAAGCCGTAAATTTTCTCATACAGGGTGTTTTGAACTTGCATAATTCAAATCAATGGTAAGTTGTTCAATTTAAACAGAAGTTTAATTTAAATGGAAGTTCCCATCTCTACGGATATTTATTAGCATCTCGAGGTGTAATTATCAAATAACCTGTCCATTGTATGTATTTTTAAATAATTAATCATTATTTTTCTGTCGCAAAATGAGTGACTGGTATCAGGATTAGGTATTTCCATTGATGTAAACAAGTTTAGACAAATATTTGTACAAATCCATCCTACTCACATTAAATGATGAGATCATATCAAGAGAATTTTGTCAAATCCACACAAAAACTTGTTAACAAAAGTGTTAATAAAGTGAAATAATTATAATAAATAATAATTCCAAAGAATTGCATCAATTTTTTTTTATTTCATCCAAAATTTTCTGTCTACAGTTCAATTTTATCTTATAGAGAGGAAGAATAGTGGACAAGTAAAAAAGAAACGTCCAAAAGAACGCACGTGTACTCTTGGAGAAGTCGTCGTTGTGGATTTCAATCCATCTCGAATTAAAACTGAATTATCGACACCAAATAAGTCTATTGGAGCGTGTAAAACGCTCAAGGTCACACTAAAAATACACCAACTCCAAGGTCCTGGATACTGGAGGAAACATAACCTCAAACTAATGAATTAAATGCATAAAAAGTTACATTGAAGGTAGCTGAAACATGAAACCATTGACCAAAACCATTTTAACTGGAAAGATTTCAGTAAAATTTCCAATATAACTTACCTTTGACCTTTGACAATTACAAATATTTGGAATTTGGGAAATTATTATTCGTAGTTTCTTATAAATCGAATTTTGTATTCAAACGCAATCTAAAAACATAAATAAATAATTTCGTAATCAAATAAATTGTATAATTATGGAAATATTTTTAATATCCTTACGACCTTGGCAAGGATAATGTGCGAATTTATGAAATTATTACACTATGACCTTAATGGCAGACGCCATAGAGACCAGAGCAGAGGACACCATAACTAAACGGATTTTAAAAACTACTGAAATGCGAACGCTGAGATCAATAGCGGGACCCACATTATTTGACCGCAAAAAACATCTTGATCACCACAACGACCACCTACAAGATAATATGAAAGCTTGTCTTCATCATCCCAGCTGCAGCTAGGCAACCATTGATGCAAACACTCCTAACGCACGATGAAAAAGAAGAAAAAGAAGAAGACCTTGATAGAGTCAAGTTGAGAGTTAAGGTTTTTACACCACCCGTACACCAACACTCAAAATTACACTGTCAGACTCGCGTTTTGTAGGTTACGTAGGTTAAGTCACGTGATGGAAGACCCTCAGCGTTTCTACTATATGTACCATGAAGCGATACTTAAAATTCGTCACTAATTCATTCTCCATACAAACTTTTATAAATTCTATACAACTAATTCACAAAATGGTTCTCTATCCAGCTATTTGTATTTAATTTTTTAGTAGCAGGCGGTTTATTTACAGTATTACTTCTGAATAATTTCTAGGAAAGTCTATTTATTTATTTTCTTCTGTTTCTTTTTGTTCTAGAACTTCGTAGAATCTTCAATTTACGTAAACGCGATTAGTTTTGAATAAATAGTTGTAGTGAATAGAAAAAATTAGTGAAGTGATATTTATAAGTGAAGTATTATCAATAGTGTATAGTGTGCGAATAATTTAAGAAAATAAGAGACACCCCGCGAATAAAAAGAGTGTAAATAAAACCGAAAAATGGTGAAATGTAAAATCTGTTATTATCCACCGCTTTTCGATACATAAATACGTGTTTCACTGCAAAATTTTAATTACTGTAATCAAACGAAACCAAAACACGACTAAGCTAACGAAACAATTCGATTAATAGAAATAATTATAGTCGTAGAAAATTTTTCTCGTTGAAAAAAAAAAACAAAACGTGAAATTGAAAACGTTCAAACGAAAGATCTATTAAAACCGGTATCACGTGATTATAATAGCGTTAAATAATATTCGAATCGTGTTCGAAACAGTAGCCCGATATCCGGTAATGCATTTTGAAGCTAATTTCTTTTTATCAATATCCACATCCAACCGTCAAAATTTAATATCATGATTTATATTGATTGTACTTTGATGGCGAAAAAAAAA
This sequence comes from Diorhabda carinulata, assembly GCF_026250575.1. Classification (NCBI taxonomy): domain Eukaryota; kingdom Metazoa; phylum Arthropoda; class Insecta; order Coleoptera; family Chrysomelidae; genus Diorhabda; species Diorhabda carinulata. The sequence goes on along the minus strand of NC_079469.1, from coordinate 15,739,972 downwards.
ACTTTCTCTTTGCTCTATCACGAATTCACTTTGAAATAACGTTTCATTTTGTCATTTTTCAACAGAAAAACCTCCTAATCATCAATAAAAAAAAAGAAATCGAAGCAGAGCCCAAAATATGACATCGGGGACAAAATACTTCATAAGTTATTGCCCACCCTATAATTCATTCATTAAACGTCAAAATATTACACTTTAACTAATTTATTTTTTATACAGGGTATATACAAAAAGACGTACGATTTTACATTCGACTTTAGCGGTCAGTGTCCGAGGGAAAATGTGTCTGAAAGTTAGAAGCTACTGGTTCGACTCTCAATCAGAAGCCTAAGGGATTTTAACTGCAACAATTTGAAGCCTATAATCGTACGACGTGGTTTCAACAAGATGGCGCGACATGTCATACTTCTAATGCCTCTTTGGCCATCGTAAACCAGACGTTTGCTGGGAAACCGATGTCTCGCCGAGGTGACATTGTATGGCCGCCTAGAAGCCCGCACCTAACACCACCGGATTTTTTTATGTGAAACGTAGAATGACCCAACCACGCTTAATCATTTGAAGACCAAAATAAAATCAAAATTCGAGGAATGTTTGTTGATTATATTTAGTTTTTTATTATTATTCGCAAAACTTTCTGGCCCACCCTGTATTATCAATTTATGGTCGAAACGTTGTCAAATTATTGTGATTTAGTCCCTATGAAACGCAAGAAAGTGAAATGATCCATACTTTTTGGGAAAAGACATATTTTTGTTGGAGAAAGTGTTTTCATTCTCGAAAATTCAGACTTGTAAGTTTTTAAATGACCAATACCAAGAACCAATCGGTTGAAACTCGTGCTTTAACCGCAAGTCTTCATAGTTTAGGTAAAAATAACCAATTCCACCGAATTGAAAACACCTCAACGTACCCGGTACCACAACGTGAACATTTTGCAACCACCAGGAGCTTTGGCGATCGAAAAACTAAAACCGCTGAAGATAAACGACTCACGGCACCAGAGGAAGCAGCTCAGATCGATAAATCTACCTATCTGCCGTCGAGTAGTCCTACAGTGAAAATATGCTGGCCTTTATGGACGGATGGCAATGGATAAACCTCTTCTAAGACATCAAAATGAAATAAGAGTTTGTAGTAGGCTGAAGAACATGAAATTGGACCCATGAAGAACGGGAAGTTATTGGGTCTAACAGAATAGTGTTTATAGCGGAGGCTGGTAGATGATTTTGGAGGAAGATCGACTAGAGACCTAGTGAAAATTGAAGGGATTTCAGAAATAGAAGAAGGAAAATATAGTGAGCTCTGGTCAGCGTTTGCTGGGCAGGAAAATTATCTTCCAGCATGACAACGAAACCAAGGATTCTTCGAGGCTCTGCAAAGAGTATCTGATAACATTGGAAAGGAAGAATGTACTGGAAGTTTGAATTCTGGGAACCGTTGGTGATATTAACCAAAATTACACTGTCTAACCAAGTTGTCGTCTTCAGAGACTGAAGGTAAACTAGAGCCTACATGTGGATAGGACAGGCCGTGGATTCCAAAGTGGAAAGTAGAATCGATATCATTTGTGGTGGTAGAATTTTTCACTTGCAACAAACTTCTTCAATCGACAGCAGAAACTAACAAAAAAAAATTGTGTAACAACATTATATCTTATTCAATAAAATAAATGGGTGTATTTAGAAGGATCTTCTTCGTGATTTCCTTTCTTTCTATTGTGGGTCACAAGCGTTCACATTGCGTAGACGTATTTACATAACCAAAAAAGTGTATCGCCTCATTTAAACAAAGCGCCATAAAAAAAAACAGATCGAGATAGAAGTGGATATAAATATTTATTATCTTTGTTTTGTGAAAGATTTATATTTAAATATTGCGACCTTTCTTACGATTGGAATCTTGTGTCATGCCGAATTCCGTTCGAGTCATCTTAATCTTCGATGTCATTGCTAAATATTTCTCAGTTAATGTCACCGAGGTCTCTCAAGTATCATCATATACAGAGTGATTGATAAACAACTTAACAAAAGCGACGGGATCAATAAAACATGCTGCTGGTATACGAGAGCTGCTACTTTAGTTTTGAGATATGGCAACGTTGATATGAATATGTCAAATCTGACGTTTATAATGGTGAACGTGAAAAAATTGTCATTGTCAAATTGTCGTTGTTTTAGAGCAACTGATTGGTACATCAGGATTTGTTTGCCAGAAGTGTTTGAGTAGAATACGAATCGTCCTTCACTTTGACAGTTCGAGCTCATACACAACAGACAAAACATTAATTTGATTAGGTTAGATTCTTATTTCCGTAGTTCAAAAATAAATTGCGACGTCAACGTTTTTTTACGCCTAAAGAAGCGGTTGATGTATCCAAATCACATATTTTTGAGGTACCTCAATCTAAATGGAAAAAATACTTCGAAAGTTGGCTCAAACGCATCCAAAAGTGTATTGATCCAGAATATTCTGACAAATAATGAAGCTACATCCAATTATGAATATTGGTCTCTATCTCTAAACTCAATCTACCTCAATTTTTTTAATTCACCGACCAACTTCGTCCCAGTGGCTAAAAATTGGTCTATCCTCATATTTTTGGGGTCGCTGAATACGAATTGATATTTATTTTTATCTAAAATTGGGGCTGCATGGTCAAAATCTAGTTTTTAACCAAAAGTCGCTATAACTTTGAAACTAATCGTTATATTTTGAAAGAAAATAGACCAGTCCAAGTTTCCCAAAGCATTTTCCGACCGAAATTTTAGAAAATTTTTCACGCGGTACTGAAACTTTTTACATACCAATGCAAATTTGAGTGACGAAGTTTTTAATTTCCTTTTTCTGAAATCATAGTAGTTTTGTGGAAATTTTCAGATCTTAATATGCACTAGAAAAAAATATAAATCAACTCAAAAAATCTCCAGCCAAAAATATCTTTTTTTTGTAGCAATTATTCCAAGCGTTATAACGTTGATTTTGATCTATTTTTTTGCTAAAGAAAAAATGGTAGTTGTAGTTTTCGAAAAGCCCTCGTATGTACGCCAAATTGTGCGTACCGGGTGGGCAATTAAAAACGGCTGTCGGCCATATTTCAGGTATAGCTCCAGGGAAAAAAATCATAACAAAACTGGCCCCCTATTTTCAAAATTTGTATGGTGTATTTGGAAATATAAAATTAGAAAACCAAGTTTTTTGAAATTCATTTAATTAACGCACGAATTTTTAACTCCGCAAAGTTGGAGATGGGGGAGAGTGGGAATAAATAAATTCCATTCTGGTTAACAGATTTTTACAAAACTTGATGTTGTTCGAAACAACTTTTGTCCAGCAATACGAAATATATTAATTAAATGTGTATTAATTGTAAAAGAAAACTTAATGGGGGGTATTATTAATCAGTCAGTTGTTGGCATGATATCTCAAGTTCTACCGAACCATTTTTCTTTGAAATTGGTTAGAAATCTTTTTTGTATTTCTCTCTAGAGCGTCTGCCTTGAATTCTAAGAAAATTCAATTTGTAGTATTTTTAATAAATTCGAAAAAAGTAAAATAAATATTTCATGTACACATAATTAGAGTTTTTCAAAATTTTCTCTCTCAGATCACTAAAAAAGCTGGAATAATGTCAACTAGGGTGCATTTTGTAGTCCCCACTTCACCCGCTTGTAATTTGCCAAATTTCTCATTTTTTTTCATAATTTTTTCGTCTAAAATTGGTAAAATATGGTACTGAATACACTGTTTACACCACCACTACACCACAACTACACTGTTTGAAGCACGTTTCGATAACCAAGTTATCTCAAACAATCGATTAGAATCGAATTAACAGAATCGGACAGGAATTTTTTCATAACCAAGTTCCCACTCTCCCCCATTTCTTATTTAGAGACATATGGTGCTGTAACATGAAAAAAATTCTCATATGATCCGTCGTTTCTGAGTTACAGGCATTTAAAGTTTAGAAATCAGAACCGTTCGTCATAAAGTAACATTCTGAAGAAAATTATCATAAATTGTAATTTTTTACTTACAGGAGGTATTAAAACACAATCAAACATGTCTAATTTGATAAAAAAAAATGATTATAAATGTTCGAATTGCACTTTCACATACTTCCAGAGCTTACGGAGGATATTTGTTTGAACTTGGAAGAGTATTCCAATAATCTGCCTCAATGGAAGTTTATTCTATCGATCATTTTGTTATTTGTATCAACCGGTGATGCATATATCGAGTTTTGATTGAGGGGAACGCGGTGGCCACGAAAATGGACCCCCCGACCCATTGAGAGGGATTCCATCGTGCATTAACAAGTTTCTACGAATGTTTGGAGGAATATCAACGGGAAATAATTTTGCAGGAGCTCTAAGTATCATTGATAAGAAGGTTTTTATCGAATAAATAATTCTCTATTTCCATGGCATGTACTTCCTGGGGAATCCTATAAATGGCCTATTTCAAGTAGGGTTCTTATATCTTAATTTGTCTAAAATTAAATTTTTGCCACTAAACTAATTAATAACTGAAATAAGCCAATAAAAATACGGACGTAATCGACCTTCGAATGTAGTTGACCTGGATATACTATATCAAGAACTTTAATGTGATTAGTGGTGATATTTTTGGTCATACAGCTTCGTAATAGGAAAAATAATGAATCATTGTATTATACTAATTGTTCGCAACAAAAATATAATAATCATTTCTATCTAAACTCACGGTTTGATTCAAATACATGTAATACTCATAATTTTAATTAATGTGTGAGAAACTGTGCTAATGAATAAAGTAATTTGTTGTGTTAGGTGGTACCAATTGGATATAAATAAACTTTAAACACACTCTGAGAGTCAAACCGAAATGTTAAATACACTGCAAATTGTTTAGTACAAACCATTCAAGCTTAAAATCGACCGAAACCTCGCAATTTTAAAGACCTTCATCGATTTTCTTGAAACCATGAGAGTTGTAACCCTTTTCTTCAGAGAATTTTGATGTTAAAGGGTAAAAAAGACTGTCCCTTAGTATTGAAATCAATACTTTAAACGCTTATATCTCGTTTAATTTTCAAGCTACTGAGTTTAAAAAAAAAGCGAAATGTTCAGTAAAATAAAAACTAAATTTTAGTTACAACAAAATTTTTTCGTTGATCCAATAGTTTTTGAGATATTTTGAAAAAATTACGTTTTTTTTCACATTGAACAATTTTTTTCAAAATATACGTGTTCCGAACCATTCAAACTTTTGGAACGTGTTGTTAGGGCTTAAACAAAAATAATTTTACATGGGCTACGATTAATTTTAATTTTGCCGCACGTGGTGTCAAATTTATTTTTTCCCAAATTCGAGTTACTTAACTTATTTTCGTCATAACTCGCTTAGTTTTCATACTAGACGGTTTTATAAAAACTAATTTTAAAGGTCTAAAAAAGTACTTTAAAAATGTTTATCACAATTTTTTATGAAAAATTGATCGTTTTTCCGTTATTTGAGCTCAAACCTCTGCGTAAATTTACGAAAAAGAAAAAATTGACTTTCAGTGACTCATAAGTTGCTGAATATTATTTAGAAAATTTAATTTGAACCGACTAATTTCTTTGTTTTTTTATAAGCTTCAATTTTGATAAGAATAAGTTTTCCCAGAAAAAGCGTAATTTTCGAGTTTTTCGTGAAAAAATGTTGAAAAACACGTTTTTTTTTAAATTTTCAATCGCGAATAACTCAGAAATTATTGAGTTAAATAGAAAACTTCGTGCCACATTTTCTTCATAAAATTCAATTTTCTATCGATGTTATTTCAATGGTAGCAAAAACCGGGTTGGTTTCTATTGAAACTGCTGGTGGAGGGAGGGGATTAACGACGAACCAATTCGTAAAGGAAATCTCAGAGGATCACTTCGTTCATTGCATCAGTTTCATTCGCGAGAACATCGCGTTCGATCTGTGCTCGATTTGAAAACGACGATGTAGACTTCTTAAACCGACTTGTTACTATGGATTAGACTTGGGTACATTTCTACGATTCAGAAACAAAGCAACAATCCAAGGAATGGCGATACTCTGGTTCTCCAAGACCTAAGAAGTTTCGTGTCCAAAAATCTGCTGGAAAAGTTTTTGCTTCAGTTTTTTGGTATTGCCACGGAGTAATCATGATTGATTTCTTGGATAAGGGTAGAACAATAACTGGAGATTACTATTCGACATTATTGACCACTCTACGGGAAGAAAGTAAAGAGAAAAGACGCGAAAAGCTATCCAAAGGTGTTTTGTTTTTGCAGGACAACGCCCCTGCATACAAATCTCATTTTTCCATGCAAAAAATTCGTAATTTAGGGTTTGAATAACTAGAACACCCCCCTAATTCACCAGATTTGGCTCCGTCCGACTATAATATCTTTCCTCAATTGAAAAAAAGTTGAAAAGGTCGTAAATTTTTGTACAACGAAGAGGTAATAAATGCTGTGGAGGTCTGGTTTGCAATTAAGAGGAGAATATGTCGAGTAATAGCATATTTTGACATTGAAATTTTGTTTGGTTCCATAGTAGGCTAAGAATTCTTCAATATATCAATTTTTTAAATATTTTTTTTATCTATCCCGATGAAAATACGAATTTTACGACTCGATTTATCACTTTTTGAGTTTTTATGACTCTGATCACATCCTCCAATAGCGATTTTTCTCTAAATTGATCTGTCTGTAAATTTTTTGAGAGTTTCTAGTGATTTTCATCATGATCTAGTGACTTTTCTTAGCCTTTTTCGTTCGAAATATCAATTTTACGACTCGATTTATCACTTTTTGAGTTTTTATGACTGTTATCACATCCTCCAATAGCGATTGTTCACCAAATTGGTCTGTCTGTAAATTTTTTGAGAGTTTCTAGTGATTTTCATCATGATCTAGTGACTTTTCTTAGCCTTTTTCGTTCGAAATATCAATTTCACGACTCGATTTATCACTTTTTGAGTTTTTATGACTGTTATCACATCCTCCAATAGCGATTGTTCACCAAATTGGTCTGTCTGTAAATTTTTTGAGAGTTTCTAGTGATTTTCATCATGATCTAGTGACTTTTCTTAGCCTTTTTCGTTCGAAATATCAATTTCACGACTCGATTTATCACTTTTTGAGTTATTATGACTGTTATCACATCCTCCAATAGCGATTGTTCACCAAATTGATCTGTCTGTAAATTTTTTGTGAGTTTCTAGTGATTTTCATCATGATCTAGTGACTTTTCTTAGCCTTTTTCGTTCGAAATATCAATTTCACGACTCGATTTATCACTTTTTGAGTTATTATGACTGTTATCACATCCTCCAATAGCGATTGTTCACCAAATTGATCTGTCTGTAAATTTTTTAAGAGTTTCTAGTGATTTTCATCATGATCTAGTGACTTTTCTTAGCCTTTTTCGTTCGAAATATCAATTTCACGACTCGATTTATCACTTTTTGAGTTATTATGACTGTTATCACATCCTCCAATAGCGATTTTTCTCTAAATTGATCTGTCTGTAAATTTTTTGAGAGTTTCTAGTGATTTTCATCATGATCTAGTGACTTTTCTTAGCCTTTTTCGTTCGAAATATCAATTTTACGACTCGATTTATCACTTTTTGAGTTTTTATGACTGTTATCACATCCTCCAATAGCGATTGTTCACCAAATTGGTCTGTCTGTAAATTTTTTAAGAGTTTCTAGTGATTTTCATCATGATCTAGTGACTTTTCTTAGCCTTTTTCGTTCGAAATATCAATTTCACGACTCGATTTATCACTTTTTGAGTTATTATGACTGTTATCACATCCTCCAATAGCGATTGTTCACCAAATTGATCTGTCTGTAAATTTTTTGTGAGTTTCTAGTGATTTTCATCATGATCTAGTGACTTTTCTTAGCCTTTTTCGTTCGAAATATCAATTTTACGACTCGATTTATCACTTTTTGAGTTTTTATGACTGTTATCACATCCTCCAATAGCGATTGTTCACCAAATTGGTCTGTCTGTAAATTTTTTGAGAGTTTCTAGTGATTTTCATCATGATCTAGTGACTTTTCTTAGCCTTTTTCGTTCGAAATATCAATTTCACGACTCGATTTATCACTTTTTGAGTTATTATGACTGTTATCACATCCTCCAATAGCGATTGTTCACCAAATTGATCTGTCTGTAAATTTTTTGTGAGTTTCTAGTGATTTTCATCATGATCTAGTGACTTTTCTTAGCCTTTTTCGTTCGAAATATCAATTTCACGACTCGATTTATCACTTTTTGAGTTATTATGACTGTTATCACATCCTCCAATAGCGATTTTTCTCTAAATTGATCTGTCTGTAAATTTTTTGAGAGTTTCTAGTGATTTTCATCATGATCTAGTGACTTTTCTTAGCCTTTTTCGTTCGAAATATCAATTTTACGACTCGATTTATCACTTTTTGAGTTTTTATGACTGTTATCACATCCTCCAATAGCGATTGTTCACCAAATTGATCTGTCTGTAAATTTTTTAAGAGTTTCTAGTGATTTTCATCATGATCTAGTGACTTTTCTTAGCCTTTTTCGTTCGAAATATCAATTTCACGACTCGATTTATCACTTTTTGAGTTATTATGACTGTTATCACATCCTCCAATAGCGATTTTTCTCTAAATTGATCTGTCTGTAAATTTTTTGAGAGTTTCTAGTGATTTTCATCATGATCTAGTGACTGTTCTAAGCCTTTTTCGTTCGAAATATCAATTTTACGACTCGATTTATCACTTTTTGAGTTTTTATGACTGTTATCACATCCTCCAATAGCGATTGTTCACCAAATTGATCTGTCTGTAAATTTTTTGTGAGTTTCTAGTGATTTTCATCATGATCTAGTGACTTTTCTTAGCCTTTTTCGTTCGAAATATCAATTTTACGACTCGATTTATCACTTTTTGAGTTATTATGACTGTTATCACATCCTCCAATAGCGATTTTTCTCTAAATTGATCTGTCTGTAAATTTTTTGAGAGTTTCTAGTGATTTTCATCATGATCTAGTGACTTTTCTTAGCCTTTTTCGTTCGAAATATCAATTTCACGACTCGATTTATCACTTTTTGAGTTATTATGACTCTGATCACATCCTCCAATAGCGATTTTTCTCTATATTGATCTGTCTGTAAATTTTTTGAGAGTTTCTAGTGATTTTCATCATGATCTAGTGACTTTTCTTAGCCTTTTTCGTTCGAAATATCAATTTCACGACTCGATTTATGACTTTTTGAGTTATTATGACTGTTATCACATCCTCCAATAGCGATTTTTCTCTAAATTGATCTGTCTGTAAATTTTTTGAGAGTTTCTAGTGATTTTCATCATGATCTAGTGACTTTTCTTAGCCTTTTTCGTTCGAAATATCAATTTCACGACTCGATTTATGACTTTTTGAGTTATTATGACTGTTATCACATCCTCCAATAGCGATTTTTCTCTAAATTGATCTGTCTGTAAATTTTTTGAGAGTTTCTAGTGATTTTCATCATGATCTAGTGACTTTTCTTAGCCTTTTTCGTTCGAAATATCAATTTCACGACTCGATTTATGACTTTTTGAGTTATTATGACTGTTATCACATCCTCCAATAGCGATTTTTCTCTAAATTGATCTGTCTGTAAATTTTTTGAGAGTTTCTAGTGATTTTCATCATGATCTAGTGACTGTTCTAAGCCTTTTTCGTTCGAAATATCAATTTTACGACTCGATTTATAGGATACCGAATTTTTTTTTTCTATAAAGATAACTGAAATCGAAATACTAAACTAGTTTATAAACACCCAGTACGGGTATTGTTATATATAAATGTTCTGAATCGCAGTCTTTTCTTCGGCGGTAGAATCTATCGATATTATAAAAAGCAAGTTCACGGATTTCAATTTAATTTTAAATGTCGAAATGAGAGCTAGGCGACCTTCTCACACATTTTAAATATAAAATGAAACTGTCTTATTTATATATGTAATAGTAGTGGTATGAATAAGAAATGCATTAAAAAATCAGTTGAGGATTTGAGAGTTAAAAGGATCACGGTTTAAAATGTCAAGGAAAAAATGTTTCTAATAGTTCGCGAAATGGACTAATCTATATATCTCATTATTACCATTACACGTAATATTTATAAAGCGATGATTAGGCAAAAACGGAAAAAATAAAAAGAATCCTCATATGTCAAAGTTTACAAAGAAAAACTCTAATAAAATAATGGAAATAAACGGCTGGATGCTACCAAATACATGAAAGAACGCTTCGTACTTCTCGAGTTTTTTTGAATGTTAAACCATATTTGGAAATGATCAGGAAGTAAAACTAACAAACAAAGAAAACAAACTGATATGGAGAACAAAATGGGAGAGAAAAAGTGAAAGGTGATAAGATAAAAGTAGAATTAAGGAAGATTAAGAACACTTAAGAAAAACCATGGGGAAAAATTCACAAAAAAAACATAAAGAAAGACATGTAAGGAAGTCAAAGAAGAATTTGGTGAATATTAAGAAAGAACAACCTCGAAAAATCACACCAGAGCTGTAAATACACTTCAAAAATCTATATAAATATAGAGAAGTTAAAGGCAGAGGTATAGGATATGAATTTTGAGAAAAAACCACAAAAAATTTGCTAAAATTGATGAAATATTCATTGGAATCGATAGAACGATCAGTATAATTTAATATTTGAAGATAATTTCATGCAAATGTTAACCGCGGCTCCGATTTAGAAAGCCCATGCTCAAGGTCAAATTTTAGCACACTCTCTCCAACATATCGGCCGGTATTTCACTAATAAAAGCTTCAATTTTGGCTTCCAGTACGTCAATCGTTGCTGGTTTATACCTGTAGACATTATCCTTAGGATAACCCCACAAGAAATAGTCCAAAGGCGTTAAATCACACGATCTAGGCGGCCAAATATGAGAAGAACTGTTCATTGAAGGCGGCTCTCAATTTGGCTATTGTTTCGCGTGCCGTGTGGCATTTGGCTAAGTCTTGTCGAAACCACATGTCAGGCATAACCAATTCTTCCATTTTGGGATGAAAAAACCCATAATCCACACCAAACAGTGACTTTTTCGGGATGCATTGGTAGCTCTTGACAATAATTCTGGCAGGTCTTCACTCCAGATGAGTCAATTTTGCTTGTTGACGTATCCATTCAACCAGAAATGAGAATGATAGAAAAGTGGATCCCCATTCACCAAATGTTCAACCTTATAAGCTTTTACACCCAAATCCCTATCATATCATATCATCAAGTCATAAGCTTCCAAATAATTACCTCAGTAGTAAAATTCATTCACGATTAAATTATAGACCAAATTAGACAAGTTTGACATTGACACGAGACACGATTAACGCGTGATCTGTCAAAAACAGTGTTGCCACTCGTTAGTAAGATTGAAAACATTTCAAAATCCCTTAAGAATAGAACAAGCGCCGGAGTAGATGATGATGAATACGGATGGAGAAATCGCAAAACGAAATACCGACCTTATTGAGAGCATCAAAGAAAAACAATAAATACCAAACTAGCGGAAGAACAACATAACAACATTTCCATTAATAAAAGAGAAAAATTATCGAGGATTAACACTGCTGTGAAGCGTTTACAGAAACTGTACTGGAAGGTCGTGCCGTGCTTTGTCGATATAACCGAGACTTTTGACACAATCAGATTAAATGATGCTTTAGGATTATTGGGAGAAATAGGACTAAATCATAAACTAAAGAAGATGTAAATCAGGAATCAGATTTAATTTGATAATGAATAAATTGATAGAAAGCAAAATTTTAAATCGAATCCAAAGAACCGATATGATTTAAGTTGGGAATTGATTCAAAAATTATCGATGAATTGGATCATTTCAAATGTTTTGGAGCGGAGAAAACGTGTCTTTGAAACTAAGATAACGAACAGTGGTAGTGACTCAAATTCCTGGAAAAATTCTTGCATACCCAGCAGAAACAAAAACTCTGCACGACTGAATACGGAATGAAGATATTAAACAGCAAAAAGGGAATACAGGACTGAGACGAAAATTCTGGAAGAAACATTATAAAAAGAATGGAAGAGACAAGACTTGTTAAGAACGCCACCTAGAATGGAACACCACCTAGACGATGACTAGAATGCTGGACTTGCTGGTAATGAACGGGTCTATTAATATGGTCATCCATGGTAGAAAAAAGATGGAGTAGATATTTAAGAGCAAATACAAGAAGCCTTACCGATACCAACTTCACCAATGTTGATTCAACTGGTGAATAGCACTGAAGATATATCCGGAAGCAATGTTAAACTTGAGCCTGAACAAATCAAAGAATCCTCTTTGCTTCAGCTGAGTTCAAATTGTGATAATGATGATAAAACATCAAAAATTACTGTAGAACTGCACATTAATAAAATTGATGATGGTTGATGTAATTTTCATCAATTATCTATCGCATGTACGAGAGTTGCTACTTAAGTTTTGAGATCATAAAGTTTGAGCACGACGCGTCGCTAACAGAGCCCGTTTTTAAGAATTTCTGGTATATCTTCCACTCCGTTGAACGATAAAGCGAAATTCGGTAAACAGTTTCGTAATTACACCGATACGACGTAACAAAAAAACTCTTTCTTGAAGCGTGAACTTGTATTGGTGAAAATGCGTTGCCAGACTTATGCAAAAGCAAAATTGGTTGATAAAGTTCTGGTCTTGGGAGAAGTTGTCAATTATGAAGTGTATTTCAGCAACTGTATCACAAAATTAGTTGATTTTCTACGTCTACATGACTTTGGAGACAATATAATGTTTGCATTTCAAAAGCATATCAAAATTGGCTACATTTAGATATCATAACTTCTAGTTGAAGATTTTTGGGCACTTTTATATCGGAAAGTATAGATATGGTTGAATATCGTGTACCAAAACTATTGGTACATACGTTATTTGCTTGTTTTTTATTAAAAAATTCCTGGAACTTCATTGCCACATCAAGTATATATTGGAATTGAATTTATGCTAATTATTCTGATCGTCTTCCGTGATTTCTTTTTGTCTGCGTCTCTATAATAATAAAATCAAGGATATTTTCGTGAATTATTATTCATTTGGCATACTGACATGTTTTTTGTTATAATTTCCTGATTTAATTGTATATCTGTCAATAGTTTCTAGAGGATGATTCTCTGTTTATTCATATTAGACGTTTTATGACCGATTTTATTCAAATTTCTGCTCTTGAAAATGCACCTGAAAGTCTTCTTCTATATACTGACTTACAAAGAAGAAGAAAATATTCAGGTTCGTCTGTCAAATTTCTGTGATGGTTCCAGAAATACCTGGCCTGACCTAGAGAGGGCGGTAGTTTCTTGGAAATGATGCATTAGAAAGTACACAAAAAGTTCATCGTAGTTAAATGATACAAAATTTTTATTTGAAAGGCATTAGCCCAACCAATAAAAAAACTGAATTAGATTTTAGCGGCATGTTTACCGAATTCCAACAACAATTTCCGAACTCATCTAATCGTTCAATAGTGTGGAAAACATACCAGAAATTCTTTAAAACGGGCTCTGTTGCCGACGCGCCGCGCTAAAAAAAAGGAGTTAATAGTTCTGACGTAAGAATCATCGAAAAATTAACGGTAAACTTATAAAAACAATCAGATACGCAATTGTACTGTCTGACAACTTGAATGGACTGCAATGATGCAGGAAAACAGCTTATTTGGGACACATAATGCGTGGTAGTCAGTTTAGTAACCTCCAGTTGGTAAATTCGAAGGTCGTGGAGGAATTGGAAGGAAACAAGCCTCTTGGTTGAAGAATAGTTAGAGAATAGAGAACTGGGATAAGAGAAGCAGGAGTAGCTCAAGATAGAGAAAGTTTTGCCATGCTGATCACCAACGTCAAGGGGACTTGAATCGGCACGCTAAGAAGAAGAAACTGAATAAACGACGATGGTGGATCAAACAAAATTGTCGGCAAGGGTTTTAATAATCTACAATTGACAGTGGAAGAACTATATTCATATACATAAATAAAAAGAAGGTTCAGTCCTGTCCAGTGCCTTAAAAAAGCCTCAGCCCTCAACCTGAAGATCTTTTTAACTAAAATATTTTCAAAGATAACCAATTTCTGGTTCCACCGGAAGTTGACTGTAACTTTGTTATTTTAAATAGAACACCGTGTATATTAATACATTTTTGAAATCTACGTAAAATTTTAGTATACTTTTGTCTAAAAACATTTTCCCAAAATTGCACACTTTTCGAGTTATTAATTTTTTTGTAAAAAATTTTACCGTTGCAGGCCCTTACAAATGATTTTTTTACGATGATACCCTTAAAGATATAAAAATGATTTCTATTCGGTTGCTTTAAGCAAGATTAGACGTATTTGAACCTATATTGAAAAATGTTTCATTTTATACAGGGTATGTATAAAAAGTGTTCAAAGTTTAACTTCATAAATATCAAATTTTAAATAGAACCACACGATTTTTTCTATTTTAATGCATTCAAGGGTAAAAAATAAGACAAATTCATGTATACTTTCCTATACCTAAGCCTATGTATGTATTTTACGAAAACAGTCTGTGAAAAAAATCAAATCAAATTGTATTTACTAATTACAACTTTTAGTCGTTTCCGAGATATTTGAGGTTTTAAATTCTCGGAGTAAGCAAATCGTCGATTCACCGTATTTTACGAAAACATAAAATGCATCCCTATTCTTACAATTTGTGTCAAAATTTAGAAAAAACCGGGTGGTTCTATGTAAAAAAATGAATAAATTTGATATTTATGAAGTTAAACTTTGAACACTTTTTATATACACCCTGTATAAAATACAAAATTTTTCAATGTAGGTTCAAATACTTCTGACCTTGCTTAAAGCAACCGAATAGAAACAATTTCCATATCTTTAAGGGTGTCCTCGTAAAAAAATAATTTATAAGGGTCTGCAACGGTCAAATTTTTTACAAAAAAGTTAATATCTCAAAAAGTAGGCATTTTTCGAAAAATGTTTTTAGACAAAAGTATACTAAAATTTTACGTTTATTTCAAAAATGTATTAATATACAGGGTGTTCTATTCAAAATAACAAAGTTACAGTCGCCTTCCGGTTCTACCATCTTGAAAATATTTTAATTAAAAAGATCGAAATTTTCACGATTTTACTATAAATATTTTGCCATATATACAGATAGTTTTAACTCGTCGTGGGACACCCTGTATACATGTATCTTTTAAAGGCCCATTTCGTTTTTATTTTATGATCCATTACGAAATTTTAGAATAACAAAAACATTACGTCGAGTTATTTTGGTTGCTAATGAATTGTATGTAATACCTGACGCCATTTGAATTTGATTTCATTTAATGTACCTAACCTTTGCTAAACGAATAAGATTGTGCAAGAATATTAATAAAACAATATGGTATCTCAATCAAGAATTGACATATTCCTATGTAGGTATATTTCAAATTTAATTCAACCCACTTTTAGACGTGTCAATGATTTACACGTGTACTAATAGGAGATAATACAAATCAACTTCATCATGATTTCGATTGTCACGATCGTAACTTTAGAAATTGGAAAATTTTAAATAATAAGGTTCATTTCAAAATATACAATGAAAGCTTTTATAATAATGGCTTTTTTCAATCTACCGGGTGGGCAACTAAAAATCAAGCTTACAGCTTCAGAGGACAAAGAAGTGGCATCGAGAAACACGTGGAATTTATTTGAATACTTTTATGTCCACCACTAGAGGGCGTAATTCAAAGTATCAAATAAAAAAAATTGAATATTTTACGAGGGTTGCTAATTAAGTCACTTAAATCGCTGTCATTATTTTCTGACAAATGACAAATTTGAAAGTTGGTACTTCATAAACGTCATATGAATTTGACAGTGACAGCGCCGTCTACGTGTCAGTCACATGACTTATCGAGTGATTGATATAATAAACATGAAGGTTATGATGAATATGTAATATTTAATTGCTCGATATGGGAAATTAGGAAAATTATCTACATACCAATTAAATTATTATTTATAAATATATCCTTGATCTGACTTTTATCAATACGTGACTAGTTGAAAAGGAAATAATGAAAGACGATCCGTACAATTAGCATAAATCTATTTATTTCATATTTTCAATTTATTACTTATCAATTATTCTGGTACACTCCTACGAACACTGTTTCATAAAATGGATATTTTATCGATCGATATTATCGAAACATGTTTTACAAAAATCAAACGGATGATCAAGAAAAGTTTTTGCTTATATTCAAAAATTGAAAAAATATTATTTGGATCACAAAAATAGCTGATTTTTGTAGACATTCCGAAATTCGTTGGTTTAATATTCATAATTGTATATCCACCATTAAAAACGTCAAACTTTATGATGACAATGTCAGATTTGACATATTCACATCAGTGTTATCATATTTCAAAACTTGAGTAGCATCCCTCGTAAAAAACTTTTCCAATTACACTGAGGAAAGAAAATAAATAATAAACATCGAGAATGTAGACCATAAAGTAGAACTTTTCCAGATTTTTATTCATTAATTCGTTTAAAACAAATAATTTCAGAAAATTAAAAATTTAAGGTTGTGCAAAAGTGAAACTGTCAACTGTCAACAGTCAACATTGAAGTTATTTACTCCAGAGCGTCCCGAAAGTGTTTTGCAGTACAGAACTGTCACTTTTACTACATAGAACATTCGAAACGCAACTTTCGGTATGTCAATGAATACAGAACGAACAACTTCAGATTTCATCCATTATCTATTTAATGGGTGTTCTGGTCAATTTAGTTCAACGAAAAACTTCTTCAAGAATATTATTTACACAGACAGTTGTTAAGATGTGAATGTGTATTATTTTTTTTGACGTTTAATGATTATCCGAAAGGTTAACATCACATTAAAGTCGATTTGAGTAACATTTTATTACATAGATAGTTGTCGCTTAAGGAATAAAAAAATTGATATCGTTGTATTAAGTCATACGAAGTTTTTTGTACATATAATTTGAGTAAATTGCTAATATTGCTACATCTACGTCGTAATGGTATTCTTTTTAAAGCATCAAAATTATCTTGAATCATTTAATCATCATATTTCCAATACAAAATCCTGAGAATAAGACAGATCGATGGATTCATGTTTTTTTCTTCAGATTTTTACGTCTTAGACCTTTTCTTATGTCTCTCTTGATAAAATTTGTTTAAAAAAATTGAAGTTTCGACCTATTTCGGTCATTATAAAAATATGACTTCACACTGACTGAATTTGCGTAATTATATCAATCAATAGATCACCCACAATATCAAAATAAAAATTTGTTTTAATCGGAAAAATCAATTTTTCCTTAGTAGTTACATTTCAAAAATATGTAGTATTAAACGCGGACATGCCTTTGATGTTTCCTTTTAGAACTTTTTATTATAGCAGGCGGTTTATTTACAGTATTTCTTCTAAATAATTTCCAGAAAGGTCTATTCATTTATTTGTTTTGTTTCCTTTCGTTCTAATTCTAGAGAATTCTTTCGGGGTATGTATATAAGTACATAATGTAGAGCAGTTATATAAGTAAATTATTAGTTTAGGTGGAATGCTTAAATTCGGAGAAGGCGCGATATGTTTGACATACGTTTAATATACCCGGAATTTGTTTGATGTTTTTTAGATAAGTTTTTAACAGAGTAGGCGATTGTTGCTTTTAAACAAATTTCTAGGAAGGTATATTCATTTATTTGTTTTGTTTTTTTTTATTTTCTAGAATTTTTTAGAATTTCGTTCGGATATATAAACGAGTTCGCTTAGCGCAGTTTAGTTTAGTCACAGTGAACAAAAAAGAAGAAAGAAAAGAAAAGTAACCGAACAATTTAAATAAATTATATAAGTTAGTTAAGTGTTAGTGATAAATTAGTTAAGTGTATTGTATAATGTGTAAATAAATTAAGAAAGTATGAGACAGTGTTTATTAATTGACCCCACGAATAGAAAAAGTATAAACAAATACGAAAAACGTTACAATACGTTAAAATTTTGTCTATTAAGCATTTTCCAAATATTTTTTGAGTTTTCAAATTTTTAAATCTCTATTTTCATCTCAAATTTTTCAAACTTTCTTTTCCAAATTATCCGTTTTCCATATATACAACAATTTTCTCGAAAATCTGAAAGTATTGGAAATTTTTATTAAAAATTTCGTACTTTATGATTATAATGTCAAATTTGACATACGACTATTCACATCAGAGATTTGATAATGTCAAAATTGAGTAGCATCCCTCGTATTTAACCGAGACCTAGATCACGCTAGGGAGATATTGAATTTGTCATCTGGTTGCAAATTTAATGGAGAAATTGCTCTGATACAGCTCCTGCAAGTCAAACCAGAAAAAAGTAGTGGAATCCTTCCCAATTTTACCATTGTACAAGACTCATCGAAAGATCCTTTGGTACAAAATAACACGAGCATCAGTTCCCAAAGGGTCAAATGGAATTGTTTCCTCATTATCCCACAGGCTATCTAATACAGATTTTGATGGGGCTACGGTCCTCAGATGTGTAACAGATGGTTGTAGGGACCAAAACAAAAATACAACGATGATGTTTATGTTTAAATATTGGTTGACACGACACGCCCTTAAGAACCTGAAGAAGATCCCAATCCTGGACATTCAACCATCCCTCCAGGTAGGGTTTTCGCTCAAAATGAAAAAAGTTTGAAGAGAATAGAGACTCTCGTTGATCCTGCAGCTCATGGAAGCAGTTTAGCTGAAATTGGAACGGTGTTTAAGTCTGTAAGAGACTACATCGACGAAAAGATGTTTTATAACAAAAAACAAGGATAAACCGTTAGTGGAAGGGAAGGTATTCTACAAAAATGAGCTTGGATTCAGAATGAAACATTATGGACTAGATTGGGACGAAGATTTTCTACAGAAACATTTTGGCTGACTCGGGTGCTAACGAGGAAGTCTACGCGGAAACAGATGACGAATCCTTGGAGAATAAAGACGTCATCATGTGCCTGAGGAAGACGATTTAGCAGCTCGAAGATTTAATAAGTTTACTCAACCTGAAATAAAGTTCAGTTACCCAGAAACATTGTCAATGATTGTACTTGGCCAAAACCCTGATATTTAATATCAATTTTGAAGATATTTTAAGTTTCAGTTTGTTACAGAACTGGCCAACTCCAAAATGGCCAAATTCCTGCAGCAGGTTCTCTTATAGTGCTTTGAAACCTATTATCTTAGTGACACATTAACAACAAGAGATTTTGATCCTATCTCAAATTTCCTAGGTGACCAAAATCGACCAAATTACGCGTGCAGATCGTCGAATGAGTAACCGGATGATTGCCGAGACTGTGCGATATTGGTGCCAAAAAATCTGACTCCTGACCAAAAGTTCTTGCGTCAACTGGTCTGCTCAGATTTCCTTGGAAGGTTAGAAACAGATCTGCTTTGATAGGGACCCGGTTTGAGTCGATGGAAGTGGTAAAGCACAAAACGGCAGAGCTCCTGAAGGCACTTATCAAAGAAGACTTCCAGCACTGCTTCGATCAACGGAAAAAACGTATGGAAAGGTCTCCAAAAGTATAATGTACCAAGTGAATCAACAGTACGAAGGAACTGATTGAGGAAATTTGAACTAAAACTGAACATCTTATGTTTTATGAGGGTTTTGTTGTTGAATTATCTTCTTAAATTGTTTACTCAAGGTATCTAGGGAGATTTAGCTCTATTAGCTCTATAATTTGACATTTTACTACTTCTGGATGAAAATGATTTCGTTTCTAATCTCTCACTTTAATATTATTTGTCGGTGTTTTGAAATATTTTTTATTTTACATCACGTTCTCAAGTTACAACATTTCGCATTCTAATCTGGACATCCGGTACAATTAAGAGTGAGAAATTTAGAGGAAAATAATGACGATCATTATTCAAAAATTATTAATTTCACAGTCATTTTTTCTACATTATTTATTGCAACAAGTACACGTAGAACTTATAATTATTTATCACACAATTTCAAAAGATTAATTGAAGAAATATATAAATGTCACATATATAATTTTATAATTAAAACGCAAAAATCAATTAAAATTCTCAAATGACAAGTTCTTCCTAGTAAATAGGTTTTTATGTATACTAATACGAGGTCAAACGAAATGTTATCCAAACGGATGGGTAAATCATTTTCTCACGTGTGATTATAATCCAAATAAGGTTAAATATAATCTTAAAGTTGACCTACACAATTTAATATCTTTTTTAAGTGAACATCAAATAGTTTATGAAGGAAACAGAGAATGAATCGATGTTTAATAACCATTTCAATGTTGTAACTTGAATTAATGCATAATAAATAAATTAGACACACCATTTTTTAACGTTTCTGTTTAAAACTAACCGCTATCCATGTTAATTGACATGTACTGTTTTTCTTCAATCATTTTCTCAAAATTTGATGTCTAGCCGCTATTTCTATCCTTTATTTCTCTCCAAAACTTCCTATTTTCTATCTTTTTCTGCCAGTTTCCAGATCCTAATCAATCTGGTTCATCTTCCATCTCTTTTAACCATTTCGTTCGAAGTTTGCCGCGTTTTTTCCATCATCTCGATTCTATTTCATCATATTCTATGCTATAGAAAAAGCGACATCTACGTGGTGGTGAAGTTTTTTCGCCAGATCAATAGTTTTTGAGTTATTCGCAATTAAAAAGTACGATTTTTCAATAGTTTTTTACGTATAACTCTGTAACGATGCATTTTATCGAAAAAAGTGTGATTAACTAAAATGAAGCTTATAAAAAAATGAAGAAATTGAGCTATAATTTAAGATCTTAATGTTTTACCTAAAGCAAGTTTTAGATACTTGAATAGCTTTTGTTTTACGTAATTGGGGATTTAACCTCAAATAACGGGAAAACGGTACGTTTTTCAACAAAAAGTCAAAAAACACTTTTTAAAGAGCTTAAAAAGACCTTTCAGATGTTTACCGATAAAATTTGTTTCGACTGAAATTTCACTAAGATATGATGTAAAATAATTAAATTCCGAAAACAAAATTGCATTAAAACTAATGTCATTTCATTGAAAATCAAAATTAAACTTATTCCTTGTACCAAATACTTTATTTGGATGTTATTTAAGACAACTGAAAGTTTGGCTGAATAGAAATGCATAATTTTGAAAAAAATAAGCCTTAAATAAAACTTTTTTTTAATTTTTTGAAAAAAATTTTTTTCCTCATTTTTTCTCCATAACTATAAGAGATACAAAAACAAATAAACAATCAAATTAAAGCATTTTTTATGACAATTATTTTACTTTTTATTATTTTTTTTGTAGCATAAAAATTGACGGAGTTATAACCTAATTAATCTGTCACTATAGTGCGAGGATTGGTTATCCACAGTCCTTTGACCTTTTATAAATAAATTGTGGAGGGTCTCAAGCCCTTCTAGCATACATAGGCTTATAGCCCTGAAAATTAACTTTAAAATGGTTTTTTGTACGATGTGATATTTTTGAAATTAATGGAGTTAATTAATTAATGAATTTTCATTCATGAAAAATGCACAATTAAAACATTTAATGTCATTGGTTAGGGTGTAGAGAATGATAAATCACTTCGTGTTTGGAAAATACACTTGAATACCGAAAGAATTCAAAATCAAAATATTAACAGTCATTAAAAAATTTTGACAGGGTATAAACAATAAAAAATTACTTCAAGTAGAGACAAGAAACTTTAATACCAAAAAGAATGCAAAATCTAAAAGTTAAAGGGGTTGTTTTTGAGGGTTGAATTATAAAAATTAATAATCAATTAAATTTTATTAAAATTCTATGAATTTTTCACATTAAAAATGAAATTAGTTAAGTGTTAGTGATAAAATAACTATTTTAAGTTAGTTAAGTGGATTGTATAGTGGAAAAATCGCTAGAAAAGAAGGTGAATAGGAGCAAAATCCATTATTGGGACAACTTACAGGGGCTGAGACAAGCAAAGACTCTTCTGGGAAACTATAACCAGATTAGAACTGCTGAATGTATCAACCTAACTAAAAACAATCTACGAATACCACCAGGAGTTCTATCGGGGCGCTGCCGCCTCAACCAACGCTAACGCGACGTGAAGATTTTTTGCTCAGAGGACGAAACCTCTATCCACATTCTCACGAAGTGTGAAACACTAAGAAAGACAGCACTACACCTTGGTGCGCTTCAAATAGAAGAATTGATGAATCAGCTGTAAACACAGGGTTCTCCAGTTGGACCTTTCCGTATCCACGGAAGATACTTGAGCGGGCGCAAACTCCAACGTTGTTTTGACGTTATAAAAAATACTTACAACACAATTTAGAAAAATTTAACACATTTTGGGGCTTCTATTTCAAAATAAACGAGGCACAGTTAATGGTGAGGGTCCATCTAGATTTTTTCATCAACTTAGATACTTTTTACAGTTGGAATGGCCGGCTAGATCGCACGATTTGAATCCTCTCGATTACTTCATATGGGGTTATTTAAGATCTAAATTATATTTGATTTCATCTTCAGGATTAAGTCGATTAACCATTTAAACATCATATAGGCACAGATGATTTTTTGTTAAAACTTTTACTCACTAATAAAAGACAACAACGTCGCGTATGTCGTTTTTACTGGTTATTGATTAAAGTGCTTAAAAAAAAATTGTTTTTTTTCCAATTCTCACCGTCTCAAATGTTTCTATTTGATATAAAAGAAAATCCTCACCAAAGAGATTAGTAAAAAAGGAAATTTTCTCATGCTAATCAACTGGGAAATTAAATAAAAATAGCGACCCCTTAGAGTTGAGCCACAGGGCTCATCTTTGGCGAGGAGTTTCTTTGAAGCACCCTATTATTTATGTAATTTGGAAATCACTTATTTTGTAAAGGATTTCTGAGTACTTCGAAATTCAAATCTTGCGGTTTCGCTCGCTAACAAACAATGCAAAAAAGTGAATAAAAAATCGCTTAAATAACAAAAAATTTACCTGTTGGGCATTGAGAAACCCCCCGCAAACCATACAAAAAATCCCGATCACATAAATCCAAATCATTCTAATTCGCGAACCTCTTTAGAAAAAATACGAAAAACACAATTGTTTCGAAGAAATCACACCGCGGAAGATGCGATGCACCGTAAAATAATAAGAAACTGTACGCGAGATGAAAACACACAGCCGAGACGCTAGTTAACCAGGTCACGAGGCTATTGGGAAGGGTCTTGGACTACTGATTGTTACGAGCTCGTGCTATACACTTTTAACACTCCTTCGACCTGGTTATTGAACAATATAGAGAATAGAGCGGGATGCACGGAATATTTACCATTTTGGTATATGAGAATTTATTAAGAAACTATTGTGAGTCATTACGCACTAAAATTATTTTTAATTTACAGGGTGTATCGAATAAGAATCGATACACAACAGGGAATTCAAAATATGACGATTGAGGGTGGTGAGATTGTGAGGAATTATAGTAGGGCCCAAAATTTCCAAAAAAAAAAAAAATAATTTCTTCGCGACATTTCAATTTGAAAATACCAAATTTTTATATCGTTCACTGTTCATTACTTGATCGAATAGTTCACGATATTCGTCCAAATATAAAAAATATTGCCGAATACTCAGAAATACCAGAATATTTGTGGCATATTCCATATTTATTGTTTTTTTTTTAACGATTACAATATAAAAATTAGTAATTTTAAGAGTTGTAATTATTTTGATTCAATTATTTTATTGTACTGTAGGTAATGGATAAAAACTTGAAGTAAAACCGCTTCGTCAAAGGATAAAACTATCTCACGCCATACTCAATTCTTTGTTGAAACCACTACATAACAATATTCAAGTCAAAATAACCTTTACAATATTTTTTTATGACTTATCTTTCAATGCTTGGCCGAATACGGCACATTATTCGTCGCAATATTAAAAATATTGTCAAATATCAAAAAATTTATTCAGTATTAATCCTTATTTGAATCACCTTGTATGAGGATTTGTAATTAAGGCAAAAATGACCGAATACTTGCCGAATATTCGTCGTATCTTCAGTATTTATTCTTATTTGAATCACCCGGTTTGAGGATTTATAATAAGGGCAAAAAATGGCGGAATATTGGCGGGTTATTTAGTATTTATCCTTTTTTGAATCACTCTATTTGAGGATTTGTGATTAGAGCAAAAAATGGCCGAATGCCGAATATTCGTTGTATATTCAGTATTTATCATTATTTGAATCACCCTATTGGAGGATTTGTAATTAAGGCAAAAATGACCGAATACTTGCCGAATATTCGTCGTATCTTCAGTATTTATTCTTATTTGAATCACCCTATTGGAGGATTTGTAATTAAGGCAAAAAAAAGGAAAAAAAATAATTACGAAAAACAATTCTTTATTTATTTAGTTTCCTATATAAATTTTAATAAATATTCCAAGTTATTTTACTGGGGTACTCTTCATTATACTGGGTGTTAAGTTTATCAATTGATTACTATTTTCCGCTAATTCCGATATAGAAACTCGACCTCTTTGTTTTATAAATTTAGCAACAGCTTCCATTTCCTCTTGTGATACGTAAATGAATTTACCCCTGTCATCTATGACCCCCGTCAAAATGTCATCTTTCTGTAAATCTTTGATCCTATCGATGGCAGCTTGTGTCTTAAGTTTGAAATGAGCAGCTAAATCTTCAATAACAACGACCTTATTCGTTTTTATGTAATTAACGAATTCTTGTAACAAATTTTGCTCGTCTCCTTCCTCCCCTTCTTCGAATCCTTCTTCTTCTATCGAAAATGCTTCTTTCATTTTCAAATATTCTTCGTATTCTCGTTTTTCTTGTTCCTCTTTTGCTTTCCTTTGTTCTTCTTCTAATCGCTTTTCTTCCAACTTCTCTTTTTCTTCCAATTTCTTTCTTTCTTCTTCTGCTTGCTCTGCTTTCTTTTTCTTGTCAGCTCTCATTTGTTCTTCCACTTTTCTGGCTGCTTTCTTTTCCGCTTTTGCTTCTAATTTCGCTCTTTTCTTAGCACCCAGCTTCGGATCCATGAGATCCGCCTCGGTATTTTCTATCTCATTATCTCCTTCATCTTCATCATCTTGTACATCTTGGTTTGCTGAAAAGAGAATATTTTTGCGATTCGCTCAATAAAAATAAAATAGTTTCTAGTAGAGGAAAAAATGATATACTGAGGTACATACCATTGGCTCTAAGACGAACACCTCTGTTTCTAGCAATCTGGGCTCTTCTGGGTCCTCCATCTCTTGCTCTAATTCCTGCTGCAACGTTCCTATTCGGAGCTAAGTCATAACATTTTTTAATATTGATAATAATACGACACATAAAATACGTGAAGTAACGATTTTAAATTATGCTTAAGCTCTTTTTTGTAACGTAAAAGATTTTTCATTTCTAACAGCTGTTATGTAGTTTAGTTCGATATTTTGTTATTTAATCATGATTTTATCGAGTTTAAAGTTATCAATATATCACAAACATCAAATTTAAAGCTTAAAATTAAATTGAGAATATTTTCACTTGACGTTTAAGTTAGAACATGTTGCGAAATAATGGAATTACCTGGCAAAACTTTTTTTTTCTTAAGATACACAGTTAATCCAACGATTATTGTTAAGAGTATAGCTGCTAAAGCTACTAATAAACCAACGTCCATAATTAATACGATGTATTATAACGTTTAGACGATTTTATAAAAAAATTAAAATAATTTTTTTTTAATTTCTAACCCCATATTTCCAAATTGTCATGTTTGATATTATTTCGTGACAATTGACACTATACTGAGTGACAGAAACCACCGAATTAAAAATCAGAACTAATTTATCACTCTTAGTAAGATTGGGAGTGGATACAGAGACAGAGGTCCGTTTAACTTAAAGTTCGAAAACCTTTGACATATTCAAATGAGTTCTTGGGAATTCTCCGATTTTATCTTTAACCATTGAATTGAAAATAAGTAATTTCAATGCTACTTCAGAAAAATTTATGAATATATCTGGAAATCGAAAGACAAGCGTGCCTAAAAGAATTCGTTTATCGATGTTATTTTAAAATTTCGAGCGCCTCAAACAAAGTAATTGTGAGTGTTGGTGTAGTGGTAGTGTAAACAGCGTGTTCAGTAAGTATGAATATCACCAATAATTCCAGAAACTTCAATTTAATTCAACGTGTTGTGTTTACGTTCGGTGCTTATTCTAACAAAAAACTGAAATTATGCATTCGTAGAATTGGCACATATTTATTTCAAGATCAGAAATTAGTATCGAATTGCCTCGGATTCCTGATTGGAACATACCCACAACTAATTACATCAGTGCTGGAGTACCACTATTGTACTATGTAGCAAAAAAAGTGCAGTTTTAGAAGATTCTGTCAATTTAGTTTTATAATTCCATTAATAATTACACTGGTACTGATTAAATATATATTTTAATAAATTATACATGTTTCCTTTAATAAATTATGTGGCTTGCCACGGAGCGCTCACTAATAATACACCTTCAGTTGAAAAAAAGCAATTACCTTCTTCCGGTTTAACTGCTTGAGGTAATTGATAATTTCTTGACAAAGTCATACTTTTATTCCCACTGTTTGCGTTTTCTTGTCTTTGTCCGATTATTTCAATAAGATTTGGTGACATTTTACATTTAATATCTTCCGGTCGAAATCCTCTAGCGTCTATTAGAAGATCGAATCTGTCCGAATGAAAAAACACGGCATCCATCTTAGGTATTTGCTTATCCAATTTAGTATTTCGTGGCTTTGATATGTCCGTCCAGTCGACTCCGAATTCTTTTAATGTTGATGTTGCTCGATTAAAACAGTGATCTTCTATAAACGATAAACACTGTTTTATAGGAACTTGTAATTTTGATGATTTCCACACCCAACTCATGGTTTAAGACATTTTTTGAATATGGATTTTGATGTTTTACTGTCAAGTTTTATTTTAGGTTAGGTTGGTCAATATGATCGGTATACCATTGCGCATGTGAAATACCAAATTTACCGATTGAATTGTTAGAGTTGGTCGTTGCTTTGGAACAGTTACAAAACCATATATATATATATATATATATATATATATATATATATATATATATATAATAGAAGCTCATTCTCTTAATGAGCTGGAAACTTGTTTTTTTTTTGGATCCCAGTTAGGAATTCGGAATTGGAAAGTTTTAAAATATGGCTGCTTGACATTATTTAATCAATATTGATATTCTAATTGACGATTTTCGTAGGCAACCCTTAATTTGGAAATACATATTTTTTACTACTATTACGTAAAATGGCATTTAAATTTCGCGCCTTTAGAAAAATTTAGTTGAGTTAATAAGTTATTCGTGTTCCAAAATTAAAAGAAGATACAGAAAAAATTAAGTTATAGTTTTCTCAATAAAATTTTTTACAGTGTTTCTTCTAATTTCTTGTATTACCTTATATCGTTCTATGTCTTTACTTTCTTATCTCATTTCAACAACTACCTCACAAAAAAACAAACAGCTCTACCAGAGAATAGAGGCTGCTGTCAAAAATTTGCAAAACTTTTCTTTACACGTATATGGAGCGCTTAGCGATGTCTATGGTTTAGTGCTTATACATATATGAATAATATAAAAAAGAAGAAGATATTGGTTATTGTTTTTATTTATTGGTTAATAAACTCCAATATTCCAAACTTTATATTAACCACAAATTGTTACCATTTCATTAAATACACTATGGAAGAAGTTTCGAATATAATACTAAATATTGGAAAATTTACGAAGATATGTCGCATCTGCCTATCTGAAAGTCATGTTATTCCATTAGAAAATAATTCTGTAGATATATTGAAAACAATTGTAAATATTCAGGTAGGTAATATTTATGTTTTCTTTTTGAAAAACTTATTCCATTATACGCTCAGATTACTCATTTTCTTTGGTGAGATGAACGTGTTTTTCTCTCAACAATCGAATGTATTTTATTATATTATTCCAAATTTTGATTGCGCAAATTCATCACAGTGTTATTGTTATAGATCAATTTAAATGACGAGTTACCACAACAAATATGTTTGACCTGTTCGGCTAAATTAAAAGATATTTCAACATTTGTGGAATCTATAAAAACTAATGACGCTTATCTTAAAAAAATCATTGAATTAAGTATAAAGCAAGACGCTTCAGAGAAATTTAATTATAATACATCATACGAATTCTGTAAAAACGATTCTACTATAGAAACTAAATCTCTAAAGCTTAACAATAAAATAACTCAACAAGTTGAATCAAATGAAAAGAATAATCGTAGACGCAGAAAAACGGTGCTTCATGAATGTAAAATGTGTCTCAAGATGTTTAAACACTCTCCTAATTTAAGAAGACACATTAATATCGTTCATAAAGGGATTAAACCATTTAAATGCGAAGTATGTAGTAAAGGTAAGTGTTAGCTCATGTATGTGGATTTCAAACATTCAAAATTTGAATGGTTCCTTTAGTGCTAGGATGATGCTGTCTCAATTATTATCCTAAATCCTTTAAAAGTGTCCTAAAACATGTGTAAAACATTTCAGAATATTCATTAGCTGTCTAATCATATCAGTAAAGTCTAATTACAGGGAAAAGAAGAATAATCTAACCAATGTATCTAACCCCTTATGTTTTTCTAGATTGTTTGTGGTGTTACAGTATATCTTCGTACTTCTTCTTCAACTGGTTCCTCTATTTCCAAAATTTCCTCACAAAGTTTCTTAGAACTGAATTGAAGTTTCTCATTGGTTGGCTACAGCATACATATGAATAATTTCATATTGATGATGAAGTTGCCATATGCAACAAAAAGAAGTAAAAAGTTCTTGATATCTCCAAGCTCTACAGATTTCACAAACAAACATCAATTATTCTGACTATTTCTCATCCTATTCCTTCAACTCTTGTTTACTTTGTCTTTCCAACTGGTCCTCAGTCTTCCCATTTATTCCTTGTACCTTCCATTTTGTCCTCGATCTTGCCATTTAGTCCTCGAGCCTCCTATTTTGTCCTAGATCTTCTCATTTGGTTCTGAGCTTCCTATTTGGTCCTAGGTCTTTCCATTTAGTCCTCGGTCCCCCCAACTGGTCTTTAGCTGATTTTAACAATTTTTGTGAACATAATTTCTTGGAAGCCGGTTTTAGTTATTTAATTTTTTTGTTATATACAGGAGTGAATGAAAAGTTAACTTTTATTCATAATATCCTGATATAATTCCTACAACATTTTCCAGAGTTTGCTACGTTTTCGAGAATAACTGAACATATCCGCATTCATACGGGGGAACGTCCCTACGTTTGTAATTATTGCGGATCGAGTTTCAAAAAATATTCAACTTATTACGCCCATGATATGAGGCATAAAATAAAAAACGGCGAACGTCCAAAGAACGAGAAATCGCCGAAGAGTTATCCGAGAAAACGCGAGGAAAATCCGTCCGAATTGAGTTGTGGAGTTTGCCTGAAGGTGTATTCTTCCAAACAGGCTCTTATGGTGCACATGCAGATACATTCTGGGGAGAAAACGTTCCTTTGTACGATTTGTGGAAAGGAGTTTATGAGGAAGGGTCATTTGCAAGTACATTCGAGGATACACACAGGTACAATATTTTTTTAAAAGTCTACATTATTGTATATATGCTTTTGGTAATTTCTATTGTTGTTTCTATTATGGCTTTTTAGCATTTTAACTTTGGATTAAAATGAAAGCTTTTTAGACTGTACCTCAAGGTTTTGAACAAATATTTTTGTGTTTCAGACTAAAATTTTGACATTTTTGTATAAAATATTCAAGTTTTGTACTAAAATTATTACTTTTTCACGTTTTAGTAATACATTTAAGACCTGAAATTTTGCATTGGGAATAGGACTTTGGCGTTTTGTACTAAGATTATTGCGTTTATTTTCATCCCCTTATTGTATTTATTCTAATTTCAGGTGAAAAACCGTATCGGTGCAACGATTGCGGTAAAACTTTTCGCCAACCTGCCGCTCACAGAAATCATTTGTTGATGCACAAAAACCAACGATCTTATAAGTGCGATTTGTGCAATAAAAGTTTCATACAGTCGGGTCATCTTCAGAATCATTTGAAAACGCATACCGGAGAAAAACCGTATCGGTGCGATTTTTGTGGTAAAGAGTTCGCTCAAAACGGTAATCTGAGAGTTCATACGAGAATCCATACAAACGAAAGACCCTACAAATGTCCGAATTGTTCGTTAGAATTTTACGATTCGAGTAGTTTGAAGAAACATAAAAAAATTCATGATTCCATTAGCGGAAAAGAGTCTCAATAACAACTGGAGGAATGAATTCGAAAAAAAATCCATAACATCGAGTATATTCGATTGATTAGAAGAAATGCAAAGTTTTGATGGATTTGAAGGGCTAGTTAAACTTTTTGTATGATTTAAATCAAGGGGTTTATTCCTTCAAACTAAAATAGACTCGAATCTGTTCCCCCAAACATCTAAGGGTTGTTTTGGTTATAATGTCCTGGTCCGGTGTGGAGATTCTAGACCATATGGAGTGGGAAGTGGCATGGGAAGAATTGGAAGAATATGGTTATTAAAAATATCATCGTAAATAATTTATTTTTTAATTATTTGTAAAGAACAAGCAAAAATAATACTCGAAACATATCACTGGTGTAAATAAATAATAAAATGTATAATTATATTTAAAAAAATAACGTAAAATTATTCCAAAAAATATATAAAAAAAATAAAAGACTCTAAAGAAACTGTGTAAACGGTTAAATTAAATGTATATCACAAAAAAGTCGAAAAAAAAGGCTTGTGTGGAGAAGGTTCTCTTAAAACCCGGATTTTGCAGATTTCGCAGCAGATCGGTTCCTAAAGAAAAAAAATAAAATTTATACATGTACCAAGGAAAGTTAGGTTATGTATCTCAACAATAACTCTATAGTTTGCCTCTAAAAAAAAATTTAAAAATATATGTAAAAGTTTTAGAGGATGCAATTTACATGTACTTTGTTCATATAACCTCAAAAAGACTATAAAAAAACGATTGATACTAAATTATATCGATTTTTATCAAAATTAATTGATTTTTTGGAATGGAATATGTTTCAAAAGTTGAGTCGCTTTGAAAATTGGATGATTTTAAAGATATACCAACTGACATCTTCTACTTCTACTATCAAAAACGGCTTTTGCAGGTGAAACTAAGACTTTGCAGATACCTAGATGTCTCGTCATGCCAACACCACATGTTCATTTTATTTCGAGGACTTTTTAAACTCAAAAACATCTTACTTTTTATCGTACAACATTTTCACCTTATTTACAACCTTGTGTTTATTTTATATCCCGAAATTGATACAAGTCTTTGAAGAAAATAATTTTGGAAATTTGACGAACATTCAAAAGCAATACCGGCTGAAGACTTCCAAGAAGGACTTCCTCAGCATATAGCTTCCCCGAGGAGAAGATAAACCTCATTCGAAGAACGTAATAACTACTTTTCTCGTACACCTCGTATACTAAATAGAAAATAAAAATTTTATTCGATTCGAAAATGGAATTTTCTCACCTATAATTATGCATATCGACCATCACTTTTGTAGCCTGTTTATATTTTCCCTCCTGTTCCAATTTGGAGGTTAGAGTCCTTCCCATCGAATGCGATGGCATTTTCACGATCACGTGATTATTTTCCGTTTCTTTTCTGATGACGTCGGCCACTATGGATTTTATTTGGGGACAAATCCCAGGCGGGGCGTAATCTTGTGTAGTCCTTAAGGGCATATCCAATTTTAAATCCAATACGTTTTCACCCTACGATGAATATGTTGATATGAAAATGAAAATTATTCTTTTCATATAACTAATTACCCTATATTTGGGTGAGTTGGAGCTCATTTGTATCGCCGTGTCGGATATGGGTCGCCTGTAATTGTGGGCAAAAGGTCTGTCGGCGGGATTTATTCTTATTTTCTCTTTTTTCAATATCCAGTTGTCGAGGTTTTCGTCGAACTGGGCTAAATTGATCAATCTGGATCTTTCTTCGGTTGGTACGAAGTTATCGATGATCAAAAATAATTTTCTCAAGTTCCTAAAGATTATAAATTATACCAGAAAAATTATTTTTGATGAAAAATAACTTTTTTTAACTATTTTTTTATAAATAAATAAGGAATCATAAAAATATTTTTAAACAAAATTTTTATTAAATGGAAACTTGCATGCTTTAAAATTTTGTCAGAAAATTCAAAAATTATAAAAATGGCGAAAATTTTTGAGAAGAAAATTTGTATGGAATGAAATTTCACATTTTTTAGAACTTCCAAGATCAAAAGTTTGGAAAATGCCCTAAAAACGAAAAAATACTTTAAAACAAAAAAATAAAAATTCGAATTTAAGAAATTTTCCTCAGAAAATTCAAAAATCTTTCAAATTTGGAAAAAAGAAAAAGTAAATTACTATAAAAATTGGAAAGAAAAGTTAAACAAACGAAAAATCGTAAGAAATTGAGAAAAAAGAACAAAATGTATAAGGACAAAAAAGTACAAAAAATTAAAATGGAAATTAACACAAAAAAATGAATTTTCTGGAAATATGAATCTCGTCGTTAAAATTTCAAATTTTTTGCTAAAGAACACCAACGAATCATGAAAAATAAAAAAAATGCAAAAAATATAAAGAAAAAAATTCGAAAACTCGCATTTTCAAAAATTTCCTCAAAAATAAATAAAATTCATAAAAGCCTCAAAAAACTAAAAAAAAATTAAAAATCTTAAGGAAAAGTGTCAAAATTCACATTTTATTTCCTATAAAAAACCACCGAATCATGAAAAATGAAAAAAAATGAATAAAATATAAAGGAAATAAAAATCGAAAACCCGCATTTTTAAAAATTTCTTCTAAAATAAATAAAAATCATAAAAAGCTCAAAAAACTAAAAAAAAAAAATCTTATGGATAAATGTAAAAATTCACATTTTATTTCCTATAAACACCACCGAATCATGAAAAATAAAAAAAATGAATAAAATATAAAAGAAATAAAAATCGAAAAATCGCATTTTTAAAAATTTCCTCAAAAATAAATAAAATTCATAAAAGCATCAAAAAACTAAAAAAAAAATAATAAAAATCTTAAGTAAAAATGTCAAAATTCAAATTTTTTGTTTCCTATAAACAACCACCGAAAAATGAAAAATAAAAAAATTGAATAAAATATAAAGGAAATAAAAATCGAAAAATCGCATTTTTAAAAATTTCCTCAAAAATAAATAAAATTCATAAAAGCCTCAAAAAACTAAAAAAAAATTAAAAATCTTAAGGAAAAGTGTCAAAATTCACATTTTATTTCCTATAAAAAACCACCGAATCATGAAAAATGAAAAAAAATGAATAAAATATAAAGAAAATAAAAATCGAAAACCCGCATTTTTAAAAATTTCTTCTAAAATAAATAAAAATCATAAAAAGCTCAAAAAACTAAAAAAAAAAAATCTTATGGATAAATGTAAAAATTCACATTTTATTTCCTATAAACACCACCGAATCATGAAAAATAAAAAAAATGAATAAAATATAAAAGAAATAAAAATCGAAAAATCGCATTTTTAAAAATTTCCTCAAAAATAAATAAAATTCATAAAAGCATCAAAAAACTAAAAAAAAAATAATAAAAATCTTAAGTAAAAATGTCAAAATTCAAATTTTTTGTTTCCTATAAACAACCACCGAAAAATGAAAAATAAAAAAATTGAATAAAATATAAAGGAAATAAAAATCGAAAAATCGCATTTTTAAAAATTTCCTCAAAAATAAATAAAATTCATAAAAGCATCAAAATTCTAAAAAAAAATAATAAAAATCTTAAGTAAAAATGTCAAAATTCACATTTTATTTCCTATAAACACCACCGAATCATGAAAAATAAAAAAAATGAATAAAATATAAAAGAAATAAAAATCGAAAAATCGCATTTTTAAAAATTTCCTCAAAAATAAATAAAATTCATAAAAACCTCAAAAAACTAAAAAAAAAACTCTCAAGGAAAAAAATTTTCGGAATTGATAAAAATAGAATAAATTAGAAAAATTATTGCTAAGCATTTGAAAAGTGACATATTTTAGAGACTATTTTGAAAACACGAAAACATAAAAATAAAAAAAAATTCATTTATAAAAATGTCGAAATTCAACTTTTCGATTTCCAAATTGAAAATAAAAATAAATTTTTTACAAATTTAGAATTATTCTAAAAATAAAAACCCAATGACGTAATTTTGAAAAATAAAAAAAATATAAAGGGAATAATAAAAAAAATAGAAAACTCGTATTTTTAAAAATTTGTTCTAAATTAAATAAAAATCATAAAAACCTCAAAAAACTAAAAAAAAAAAACAAAACACTTGAGGAAAAAAATTTTCGGAATTGATTAAAATAAATTAAAAAAAACGAAAACTCGTATTTTTAAAAATTTAAAAAATCGATAAAAATCATAAAAACCACAGAATTTTTTAAAAAAAAGAACAAAACACAAGAAAAAATCCATTATAACTTACATGGCAGCTTCGTCATTAGCCTCCTCAATTTCCTGTCTATCTTTAACGTAAACCTCGTGATTATCCCGAATCTCCTGTCTAATGGACTGTAATTTATTATTCAATCTCTTCAATTTTTCCCTTTTGAAATCGACTTGTTGTTGCAAACTAGCGAATACCTGCTTCAATTCGGTGCAAGTTTCTTCTTCCAATTCCAATTTTTGTTGCATTTCTATTTCTCTTTTCTAAACAAAAAGTAAAACGCGGTTTTGATATTAGTGAATCGCTTCAGAACGACGTAATATCATCTCGTTCGGGGAATCCAGAAGACACCGACCGGATTTGATATTCGGTTCGTTTCATTAACCACCTACTCTGGCGCCATCTTCGCTTCCAACTACGAATTATCGTCGCCGATAATTTGAAATAAAATTTCGTACGGCAAAAATATAATAAACTGATGGTGGGTGTTTAATTCGACGAAACAATCGGCAACACTGGTTCGTATATCTTTAGTTCGTATTAGAGTTTCCGAATGAAATTGTATTGCACTATTCTGAAGAGATCCAACTAAATCGCAACCGAACATCGAATTAATCGCAGTTTTGGGTCTTTAAAAACTGATGAAAAATAACTTAAATGTGGTACAGGATTTTTTTTGGCAGAATTTTCGAAAAATGATCTTGGATTTTTGTATTTATCGCTAGTATGAAAAAATAGCAAAATCAAAAATGTAAAATTGTTATTTATTTGATTAAAAATATGGGGTGTTTCAATAAAATAGGTTGAATGTTGTATAAAAATATTACTTATAAATAAAAGTTTGTTCCGTAAACGTTGTTCCTAACTTTTCTGGAAAGAAAATGAGGAATTGATCTTAATTTGGAAAAAATACAGGGAGTTTTATTAAAACTAGAACACAAATAACTTGGATACGCTTTAACAATGATTTTTAACGAAATATTTTGGAATTTGGAATAAATATTTTTAATTAGAATTTGAAAAAAAATTACTTTGGCGGGATTAAAAATGTTTTC
This sequence comes from Diorhabda carinulata, assembly GCF_026250575.1. Lineage (NCBI taxonomy): Eukaryota > Metazoa > Arthropoda > Insecta > Coleoptera > Chrysomelidae > Diorhabda > Diorhabda carinulata. Next base: position 15,704,254 of record NC_079469.1, on the reverse strand, counting down.
CAACAAAATTTCTATAAAAACTGTTCCTCCAACATTTCTAAAAGAAAATGAAAACATGATGCTAATTTGGAAAAAAATACAGGGTGTTTTATTACAATTTAAAAAAATTAACTTTGATATGTTTAAAAAAGGGTTTTTTTAACAAAACTTTCTAAAAAACTTGTTACTCTAGCATTTCTAAAACCAAAATAAAAAAATGATTTTAATATGAAAAAAGATACAGGGTTTTACTAAATTTTGAAAAAAATTATTTTGATGAGCTTAAAAAATGTTTCGTTTACAAAATTTTGTAAAAAATTTGTTCCTTCAACGTCGTTACCAACATTTGTTAAAACAAAACAAAAACATGATGCTAATTTGGGAAAAAATATAGGGTGATCTATTAAAATTTGAAAAGTTACTTCTAATGTGTTGAAAAAATGTTTTGCAATAAAATTTTGTAAAAAAACTTGTTCCTCCAACATTGTTACCAATATTACAAAAAATAAAATCATACCAAAATCCTAAGTTGGAAAAAAAGTACAGGGTGTTTCACTAAAATTTAGAAAAAATCACTTTACTCTTCTAAAAAAAATGTTTTTTGACAAAATTCCGAAAAAAATTGTTACGTAACCATCGTCACCAACATTTCAAAAAACAAAATAGAAAAACTATCGTAATTTGCAAAAAATACAGGGTGATTTATTAAAATTTGAAAAGTTACTTCTAATGTGTTGAAAAAATGTTTTGCAATAAAATTTTGTAAAAAAACTTGTTCCTCCAACATTGTTACCAATATTACAAAAAATAAAATCATACCAAAATCCTAAGTTGGAAAAAAAGTACAGGGTGTTTCACTAAAATTTAGAAAAAATCACTTTACTCTTCTAAAAAAAATGTTTTTTGACAAAATTCCGAAAAAAATTGTTACGTAACCATCGTCACCAACATTTCAAAAAACAAAATAGAAAAACTATCGTAATTTGCAAAAAATACAGGGTGATTTATTAAAATTTGAAAATTACTTTTAACGTTTAGCAACAACTTTTTGAAAAAAATCGTAACGTAATCATTCCTAGTGACTTTTCCGAAAAAATAATGAGAAAATGATCTTAATTTGAAAAAAAAAGTACAGGGTGCTTCACTAAAATTTGAAAAAAATCACGTCAATTTGCTTAAAAAATTGTTTTTTTTTCAAAATTTTGAAAAAAAATGGTTTCTCCAACATTGTTACTAACATTACTAAAATAAAATCACACCAAGATCCTAACTTGGAAAAAAAGTACAGGGTGTTTCACTAAAATTTAGAAAAAATCACTTTACTCTTCTTAAAAAAATGTTTTTTGACAAAATTCCGAAAAAAATTGTTACGTAACCATCGTCACCAACATTTCAAAAAACAAAATAGAAAAACTATCGTAATTTGCAAAAAATACAGGGTGATTTATTAAAATTTGAAAACTACTTTCAACTTTTAGGAACAACTTTTTGAAAAAATTGTAACGTAATCATTCCTAGTGATTTTTCCGAAAAAATAATGAGAAAATGATCTTAATTTGAAAAAAAAAGTACAGGGTGCTTCACTAAAATTTGAAAAAAATCACGTCAATTTGCTTAAAAAATTGTTTTTTTTTCAAAATTTTGAAAAAAAACTTGTTCCTCCAACATTGTTACCAACATTACAAAAAATAAAATCACACCAAGATCCTAATTTGGAAAAAAACGTACAGGGTGCTTCAGTAAAATTTAGAAAAAATCATTTTACTCTTCTAAAAAAAATGTTTTTTGACAAAATTCCGAAAAAAATTGTTACGTAACCATCGTCACCAACATTTCAAAAAACAAAATAGAAAAACTATCGTAATTTGCAAAAAATACAGGGTGATTTATTAAAATTTGAAAATTACTTTTAACGTTTAGCAACAACTTTTTGAAAAAAATCGTAACGTAATCATTCCTAGTGATTTTTCCGAAAAAATAATGAGAAAATGATCTTAATTTGAAAAAAAAGTACAGGGTGCTTCACTAAAATTTAAAAAAATCACGTCAATTTGCTTAAAAAATTGTTTTTTATCAAAATTTTGTGAAAAAACTTGTTCCTCCAACATTGTTACCAACATTACAAAAAATAAAATCACACCAAGATCCTAATTTGGAAAAAAACGTACAGGGTGCTTCAGTAAAATTTAGAAAAAATCATTTTACTCTTCTAAAAAAAATGTTTTTTGACAAAATTCCGAAAAAAATTGTTACGTAACCATCGTCACCAACATTTCAAAACACAAAATAGAAAAACTATGTAAAAATACAGGTTGTGATCTATTAAAATTTGAAAAAAAAAAAAGCAAAAATTGTTACCAACCTTTCTAGCGGCAATTTGACTCCTCTGTTGTTCGAGTTTAATCTCGTTCTCGTTAACGCTATCGACGATATTTTTTCCACCGTGCACCATCTGCTTTTCCAAATTTTTCAATTTCTTCGCCAATTCGTCCACTTCCATTTTACCCAATTCCAATTTTTTCTCTTTTTCTTCGGCGTCGACTTCTTCGTCGGTATCGGTTTCGTCGACGTCGCCATTTCGGTAATTCGCCTCGAAATCCCCATTACTCTTCTCCATTATCAATTGCTTCAATCTCTCGATTTCTTGTTGGAGCCCCAACAGTTGACCGTCTTTGATATCCTCGTTCTTTATAGGGGTGTTCTTGATGGATTTAGCCCTGTACGCGTATCTGAAATAACACGAACCCCCACACACCCTTATCGTTATCCACCCTGTTTATGAACGTTCCGGAACAATAATTACCTCAGAGTAACGATTGTTTCTTCGTAATTCATATTGGCCGGACCGATGTTCGCGATCATTATGGTTTTGCTGTTACCCCCGAGGGAGTCTTGTAGAAATCTCGTCAATTTCGAATCTCTGTAGGGGATGTGGGCGGAATTTTCGGCCAAAGCGTATATTACATTTCCTATTAAACAATCATTTCTAATATACGGAGCGTTTGCAAGAAAATTATTCAAATATGAAAAAAAATGAGGGGGGGGATCGAGTATCGTGAAGTTTTTCGCGATGGTGGTTTCAAAATTTTGTATGTGATAAAATTAATTTTTTTCACGAAATTGAATTTTTTTTAAGGTTTTGTTGCGTAAAATATTAAAAACAATGTACCAGGTGTCCCGAATTCTAGATATATCATTGGGGGGTGGATGAAATGAAATGGAATGAACAATATTTTTATTTCTCGAAATTTTGATATAAATTGAAAAAAAAAACAAATGATCAATAATTTTGATTTTTTTTCATTTGAAACTTTTTCATGTTTCGTCAATCGAAAGAATGTTTGGTATTTTTTTTTTTTTCGACATTTTAAAGAGAAAATCAATTTTTGTGATTATTTGTTAAAATTTCAGTTTATTTTATTTTCAATTTTTTTAATTTTCAGTATTTTTCCATTTAAACTGAAATGTAGATTTTGGAAATTGAAAAAAAATTATTTCATAATGGATCGATTTATTCAAAAAAAACATTTTTCAATTTTGTGGAAAATACTTCGGAAAAAACATATTTCCATTATTTTTCTAAATTTTCACAAAAGGATTTTTTTTAACTTTTGAGAAAAAAATTTTTGCACTATTTTGTCCATTTTAAATTTTGCTTTTCATTAAGACAAAAAAATTTTTTTTTTTCATTTTGGATATAATTTTTCCATTATTTTTCATTTAAATACGAATAAACAATATTTGTTTTAAAATTGAAAAATATTTTTAAAATCGGCAAAAATTTTTAATTTGAAATGAATAAATATTTTTAAAATTTTGAAGTTCCAAATACGAATTTTCAATATTTTCGCATTTTTTCGAAATTTTATCGAGAAAATCAATTTTAAAATTTTTTAAATACGATTTTCAGTATTTATTTTATTTTTCGAAATTGCGAAAATAATTTTTGAATTTTTTTTATTTTGGTAATCCAAATACGAATTTTCAATATTTTCACATTTTTTTCGAAATTTTATTGAGAAAATCAATTTTTAAATTTTCGAAATTTTCAGTATTTTTTATTTTTCGAAATTGCGAAAATAATTTTTGAATTTTTTTTATTTTGGTAATCCAAGTACGAATTTTCAATATTTTCGCCTTTTTTCAAAATTTTATCGAGAAAATCAATTTTTAAATTTTCGAAATTTTCAGTATCTATTTTATTTTTCGAAATTGCGAAAATAATTTTTGAATTCTTTTTATTTTGGTAATCCAAATACGAATTTTCAATATTTTCGATTTTTTTCGAAATTTTGAGAAAATCGATTTTTAAATTTTCGAAATGCGATTTTTAGTATTTATTTTATTTTTCGAAATTGCAAAAATAATTTTTGAATTTTTCTTATTATGTAAATCCAAATAAGAATTTTCAATATTTTCGATTTTTTTCGAAATTTTGAGAAAATCAATTTTTGAAATTTTTCAAATTTTCGAAATGAAAATAGGAGTTTTCAGTATTTTTTTATTTTCCAAAATTTTAGTGAGAAAATTATTTTTACATTTTTTTATTTTGGAAATCCATCTAAGAATTTTCAGTTTTTATTTTTTTTTTTTGAATTCTTATAAAATTTTCAAAATAAAAATACGAATTTTTAGTATTTTCAAAAAAAAAAAATTTTTAGTATTTTCACATTTTTCGAAATTTTAATGAAAAAATCAATTTTTAAATTTTCGGAATACGAATTGTTGGTATTTATTCAATTTTTCGGATATTATAAATATTTGTCCCAAAATGTATTGAATTTTTTTAAAAAAAAATTGTTAAACAAAACACGATTTTTCAATATTTTTTCTATCAAAAATATATAATTATACCTTCAAACGCCTTTTTGAAAAATCAAAATCCAATAAATCTTCAATTCCCCATCATACAGGATTGATTAAAATTAATATAAAATAATATTCTCAAATTACCTAATGAAGACAGCGCTTTATTTATTTTAGTAGCTTCCTTGAGTCTATCTCCTGTCGCCCCTGTCTTAGATTGTCTCTCGCTTCCTGCCAAATCAACTAAATTCAGTTTCCCCACTTTCATTGTTTTCGAATGTTCTTCGGCCATTTCTACCACTATTTGAAATATAGCATGCGATCGAGAACTATGTTCGTTCATGTTCGTAGTACCGGTAGTACGATTATGATTACCTAATCTCATAGCTTTCAACATATCTTTGGCGCTTTGACACGTTTGCGAATGAAGATTCGTTACCACAACACCTTGACCGCTTATTTCACGTAATTCGTGCGTTTTGTTACTTTTGATTTTCAGTAAATCTCTAAAATGTTTACACGAAAAATATTAATAAGTATTGTTGCAGAAAATTAGCCCCATTTCCCCCCTTTGTACCCCTGTATACAGGCATCCGAATTATTTGTTTTCTTTATTTAATTTTAGACCACCTTTGACTTCATTACTTTTGATCAGATTACTCTTATTATAGCTGCTGGATTATCTGATAAGATAATTCATGTGCAAATTGAATTGTGCACATCTTCCAATGGCTAGAAAGTGCCAGGCTAGGTTCCCGATACATCAGAGTATTTATTTCTTGACCCAAGAACGCCCATCATCAAAATGGACCCTACTTTTTGATATACCAATCATATTATACAGATAGAAAAGAGTTTTAACCCCAATTCCCCCCTTTATACCCCAATTTAAAGGCATACAAATTATGAGTTGTCTTTATTTAATTCATTAGATGTTTCTAGACCAACTTGGACTTCAATAACTTTGATTTAATTACTCTTGTAGCTGCTGGATTAACTAAGATAATTCATGTGCAAATTGAATTGTGCACACCTTTCAATGGCTAGAAGATGCTAGGTTGGGTTCCTAATACCCAAAAGTATTTAGTTCTTGAAGATTTAGCCCCATTTCCCCCCTTTTATATCCTGTGTATAGATACCCAAATTATGAGTTTTCATTACATAGTTCATTCATTCATTCATTTGAGTAAAATCAGGGGGCTCGTTTTTTCCAAATACACGCCTCACTATTTCTAAATTTAAATTAGAAATATAAATAATGTAAAATAAGTTTCATGACGTAAAAAATATTTCAATTTATTTGTTTTAGATAATTTTCACACAATTATGCATATCATTTTTGTTGAGTTTTTCATGACCTTCATTTTTGATTCAAAACTTTTTTTTCTAAAATCAATAATTTCGGAGATATTTAGTAAAATTTTTCAACTTTAAAGGTGGCTGGGGGGCAAACGAATCTTAATCGATAAAAATCCTTTTATAGATCATTTTTTCTAATCGAGGGCAAGGTTTATTGGAAATTTCAGCAAAATCAGAGATTTGCCTTTCCTTGCTATTTTTAACTTTAAATTAGAAATATAAATAATGCAAAATGTGGTTCATGATGTAAAAAATACATCAATTTACTTGTTTCATCTAGTTTTCACACAATTATGAATATTTCATGTTTAAACAATTTTTTAATAAAAATATACACCAAATCAATGATATAAATATGGTAATAATAAAACTACTCACCTTATTTCTTCCATATAAATTTCTAAATATTTAACTGTAACTAAAAATTCTACACCAGTTTTCCTATCTATGTGCGACCAGATTTGTTCGAACGCTCTTGGTATAATTCCTTTATCGTCCCCATCGCAACCTTCCATTGTGTATGTCTTCCCGGTTCCCGTTTGTCCATAGGCGAACACACAACCGTTGTAACCATCCATTACGGAAGCTACTAACGGTCTAACAGTTTCGTCGTACAAATTTTGTTGTGAAGAACTGAAAAAACAAATAAATTTCCGATGCCTCTTAATCACGCATTAAGAATATATATATTAAACACTGAGATAATAAGATATTAACTTACCATTCATCATACACGGAATCGTAGGTGAATATTTTATTTTTTTCGTTATCGCTTCTAGCTTTGGGGTTTTCGACTTCAATTACCCCTCGAGAGGGGTACATTTTCACTACGCTCGTACATTTCGATTCGATTTCTTTATCACTAAGTGGTCGACAACGCACAACAACTTGAACCGATTCGTTACTGCCATTTCGCTAAAAAATTCACAAAATGAAAAATATTGAGAAGTAAACATAAAATATTTACCTCCATAGAATAAATTCCATCGTCTGAAGTCATCATTATTTTCGTAGAATTCAAGGTTATAAAAACTTTGCTTGTATGGCAGTGTAACGATGAATACAAACCATTCGGGCTGCCTTCAAGTTGGATATTGATTATTTGAAATGTTGTTATTTAAATTATAGTGCCATTTGCCCTCTTTTTAACGTCAAAACATCTATTGGCAACAAACCGAATTTCAACATCTAAAGTCAGTGAATCTACAGATTCCTACTACTGAATTTTTTTACATACGTCAAATATGTTGTTATTCTAAGGGTGTGATCTCATGACTATTCATCCTCAAATTTTAACACCATATATTTAATATGAATATATGCAACTTCACAGATTTTAATCAATAATATAATGTGCGTTGAGACGGGTTGCGTATTGTAGATGCGAATACTGTTCTTATTTCATAGCGTTCTAGAGAATAGCGCTGATTGGCTACTTCTAGTATGAAAAAATCCGTCTCAAAGCCTTCTCATCTTCATGCAACTATACCCTAATCGAAGCTACTTCTAAAACCATAGATAAATTGAGATATTCTCGACAAGATTATGCGTTAATGAAACTAAACCAGATTTAAAAATATGAAAATATATACATCAATATAATGTTCATATGATTAATAATGATACGGATATAATTATATTTGTTTCATTTGTACCCTTTCATAGAAAAACACATTTAATAGAGGGTTCAAGCAATTCATTCTAAACGATTTCAATGCGGTAAAATTTCATTTGAAAAAAACAATAATATTTTAATATCTAGAAATTTAAAATTAAAGCATTTAATAATGGTTTGTAGTATTAATATAAAATGACACATTTTGCGCATCCAATAACTAATAAAATGATGTCTGTGACGTTTACACTCAATGAGCTTTATTTTAACAATTCACTAACCAAGAGTTTTGTTACTATGCCTTTTTATAAAAATTATTAACACTAAAATCATCCTTTGATAATTAAAACAATCGGTTTTCGCTGAATATGTATCTCCATACTTATTTTGGAAGTTGAAATGTGAGATTATCAATGGTTGTAATGGTGCGATAGCCATTAAATAGTTAGTTGACGTAATGTCAATAGCGTCATACTTAGCCATGGTTATAGCACTAGTTACAAACAAAAAATTCCTATATAACATTTGACATTTAATATAATCATTGTCAACTATTAAAAATTCTCGTATTCACGAGAAGATAAAACTTCATTTCAAATAAGGTAGATGAACGTATAAATTTTTCCCTGCTATTAAGTTAGATAATAAAAGTGAACGTAAGTATTTTTTAATATTCTACATACCTAAATTTTTAACGTAACATTTTTTTTAAAGGAATTACCTCATCTTTAATACCTCCACATTTTTGACGTTCTAGAATGACAAAATCCTATTTCTCATATTTTGCATCATATTTAATACGAAGTGTTTATATTGATTTTATTTGTTTTAATTATGAGATTATTTAGATAAATTCATAAAGTTGATTAAATATGTTACATATAAATTTCTAATAACCTATAATATTTTAGATGTCTGGTTCAGCACATAGGCATCGATATAAGAACGCTGCTTTAGATAGTGTGGAATTAAGAAGACGTAGGGAAGAAGAAGGAGTTCAATTGCGAAAAGCAAAGAGAGATCAGCAATTGAACAAAAGGCGGAATGTTAATGTTAATCAATTATTACCTGAAGATGATCTCCTTCAGGTACATACGTTTATTTACTGTTAAATGCCAAATAATCAGTAATGAGCGTGTGTGCCATTTTTATCCTATTGAACGAAAAAACCAAATTTTGGACCAAATTATGCCTAGAAAATCAAATTTTTTATAGGAAAAGACCCACTTTTAGCCCATTTAACTAAGAAAAAATCAAATTTTGAACCTAAATATGTTGTATGTAGAAAATTCCAATTTTTGTGAAAATTATAGGAAATTTGAACCTAATTAAACAAAAAATCAAATGTTAGACTAAGTTATGCTTAGAAAAAACAATTTTTGTCTTAAAACTATAGGAAAAGGGACATTCTTAACCCAATTAAACTGAAAGAATCAAATTTTGTAACAAATTATGCTGGTGTAATTTGGCCCAACATTGGTTTTTATTATTTTGATCAAATTATTCTTATAAAAAGCCATTTCTGACCAACTTTTTTGAGAAAACGAATCTCAGCATAGTCAGTTTTTGATCAAATTATATTTTTCAAGAGATTTTTTACCGAAATAAACTTGTAGTTGCCAAATTGTAATTAAATTGAACACAGGGAAACCATAAAATTTATTTAGGAAAGCCATTTTTGTTCAATTAAATCAAAAAAACAAATCACAGAAAAGCTGATTAGAATTAGACTTAAGAATACTGTTTCTGATCTATGAAACACAGAAAATAAATCTTTAAGGAAACTAATCTCAGTAAGCCCAATTTTTGATCAAAATATATTTAGAAGAGCCAATTATCACCAAATTAAATTTAGAGAAGATAATTTTGTACCAAATTATATTTGTAAATGTCAATGGTCTACCAAATTAAATTTAGGATAGCCATTCCTGACCAACTAAACCAAGAAAATAAATATTAGAGAAAACAACTCTCAGAAAAATCACTTTTAAACCAAATTATTCTCAGAAAAGCCTATTGTCTACTAAATTAGACCATTTCTGATTGGTTAAACTTAGAATACAAACTTTTGAGAAAACAAATCTCAGAAAATCCCACTTTTGACCAAATTTTATACCAAATTATGCATTGAAAATCCATTTTTAAATTATTAAACTGTATATAGTGTCGTTAGAAAGGTTATTTTCAACTTTTTGAAAATATTAGTTGAAGAAAAATCACTTTTAGACCAAATTATTTCAGGAAAGCGAATTGCTTACCGAATTACACTTAGATAAACCATTTCTTATTAATTTAAACAAATTTTTAAGAAAAGATATCTCAGAAAAATCAATATTTCTCCTATTTATACTCAAAAAATAAATTATCACCGAATTAAAAGTATAAAAGACGATTTTATAACAAATTATACATAGAAAATCCATTTTTAAGTGAATAAACTGGACAAATTACCTTTAGAAAAGCCATTTTCAAATTTTTGAAAAGATTAGTAGCAGAAAAGTCAATTTCTAACAAATGAAAATTACAGAAGGCAATTTTGTACCAAATCATACATAAAAAATCAATTTTCAAATTATGCATACAAATTTCTGATGAGATTCATCGAAGAAAAGTCAATTTTGAACCAAATTAGACTTTCAAAAATCATTTTTTTCACCAAATTAGATCTAGAAGAGCGCAATTTCTTATACCATTTCACTATTAGGTGGATGCTGACAGCAGCACATCTCCGACTGCTGCATGGATAACTCAAGATATGATCCAAGATTTATACAGTGTAGATCCGGAATTGCAGTTAACAGCGACACAAAAATTTAGAAAGTTATTGAGCAGAGAACCGAATCCACCAATAGACGAGGTTATACAAACCGGTATTGTACCGCGGTTCGTAGAATTTTTGCAGAATTCCGCAAATTGTACTCTACAGGTATTAAATTATGATTATAAGCTGTATTAAAAAAATTACTTTCGAAATAATTGCAGTTTGAAGCTGCATGGGCTTTAACAAACATAGCATCCGGAACTTCCCAACAAACACGAATGGTAATCGAATCTGGTGCCGTACCAATATTTATATCGCTATTAGGAAGTCCATACGAAGATGTTCAGGTGAGTTTGGGGTCCGTTTTGTTCGTATAGCGATCTAAGGAATTGACTGTAATTCGTATAACGTTTTTTCGATTGTTTTCTTGACAGGAACAAGCAGTTTGGGCGCTGGGAAATATCGCGGGCGATTCACCAGAGTGTCGTGATCATGTACTCGATTCTGGTATCCTGGTACCACTGTTACAGTAAGTTCATAAAATTGGTAATTAGATTTTTGGAAAATTTTATATCACATCTTTAAATTTTCACCATTGTTATTAATTTGTTGGTAGATGAATTTTTTGTGTTTTTATCTAGATTACTTGGAAAATCTTCCCGTTTGACGATGACAAGAAATGCGGTTTGGGCCCTTTCGAACCTTTGCAGAGGGAAAAATCCTCCACCGGATTTTACCAAAGTATCACCATGTTTACCAATTTTGTCTAGACTATTGTTTCACACGGATCCCGACGTGCTGGCAGATGCATGTTGGTCTCTAAGTTATTTATCTGATGGGCCTAATGAAAAAATTCAGGTATGCCATTATTATATGCGTATCGATTGAGTTGATGTTTGAAAAGTTATTATTTTTCCAATTCCAGCTACGATTTAACTGTATCTCTTCTTTGTATGGTTTCTTACGCTTCAAATTTGAGACTATTTTTTTACACCAATTTTGTTCTTATGCTTTTTTGTTATTGCCTAAAAGTTTTAATTCCTCCTGTATCTTAATTGATATTAACATGGTACCTTTATTTGATAAAATTTAGCTCATTTAAATGTGTCTTTATCCTACGAGCACCATATAAAACCCAAATTTTGTATAGAATCTGAAAAAATATCCTTACCACGAAGGTAAGAAGAAAAAAATGTCCCAAAAACATCCAAAATTAATTAAAACCCAAAAAAGCAAAGCGAAAAAAGTGGCTACTGAATATAAAAAAAAATGTTAGAACCCAAAAATGTGACAAAGATGATTCAAGAAAAAAAATTTTGGAAGTTCCACACTTTTTTCAATATTTCCTGGATAATTTTCTCTTCTTTTCGCCCCAGTTACTTTATATTTTTGGATTCTATACAATTTATATAATTCTCTAAAAATCCTAGACAATTTTTTTGTATTTTGAGTTGCAAATAATTTTAGATATTTAAAAAAATCGTTTTTCTTTCATATAATCTTCAAGGGACTTTTATAATTGGGTATTAAATAATATTCAATATTGTAAAGACAGTTTCTTCTTTTAATTTCCACAATCACTTTAAATTTACGGGCTGTATATTATTTTCTGAATGTTTTTCCCTTTATTTTTGAGCTCTAGACTATTTTTCGATATTTCCAAGACACTTTTCTCGTCTTTTCATCCTAATTACTTTGTATTCTTCGGTTCTAGACACTTTTTCATATTTCCGATGCCTTTTTATTCTTCCAATCACTTTGTATTTTTGGGTTTCATACAATTTTCCAATATTTCTAGATACTTTGTACTTTTTGATATTTTACAGCCTCTTTTTATATATTTTTAATGGTGTTGAAATAATATAAATTGTGTTATAGGCGGTAGTTGACGTTGGGGTATGTAGGCGTTTAGTGGAATTGCTGATGGCTCAACCATCTAACGTAGTATCGGCCGCCCTTCGAGCCGTAGGTAATATAGTGACCGGCGACGACGTTCAGACCCAAGTTATCCTCAATTGTTCTGCGTTACCATGCCTCCACCATTTACTTTCCTCCCCCAAGGAATCCATAAGGAAAGAAGCGTGTTGGACCATCAGTAACATAACAGCCGGTAACAGACAACAGATTCAAGTGAGTAGCACTGCATATATACCGGGCGTTTTTATTATTTTTGAATTTGTTTTATCAGGCCGTTATTGATGCTAACATATTTCCTGTGCTGATCGAAATTTTGAGTAATGCTGAATTTAAGACGAGAAAGGAAGCCGCTTGGGCCATCACCAACGCTACCAGTGGCGGTACTCCGGATCAGATACGTTATTTAGTTAACCAAAATTGCATAGGACCTTTGTGCGATTTGTTAACCGTCATGGACGCCAAGATTGTTCAAGTCGCCCTTAGCGGTTTAGATAATATTTTGAGGTTAGGTGAACAGGACGCTAAGTTGCAGAACGGTACAAATCCGTATGCGGTGCTCATCGAAGAATGTTACGGTGAGAATTGTAACACTTTTATTGTTTTGATATTCTATTACCTCCAAACTCCCCCGCTTTAGACAGATTTTAACAATTTTATCGAATTAGTAGTAGCTAAAGATGCCCCCCCCATTCGCCCTTTTTTAAATTATTAATTTATATTTTTTCCTATTTAGGTCTAGATAAGTTAGAATTTCTCCAGTCACACGAAAATATGGAAATTTACCAAAAAGCGTTCGACATCATCGAACATTTCTTCAGTACAGAAGAAGAGGATTCGAATGTAGCCCCATCGATAGACACCGACCATCAACAATATCAATTCAGTTCTGATCAGTCAGTACCGATGGGCGGTTTTCAATTTTGAAACCATTAAATGAGTTCGTAAGTGCCCATTTTGAAAAAAACAAACAACAATTGAAACCAAACAAAAAAAGAAAAAAAAAACAAATAAAAGGAAAATTAAAACGACACAAGAAACGTTTGGAAAAAAATGTGGATGTTTAACGGACGACTAAGTGAGTGCTGTGAGTCTGTATCAAAATTTTTTAACTTTATCTCATACTTAAGCTTAAAATGTAACAATAAATAGCTTATATTATTGATATTTTTAATTTATTGAAGAGTAGTTGGATATTTTGGAAAATTATTTAGTCGGAGACGTTGGAATTCACTATACCGAAATGACGTTTTTGAAATTACTAAAAATTTATCGAAAAAAAATTTTAGGTATTGAAATTTCCTATAAAATTGTTTTGAAATTAGAAAGTAAGAATATTTTATTGTATATATTTCAGATCATTTAGCTTGAAATATTGAAAATTATTTTAAAAAAATGTAAAGTAATGTTTTTTTTTTCGGTTTTTAATGAATTTTATGGAATTTATGAAAAATTCAAAATTTTCAATTTGTTTCAGCTTTTAATCAATTTTATGAAAGTCTTTTTGGGAGTAATTAATTTTACAGTATTTGCAAAAAGTGGGCAGTAGAAAATCACAGTTTTAGAAACATAAAAATGTTTGAAAAATTAAAAATTTTTGATTTTTTTTCAGTTTTTTTTTCAATTTTATGAAATTAATTCAAAGTCCTTGTTTGGGGGGTAATTTTACAGTATTTGCAAAAAGTGAGCGATAGAAAATCACAGTATATAAAAATATTTTGAATAATTCAAACAATTTTTTCAGTTTTTAATTAATTTTATGAAATTTTCATTTTTATTTCGGATTTTTACTGCAAATAGGTCAAAAAATTTTAGTTTTAATATTTTTTTATTTTTCTTTGAGTTTTTTCCATAACTATTTTCATTTTTGAAGATATTTTCAAAAAGTGAGTAGTAAAATTAATAACAAAATATTTTGGATATTTTTTCATCTATTTGCAATAGAAACCAAAAATAATATTAATTAAACTTGATATATGTAAATGTGACATTTTTCCATTTGTCATATTTTTTTATATTCAATGCGGGATATAAAACTTTCAAAATATTATTAAAAATAATTTCATAGGAATTTCAATCGCTCAAATTTTTGTTTGATATATATTTTCATCGATTTTCATTTTCTGGAGTTTATTTTCGAAAAAGTCGAAAAAATCCCTTTTTTGAAAATATCCCATGAAGAAAATATGGAAAAAAATTTTATATCCAAGGCAAATATGGAAAATCAAAGCTTCGGAAGACTCAACAACCAAAAATATCGTTAAATAAAAAGAAAAATTAGAAAATAGTTGAAAGGATTTTATATAGAAGAGAATATTGCAACAGTAGGTCAACAAGGATATATTGAAGAGGAAAATAATTCTATTAACGTGTTGTTATACCACTAAATTAATTTATTTACCTTCTAGATTACATCCTTCAATCCATTTCGTCTCCTTAATGCTTCATTTTGAATCTTGTCTATAGAAATATATCTCTGTACTCTCTCCTAGTTCTGAGCCTCTTCAATAATTTTTTCCATTTCTGTATACTTCTTGTTTATTATTTCCATTATTTTTCATATACCGTCTATATATTTCCGTTGTAGTCTATTTCTATTTTTTTGTTTCCATTACACCGTCCATCTGTTTGAATTGTGTCTAACTATATCTCCTTTATTTCATCCTTCAATTTGGTTAGTTTCTTTTTCTCTTCATTTTGGTTTCCATGTATCGAAATTTCTTTCTATACATGTGAACACTTCTAGTTTTGAGTCTCTTCCATGATTTCTTCAATTTCCGTCCACCTTTTATTTCTTATTTCAAGTTTTTATCCAGTGTTTCTCATATACCGTCTATCCATTTCCGTTGTGATCTATTTCTACTTTTAATTTCCATTAAACTATCCAACTGTTAGAATTATACGGCTTCTCTATCTCCGTTGAATATTAATCACCTCCTTTATTTCATTCTTCGAAATGATTCATCTTTTCTTTATTTTGATTTTCAAGTATAGAAATTTCTTTCTATACAACTACAATAATGTTTTCTTATTTCTTTTTTTTCATTTTCCTTCATCCTCTATCGTTTGTAAGCTAATCTGTGTTTTTCTTAAACATCTGGTTATTTATTCCCAGTTTTCATCTATCTATCTTACATTGTGGTCCTCTTCGAGTCTTCATATCCATGGTTCTGTTTCACTAAATAACTTGTCCATCTCCCTTTAAAGTTATTTACCTTGATCTGGTTCGTCTCCTCTCCTCATTTTGGATCCTAATTATAGAAATTTTTTGTTTCGCGTCTATATACAAAGATTTCTTATTCTTTTTTCGAAAATTTTCAACATCTACTCTCAATTATCTTCTCTATATTTTGCATCCCATGTTTCGAAATTTTCTTTTTTTTTCAAATTTTTTTACATTGTAAACTGCCATTAATTTTTTTTATACGGTGTGTAAATGTAACTAATCGGTTTTTCCGATCATTTTTCCGACTACATAGTTTGTACAGACGATTTAGTACGCCATTAGTAGAAAACTAAATAAAAGCTTATAGAAGTTAACATCATTCGTATTATCGAAAACTTTTTCGAAGTGTCTTTTTAATTTTTGTCATTTTATTTGCCGACGAAAATATTTGTGATAAAATTACAACATTTTCTTTACCTATGCTTAAGAAATTATACAGAATGATTAAAAAATAACGTGTAGTTAAAATTAAAAACATGTGGATAATACATTTTCAAATTTTGATAAAAATGTATTAATATATTATTTTTTTTGTTTTATTGAATTGTAGGTATAAATTCCTGTAAGTGTTTTTTTTTTGAAAAATAAATACATGTTTAGAAAAGACGGTTTTCTTTTTGGAAAATATCCCGCACAATTTTTTCATTTCTCGAATATTTTTCTCTAAATCTAAGGACTTGGCAACTGTCAACATATCACTTATTCTGTAGACGATACACGTGGGTTATTCCATCACTTATTCATTTCCCCAAATCCAGGGGAAAATCGTCTATTTGACATCGCCGAAAAAATCATTTATTCTGTAAATCTCAAGATCGAGTCCCATTTTTTACGTTTGTTTTTTAGTAAAAAAAACAGTAAGTTGACAACACTGGACAAACCACTCATTCCATTGAAGCTCTATACAAAAAACTCAAGATTATTCAGGGAAAGTCGCTTCATCAAAAATTTAATTGACCTAAATTAGACTAAGAAGTACCGGGCTAGCAACATTGAAATAATAATTTATCCATTTTCGAGAATTTAGAGAAAACTTGACAATCTGACAACACCGAAAAATCCATATGTCCGTCTATGTCCAAAGAGTACGCCCTGTACATCATTTACGTATCTCAAAAAAAAATTATCAAAATGTCAGTTTCAAAGCGTTAACTTAAGTTTACCGTGATAATGGTAGACTAAAAATCATAATTTGTAATTTAATTAATCAAGAAAAATTGAGAAAATTTATAGTATAAGAAGAATAACTCTCAATTGAGTCAGAGCAAATGACATTGTTGTGAACTATCTGTAAATTCAGACCCAATTCAATTTAAACAGTCTAGAATGTTCGATAACTGCATAAACATAGTGGCCAAAGTCAACTTACAGGAAAAAGAAGAATAATTTAACCTATCTAGTCTAGGGATTTATTGAGTTTTAATTTTTAGAAATAAAACAGTAAACTACATGATAATACATTTTTATTTAAAGAATTACACTAACACTATAAGTTTAAAACAAATTTACATATTTAAATAATTAGTACAATTTATTAATAACCTTTCCTACCTCGGAACCGTTGTCTGGCATCCAACTGAAATAAAATATGATTAAAAAACTTTTGGAATGGTAGGAGTCAAACATTTTCTAGTTTTATGTTTATTAAAAAAAAATAATAAAGTAATAACTTTCTCACAACTTAAATAAAACATTTACATTACTTACCAAAGATCGTTTACATTCAAAAAAAGTATTACGAAGAACTTGGCATTCACTGGGAACAGTACCGTCATTTGCTTTTAAACATTCTCTCGGAGTTCTCTTATGCTGAAAATTAGTAGCATTTTGAAAAAATATATCCAGATTGGTCTATTTTATATAAATATTACCACTTTACAACATTCACTTTCTAATAAACACATTTTCAAATCGGCTCTTACTCCAGCACAGGGAGACGTATCTGCCAATTTTTCGTTCTCTTCTTCATAACGCATCATTTTCTATAAAATTCGATACAAAAGTAAAGTATATTAATATAATGTAGTAAGTGAACTTACGAAGAATTTTAAATATAATAAGTTATTAATGAATTTTATAAATATAATAACATAACCTCAATCCAACTTATACCATAGACATAAATGTCCATTGAACTAAAAATCACATTAAATTCAATGATAATAACAAAATTTCTAATGATGTTCTGTGATTAGAAATAATAATGTAATTATGTTTCATTTGATACAATCCCCAATAAAAACCTACAAATCAGTGATATGATATGAAAGGTGGTAGCTTTATTAATTATCATGTCTATGCAAACTGTCAAAATCACATGCTGACTTTTGACGTTTGTATGAAACAAAAATAAATAAATGTAATTTATATAAAACTCACGTTAATTGTATAAAAATGTGAATAATGGAAGGTGATATATCGCATTTAGCAAACATTTTACGACTTCCCGGTCGTGATGTAATAAGTGGTAAGGGGAAATTATGTTTATCCGCAAATTATTTAAACAAATTGAATAAAGCCATAGATACTATCAACGAAGAAGATGTAACATCTTTTCAAATTGTTCAAACAAATAATACAAAGAGTAATCTTATAAGAGACACTCAATTTTTACTAGATTTGATTAGTAAAACTAGTAGTTTAAAACTTATTCCCGACGAAACTAAAGATTATGAAACAGTCGACTTATCGCGATTCAAACAAATCAAAATATTGGAGATAATAAAATTGGATATCAATATAGTAACTGGACTTCAAAAACTTAGATCGCAGATTCAAGAACTGACTTGTTGCAAGAGCTTAAAGTCCATAAGTGAAGTGCTACAGAAGTGCGGTGGTGATAATAGTCAGTGTTTCTATTGGAATGAATTAAAAGTCGCCAATTTCACGCACAACGATATAACAAGTATAGATAATAGTTTTGAACGTACTCTTTCATTGCACACTGTAGATTTGAGCCATAATCAACTTTCTAAACTGGATTTTACGAGTGTATTACCGAATTTGAAACATTTAAATTTATCTTATAACAAATTAGACACTGTACCAATTTTCAAAGGACAGATACAAAATAGATTACAAGTATTGGTTTTAAATAACAATTTTATCGAAAATATCCAAGGATTAACATCACTTTTCAATTTACAACAATTGGATTTAGGATACAATTGCTTATTGGATCACAAAACGTTGCTTTCCGTTTCTCATCTAGTCTCACTGCAGTCGTTGAATTTGCAAGGAAACCCATTAGCTTTCCACCCCTACCACAGGCAATTATCATGTAATTATTTGAATAAAAACGCCGCTACGGTTAAATTTTTATTGGACGGACATATTTTGACTAAAAACGAAAAAATTCTCACTGGATCTTTGTATCCTATCGCGCCGAAGCTCCAAACGTCTTGTTCATTAAATTCATTGGAATCTTCAGCTGCTTCAGTTCAGGAGAAATCAAGAAAAGTTCGTTATGTAAATATTGAAGAAAGTGACGTTGTTAAGGAAAACGAACCCGAATTTACGCCTAATACCTCATCTCAACATTTGGAAATAAAAAGACAGGTGAGTTGAATTATTGGATGCTAATTTTTTCATTGTTGTCATCTTTATTTATCATGCACTAGGTTACATATATAAGTAATAATCATGATATGTATTTAACACGTTTACTGCCAACAATTTTGAAATTTTATTGCCTGTCAAAAAAAAACAGTCTCTAATTATTTTCCTTTAGTTGTTTGATCTATTATATTTTATCGGTATAGTAATAGTTTATTGATTTTATTTTTTTATTGTTTGTTTATCGTGCTAAAAACTTGCGGATGGTTTAATTTTATGATTCGTTGTTCCACCCAGTATATTTACGAACATTTTCCAGGTAGAAAAACTGAGGGAAGAATACGGCGAAGCGTGGCTCTATCAACATTCGGGTTTAATAGTACAAGACGTATTAGGTCTCGACAAAGCAACCATATTGTCTTCTACCCCAATCGAACAAGTTATTCCAATAAACACGACACAAGAAAGTGATGACATCTCAACTTTTAACGAAGATTCTTCCACCAACGAAAATTATCGCACAGCCGAGATGGAAAATTCGTTTCACAGCCCCGAACCGAACGAAGAAGTTTCGGATGTTTCAGACGGCGAAGATGTCGTATCAGTCGGGGAAAGCTGCATGTTCCTAGCGACTAATATCGGTTCGAAGAATACATCGATGTTTGTAGCATTGACTGATTGCTGCATATCCGAACGAGATATCACGACTATCAAAGAAAAAGCCCGATGGCATATAAACACCATAATATCGTGCGAGAAGTGCGTCGAGGAGAACAGAATTAAAATTGAGTTCGATACTCTAAGACGTGATAGAAAACAGAGAATTTACGAATTTAGTTCTGAAGATATCGAAACGTTTTACGATAATATCAAAGGGAAGATTGATTCTGTTTTGAATTCGAAATCGAAGACTGATGATTGCAATTTGGATTATCAGTGTATGAAGTGTTCGGAAATTTTTCAAAAAAGTAAAAGCGCTCTACTAAATACTCCTTCGATTAAATGTCCTTATTGTACTAGTCCGATGGTGGTGGAGAAAATTTGATTCGAATTATTTACGAATTTATTCAGTTTTTAATTTTTTTTTTAATTAATTTTGTGATAATATACAACTATAAAACCCTAGGACTTTTGATAGAGTTGTACCCTTGATTGGAAATATAGCTTCATCCATTCGTTTCGGATAGGAAACCCTTTATTATGGTCTAGTTATGTATCAAACTATTTTTTTTTGTTTACCCCATAAGTTCGATTTTCCGGAACCTTTGGTGATATTTATACCACTTACACTATCTGGTCCTTCGAGCCGGATATGAACCAGCGACATTTGCACGGCTCGAAGGACCAGATGGTGTAGTTGTAGTTTTTATTTCCTATGAAACTTAGACCCTAATTAATTATACATTGAATGATCTTCATTTCACTGATTTTAAGGAATAATTGTCTGAGTTATGTTGTTTAGGAGTGGAAAATTATGGAACTGATTCTTGACATTGCGGTGTAAAATATACTTTCTAGGTTCAATTCGTGACCGTCTATGTCTGTGAGTACTTTTTGGTGTGTGTTTATGTCTGTGAGTCTCTTTTGTAGTATGTAGATTTCGTAGGTGTCTGTTGATGTCTGCGAGTGATTCTTGGTGTGTTTTTATATCTATTGGTGCCTGTGAGTGCTTCTTGACTTTTGTGTTTATGTCTGTTGGTATCTGTGTCTCTTTTGCAGTCTGAGGATTATGTAGGTGCATGTGAGTGCTTCTTGATGTGATACCATGTCTGAAAGTGACGGTGAGGGCTTCTTGGCGTTTGTGTCTATGTTTTTTGGTGTCTGTGAGTACTTTTTGGTGTGTTTTTATGTCTGTGAATCTCTGTTACAGTCTGTAGATTCTGTTGAGTTCTGTGAGTGCTTCTTGATATCTGTTAGTGTCTGACAGTACCTTAAATAGTTATTTTATTATACAGAATCATTTATTTTCATTAAAATGATGGATTATTAGTCTTAATGCGGATGTAATCAAATTTTAGAGTTGGAATTAAAATATTTTATAGACATTTATTAAGATTGTTATGTAATTTTTTCAAATATATATATTTTTAAATCTATTTTTTCCATAAATCCCCTCTAACTCCAGGTAAGTTTAAAAACACAATGATGTGTGATTAGTACAATTTTGAAATCTTCAACTTGGGATTATAGCAAGCGATAGTTTCGATATCAAAATGTTTTATTTGGCAATAGACATTTATTTATGGAACAATGATGTATTACTCATAATATAACTTATCTTTTAAACAATAAATTGTGATAAATTAGATATGATTATCAACAAACGAAATATTAGATTAATTAATACAATTGCAGAGATGATCCAAGCCAACTTTTATTTTCTTAGTCTTTATTAAAACATTTTTTCTCTATCTCACTTTCAAAAATAATGAAAAAAAAACTAATTTTTTAACAGAAGAGACCTAAAATCAAGACTTTTAGGAACATAAACATATATAAAAGGTCTGAGCAATCACTGCTGGTCTTGGACTAACTGGTGGGCTAGTCGCCTGGACCTGTTTGGCATATTGGGGGATCAATATATTTTGGAAAAGGTTTTTGGTGCGAAATAAGTTCGTCCTTTTGGGTTTGGGTCTATTTGAGAAGCCAGAAATTGGTAGTTTGAAGTTTTTTTCTAATGGTATGGATGGAATTTCTAAGCTTTGTTAAGGATACAAGAAATTGTTGATGATTTACAAGAAAAAGAGAGTAGGTAACAAGATGGATCCCTGGGGAATCTTTGAGATTAAGTTACTGAGGACGATGCTAATTTATTTAGAAGTTTGGCATGTTAAAAGCCTTCGATTTGTCCATATGTACAACTAATTGTTATAAAAGTCTAATAAAAAAAAAATTAATTATGTACATTCATGAAAATATTTAGATTATTCTGTAATAAATATTCAAAACGATCCTACTAAGTTTGGAATTAATAAATTGGTTTTAATACTCTCTCGTAAATAAAAATAGACTATAGAATATAGTCGGTTTGGATGGAAATTTTAATGGTGTATCTAATGAACCGTCTCTGTATTCTTATTTATATTTGATCTAGATAACGAAAATTATTCCAAATATTACTAGAACTCTACGAAGTGATATACTAGAACGCATTTCATCTAGTAAAATGGCGGCATTGACAAATAAAGAAAGATTTTTTCACGTTTCCGAAATTTTATTTCAACAAGTTATAGCGGTGTTTGTGTTGCTTATAATATGGGAATTATTCAAATCATACAGTATCAGTTCAAAACACACGTGGCATATCGTAATGTCCGTCTTAGGGGTGAGTATTTCAATTTATTAATGTGTCATAAAGTTATTAAAATGTGACTAATGATTAACGACTCTAATAAATCTAATACTAAATTAGTAGTTTAATTATTTAAATCGGAGTAGATTGAAGTAGAATACGACTTGCAGGGTAAGTAGGGGTAAAAACCTCAATTTAACCAGTTTAAGTGAGGGCGAAGTCAAATACTTCAAAAAGTAAAATCTACCCTACGCTGATGTGGCTTAGCGGTGAGTTTCACCCCAACTAAATCATCGTGCTTGGTGGAATTGACTCCTACCGTATCCAGCATTTATTCCTGACCTTGCACCGTCAGATTTCTCTTCTTTTTTATTACTTTTTTCAATATTTCTTTTTATTTTTACATACTTTTTCAATTGTAGCTTGCATTATGTATGGCTGAAGGTATACAAATATTTAGGAGAGAGAGTATAGTAACTTTTGGGCATTCCAGAGAAGAAAAGAGAACTGCTCATTTGGTTATGATGGGATTGGGATTCGTAAGTTTAACAATTGGAATTTCGTTAAGGATAAGCGTAACAGAAGATGCTTCCAGAAGTCATTTTAGTTCCATACATGCACAACTAGGTGGGTTTTACTAATTAATTGGAATCATTTTGTGGATTTCCGGTTTTTTGACAACTCTTTCTATTTTGACAGGAAGTTTGACAGGTTCACTTTTTAGTATGAGTCATTTTAGTTCCATACATGCACATTTAAGTGGGTTTTACTAATTAATTGGAAACATTTTGTGGATTTCCGGTTTTTTGACAACTCTTTCTATTTTGACAGGAAGTTTGACAGGTTCGCTTTTTAGTATGAGTCATTTTAGTTCCATACATGCACATTTAAGTGGGTTTTACTAATTAATTGGAAACATTTTGTGGATTTCCGGTTTTTTGACAACTCTTTCTATTTTGACAGGAAGTTTGACAGGTTCGCTTTTTAGTATGAGTCATTTTAGTTCCATACATGCACATTTAAGTGGGTTTTACTAATTAATTGGAAACATTTTGTGGATTTCCGGTTTTTTGACAACTCTTTCTATTTTGACAGGAAGTTTGACAGGTTCACTTTTTAGTATGAGTCATTTTAGTTCCATACATGCACATTTAAGTGGGTTTTACTAATTAATTGGAAACATTTTGTGGATTTCCGGTTTTTTGACAACTCTTTCTATTTTGACAGGAAGTTTGACAGGTTCACTTTTTAGTATGAGTCATTTTAGTTCCATAGATGCACATTTAAGTGGGTTTTACTAATTAATTGGAAATATTTTGTGGATATCCGGTTTTTTGACAACTCTTTCTATTTTGACAGGAAGTTTGACAGGTTCGCTTTTTAGTATGAGTCATTTTAGTTCCATACATGCACATTTAAGTGGGTTTTACTAATTAATTGGAAACATTTTGTGGATTTCCGGTTTTTTGACAACTCTTTCTATTTTGACAGGAAGTTTGACAGGTTCGCTTTTTAGTATGAGTCATTTTAGTTCCATACATGCACATTTAAGTGGGTTTTACTAATTAATTGGAAACATTTTGTGGATTTCCGGTTTTTTGACAACTCTTTCTATTTTGACAGGAAGTTTGACAGGTTCACTTTTTAGTATGAGTCATTTTAGTTCCATAGATGCACATTTAAGTGGGTTTTACTAATTAATTGGAAATATTTTGTGGATATCCGGTTTTTTGACAACTCTTTCTATTTTGACAGGAAGTTTGACAGGTTCGCTTTTTAGTATGAGTCATTTTAGTTCCATAGATGCACATTTAAGTGGGTTTTACTAATTAATTGGAATCATTTTGTGGATTTCCGGTTTTTTGACAACTCTTTCTATTTTGACAGGAAGTTTGACAGGTTCACTTTTTAGTATGAGTCATTTTAGTTCCATACATGCACATTTAAGTGGGTTTTACTAATTAATTGGAAACATTTTGTGGATTTCCGGTTTTTTGACAACTCTTTCTATTTTGACAGGAAGTTTGACAGGTTCGCTTTTTAGTATGAGTCATTTTAGTTCCATACATGCACATTTAAGTGGGTTTTACTAATTAATTGGAAACATTTTGTGGATTTCCGGTTTTTTGACAACTCTTTCTATTTTGACAGGAAGTTTGACAGGTTCGCTTTTTAGTATGAGTCATTTTAGTTCCATACATGCACATTTAAGTGGGTTTTACTAATTAATTGGAAACATTTTGTGGATTTCCGGTTTTTTGACAACTCTTTCTATTTTGACAGGAAGTTTGACAGGTTCACTTTTTAGTATGAGTCATTTTAGTTCCATACATGCACATTTAAGTGGGTTTTACTAATTAATTGGAAACATTTTGTGGATTTCCGGTTTTTTGACAACTCTTTCTATTTTGACAGGAAGTTTGACAGGTTCACTTTTTAGTATGAGTCATTTTAGTTCCATAGATGCACATTTAAGTGGGTTTTACTAATTAATTGGAAATATTTTGTGGATATCCGGTTTTTTGACAACTCTTTCTATTTTGACAGGAAGTTTGACAGGTTCGCTTTTTAGTATGAGTCATTTTAGTTCCATACATGCACATTTAAGTGGGTTTTACTAATTAATTGGAAACATTTTGTGGATTTCCGGTTTTTTGACAACTCTTTCTATTTTGACAGGAAGTTTGACAGGTTCGCTTTTTAGTATGAGTCATTTTAGTTCCATACATGCACATTTAAGTGGGTTTTACTAATTAATTGGAAACATTTTGTGGATTTCCGGTTTTTTGACAACTCTTTCTATTTTGACAGGAAGTTTGACAGGTTCACTTTTTAGTATGAGTCATTTTAGTTCCATAGATGCACATTTAAGTGGGTTTTACTAATTAATTGGAAATATTTTGTGGATATCCGGTTTTTTGACAACTCTTTCTATTTTGACAGGAAGTTTGACAGGTTCGCTTTTTAGTATGAGTCATTTTAGTTCCATAGATGCACATTTAAGTGGGTTTTACTAATTAATTGGAAACATTTTGTGGATTTCCGGTTTTTTGACAACTCTTTCTATTTTGACAGGAAGTTTGACAGGTTCACTTTTTAGTATGAGTCATTTTAGTTCCATAGATGCACATTTAAGTGGGTTTTACTAATTAATTGGAAATATTTTGTGGATATCCGGTTTTTTGACAACTCTTTCTATTTTGACAGGAAGTTTGACAGGTTCGCTTTTTAGTATGAGTCATTTTAGTTCCATACATGCACATTTAAGTGGGTTTTACTAATTAATTGGAAACATTTTGTGGATTTCCGGTTTTTTGACAACTCTTTCTATTTTGACAGGAAGTTTGACAGGTTCGCTTTTTAGTATGAGTCATTTTAGTTCCATACATGCACATTTAAGTGGGTTTTACTAATTAATTGGAAACATTTTGTGGATTTCCGGTTTTTTGACAACTCTTTCTATTTTGACAGGAAGTTTGACAGGTTCACTTTTTAGTATGAGTCATTTTAGTTCCATAGATGCACATTTAAGTGGGTTTTACTAATTAATTGGAAATATTTTGTGGATTTCCGGTTTTTTGACAACTCTTTCTATTTTGACAGGAAGTTTGACAGGTTCGCTTTTTAGTATGAGTCATTTTAGTTCCATACATGCACATTTAAGTGGGTTTTACTAATTAATTGGAAATATTTTGTGGATATCCGGTTTTTTGACAACTCTTTCTATTTTGACAGGAAGTTTGACAGGTTCGCTTTTTAGTATGAGTCATTTTAGGTCCATAGTCGCACAATTTTTTGGATCTTAGATGCAAAATACACAGAATTTGTTGTAAAATTCGATATTTATATATTGAGTGCTACTTAATTGGATAAATTATATATTTTCATTGTTATAATTTTTTCCCCTGATGCGATAAGGACGATGGGTGGTTCCAGTTACCCATCTGGTACTACTTGATGAAATATCCTCACTGTTTGTTTGTTTCTAGGTTTAACAACATGGATACTTTCCTTCGTTTCAGCAATGGGAGGTTCGATATCTTATTTTTTCCCGACTTCTTTCAATCCAAGAATCATCAAATTACTTCACATTTTCATCGGCATCAGTACCTTTATAATTGGAATAACGACCCTAAGTTTGGGAATTAAAAATTATTTGTTATCCGGTTTTCAAAGGGGATGGATCACATTGATAGTCCTGTTGGCTTTATACGGCTCTTATTGTTTGATTAGTCCTTTAACGTCCTTTTTTAATTACCTAATCAGCAAATAAATTCAAATAAAGTTTATTTACTTCTAAAAATTTATTTATATATAAATTATGTTACTTAGAGAGTGTTTTAATGTTTGTCAACAAAGAAAATCGAAGACATTTATCTCTAGGAGGCTAACAGACATCGAACCAATTAAGCGCAACCTTTGCACACCAAAATTAAGTATAATAAAAAGTTGTATGCAAACAACAAAGGAATAAATATCATAAAATAGCAACTGACGTCCGTACTTAGCCCCAACTTGGCAACATCACAATTTATGGGAAAAGAAAAGACGTGGCTGGATGCGGAAGCGCATAATTTTTCGCTAAATTCGAAGGTAAACAAATATACAGGGTATCCTATTTAAAAAACTTTCTTGCGTGTTGTTACGCTTAGACTGAACACCCTGTATACCTCAAAATATTTTAGAAATGTGTATTTGTGCTAATGGGCCATCCAGTATAATTAGTAGAAGTATATAAAGTTCCTCTGTATGTTTTATCTACGATTTGTGACGATTTATTTTGGAAATTCCCAACGGGTAAAACCAATTTCTTTCTGTTGGGTGTTTTCATGAGAATTTCACGCACTCGTTGAGTAATTTTTGATTAGACAACAAAAGAATAGTGATTTCTAATTTTATGTATCAAGTGCTAGTGAAAATGGAAGGTATTAATATAAAAAGTACTGCAAACAGGTAGGTACTTTTCATAAATATTCTTATAGTAATGTCGAAAGTTATTTTGATAAATATATTTAGTCCAATCACCAACTACAAGGTGTCCAGAAAGGTTATCGGGTATTTGTAAGTTCAATTAAACAAACGAATAATATTTGTAAGCAAACTTATTGTTTTTTGATACCATACGAATTGGAAAATTATTTGGAAAAGACACGCAATAACTCGTCGACACAAAGATCTTGATATTGCTGCCATTTCTGACCTGATGTTTTCCTTCAATCGAAGGTATCCCCATACAAAATAGTCCAGCTAAGGGCTAAGGTCGGGGCTTCTGGGAGGCCAGTTGATGTTATCCCTGACTTTATTAGGTAATAATTCATTCACAATTTCCATCGAGGTATGGCAAGTGGCCCCATCTTAGTTTAAGTCATAAAGGACATAATACATTATCTAAATTAAAATCTAAAACCCCAAAAAACCAAAGAAATAATATTATATATCAAGTGACTTGTACTAATTGTGATTTAACTCATATACACACAAATTATGTCATGATTCAGAATGTGATTGTTATAGTTACAACGTTTGTTGTATTATTTCTAACGGTATCTGTTTGTTAATCGACTCGAATTACACGTTTTTTTATTTATATTGGCATACAATTGTCTTTATTATTTTTTAACGACTTTCTGGTTCAACAATCGTCACACGAGGCTTGTACCAAGTGTACGGGAAATGAGATTGAACATTATATTGACCAAATGAGCATATTTTTACTTTTTTTTAGGTTCATCATTAATTATACGGTTAGGTTTGTATCGGCCTCTTTGTTCGTATATTCCTGCTGGATTCCATTTCAATACTTAGGCGGTTGGTTCTCTTATCATGTGATATTATGTACTTTTGGGGTGAGTAGGTGCAACTTTATTAATAGTCCGAGGGTAAGTGTTGATTTAAATCGTCGAGTTATAATGTACTTTGGTTTTGGTGATAAAATCTTCTTTGTATATCTTTGTATATGACAACGATGGTTGAATATAACGAATTACACACCTCATCCATCGTATAGTTCAGATCTGGTCCCCAGTGACTATTGGCTATCGAAAACGAAAATGGGGCTGGGCAAAATCTTTTGACCGGTAAACATTTTTATATATAAAAACTGATTCATTTTAGTATATACCTTTAATGGCCGAGGCGATAATGTTATTCGTCGGTGACGATATCTGGAGCAAGAATTTGAGTAGGAGAGCGAAATATACGGTCCATGGTATTCTAATTACCGTTGCTACCCTTATCACAATTGTTGGTAACGTATTGGTGTTTGTCTATATTGAACCAGGGTATCACCTTTACACGGCACATGGAATTACTGGTAGGTAAATAATTCCATTGAATCTTCATTTCTTAAATAGTATGAGTCACTATTTAACATTTTAAAATCACCAAATATACAGGATGTCTCACGACGAGTTAAAACTATCTGTATATATATGGTAAAGTACTTATAGTAGAATCATGAAAATTTCTACGTATTTTCAAAGATGTAGAACCGGAAGGCGACTGTAACTTTGTTATTTTGAATAGAACACCCTGTATATTAATACATTTTTGAAATCTACGTAAAATTTTATTATAATTTTGTCTAAAAACATTTTTAGAAAAATGGATACTTTTTGAGTTATTAATTTTTTTGTACGTTTCGGTTTTCGACTGTAACTTTGTTATTTTGAATAGAACACCCTGTATATTAATACATTTTTGAAATCTACGTAAAATTTTATTATAATTTTGTCCAAAAACATTTTTAGAAAAATGGATACTTTTTGAGTTATTAATTTTTTTGTACGTTTCGGTTTTCGACTGTAACTTTGTTATTTTGAATAGAACACCCTGTATATTATTACATTTTTGAAATCTACATAAAATTTTATTATAATTTTGTCTAAAAACATTTTTAGAAAAATGGATACTTTTTGAGTTATTAATTTTTTTGTACGTTTCGGTTTTCGACTGTAACTTTGTTATTTTGAATAGAACACCCTGTATATTAATACATTTTTGAAATCTACGTAAAATTTTATTATAATTTTGTCTAAAAACATTTTTAGAAAAATGGATACTTTTTGAGTTATTAATTTTTTTGTACGTTTCGGTTTTCGACTGTAACTTTGTTATTTTGAATAGAACACCCTGTATATTAATACATTTTTGAAATCTACGTAAAATTTTATTATAATTTTGTCTAAAAACATTTTTAGAAAAATGGATACTTTTTGAGTTATTAATTTTTTTGTACGTTTCGGTTTTCGACTGTAACTTTGTTATTTTGAATAGAACACCCTGTATATTATTACATTTTTGAAATCTACGTAAAATTTTATTATAATTTTGTCTAAAAACATTTTTAGAAAAATGGATACTTTTTGAGTTATTAATTTTTTTGTACGTTTCGGTTTTCGACTGTAACTTTGTTATTTTGAATAGAACACCCTGTATATTATTACATTTTTGAAATCTACATAAAATTTTATTATAATTTTGTCTAAAAACATTTTTAGAAAAATGGATACTTTTTGAGTTATTAATTTTTTTGTACGTTTCGGTTTTCGACTGTAACTTTGTTATTTTGAATAGAACACCCTGTATTTTAATACATTTTTGAAATCTACGTAAAATTTTATTATAATTTTGTCTAAAAACATTTTTAGAAAAATGGATACTTTTTGAGTTATTAATTTTTTTGTACGTTTCGGTTTTCGACTGTAACTTTGTTATTTTGAATAGAACACCCTGTATATTATTACATTTTTGAAATCTACGTAACATTTCAGTATACTTTTGTCTAAAAACTTTTTTCGAAAAATGCCTACTTTTTGAGATATTAATTTTTTTGTAAAAAATTTTACCGTTGCAGACCCTTATAAATTATTATTTTACGTGGACACCCTTAAAGATATGAAAATAATTTCTATTCAGTTGATTTTAGCAGGGTCAGACGTATTTGTATCTATGTTGAAAAACTTTTCATTTTATACAGGGTGTGTATAAAAAGTGTTCAAAGTTTAGCTTCACAAATATCAAATTTATTCATTTTTTTACATAGAACCACCCGGTTCTTTCTATTTTAATATATTCGGGGGTAAAAAATAAGGTGAACTATCCTATGCCTAAACCTTACCGATATCCAAATATTAAATGTTTTCTGTAAACTTCTAGAGATAAAGGTGACAAATTTTTCACAAAAAAATTAATATACACTTTTTATATATACCCTGTATAAAATACAAAATTTTCCAATGTAGATTCAAATACGTCTGACCTTGCTTAAAGCAACCGAATAGAAACCATTTCAATGTCTTTAAGGGTATCTTCGTAAAAAAATAATTTATAAGGGTTTGCAACGGTAAAATTTTTTACAAAAAAATTAATATCTCAACAAGTATTCATTTTTCGAAAAAAATTTTGATACAAAAATATACTAAAATTTTACGTAGAATTCAAAATTGTATTAATATAGAGGGTGTTCTAGTATTTTGCCATATATACAAATAGTTTTAACTCGTCGTGGGACACCCTGTATACCTCTACTAATTTCATGTAATGTTTTTATGCTGGTTGATTACGCTTAAAGCTTTTTATTGTTTCTCTTTTTTTGGAGTCGGTGTCTTCAATCATTCATTCATAATCATTTACTAACAAATCATTAATTCACTAGAATAGTGACCAAAAATTTATTTCCAAGTCACTTAAATAGATATTCAATGAGCCGTTCTAGTTTAGTTTGGTATTTTGTCCAAATTTTTGGCTCAGAACTCCTCAGGAATGCAACTTGGTATAGAGATAAATTGCTTCCGATCGTCAAATTTGAGGCTCTCCCGTACACCTCTGCTGTTTGTTCCTTCTTATGTGAGACGCCCTGTATATTCATGTTTCATTTGAGCCCATTGTTATATATTTTTGGCTGATTCGAACCATGTTGTTTCTAATCCTACTTTAATTATATCTCTACGTCTTTTCACCATAGTATCATCAAATCATCAAAAGAACAAATCGTTAAAAATTGTACAGACTTAATACAAGCGAATATAAATTCAGTAAAATTAAATAGAAAGATGAATTTGTTATTTAGAAGTTTTATTTGTAATTTGAAAATTAGAAGTGCTGGGGAATAGCTTTTTTACTTTGTAGCTATGACAATTTCCTGGAAAATTCTTAAATTGTGCTTATTTTGATGACAAGATCTGCCAACGCGATGTCCTCAACCTCTTTTTCAATCTGAATTCACCAAATCGCTCGGTTTCAAGCTTGTGTAGACTGCTGGTAAACACTCAGTGTTGGAGTTAACCTGTAATGTCGTTTATCTATACTTTTGAACGATTCATAGATTCTATACGTGTAGTCTATTTTTTGTTTCTTATCAGATTATCTCTACTAATGTCTTATTTATGATTATCGTAAATTTCAGGTTTGGTATCGATGATAATTCTCATCATATCCATTATCCTCGGTCTGGCTGTTCATTATCCGAAATCAACCAAACGAATAGTCTCTCTTCGACCGGTGACTTTCAAATTCCTTCACAACATTTCTGGATTGATGGGATACGGTATAGGAATAATCAGTTTATGCTTCGGTTACTTCACTGATTGGTTTAAATATTTCAATGGAGCTGAATCGAGATGGGTAGCTCTGATATTCACGATGGCGGTTTCTCTATGGCCGCTCAATGGAGCTTTCGTATCGTTGTGGAACCAATGGAAGTCGCTGTTAGAGAGAAGAGCTGAAACATCTCCGACACCATCGGCGATTTGTTCACCAGAAATTATCTAAGATATATAAGACTACTTTTATAAAAAATTGAGTTGTTGAGACTTTATCTACCTTCCTAGATGCAATAACCAAAAAACTTAAAAACAACTACCATGCATTTGATTTCTTCTTGTTGAAATTAGCAAATTCTCCACCTCTTCGGTTCAATTTTTGGTATTTTTATGTAGAATATAAAATTCCAAGGGTAATGGAAAGCTGCAGGGATGAGGTGTTGGTTTTTAGGAAGGGGCTTAGCCTCTATAATGACTCGGTGAACGAACATATTCTTGGAGAGTGTATAGATTGATCGTTGCTACAAGTAAGAGTGGTACAGCTGCAGCTGGGTTCACCAATTTACAGGAAAACCGCAGAAAACTTGCAGCACCGACGATCGACGAGGTGAGGTTTGGAAAAGGGTCGAATAAAAACAAACACCAAGGAAGTAATGGATAGGATAGATGAAGGTGGATAGCTTTGGTGCACCGACTCCATTCCTTGGACCAAAGCCCTACTGTTGCCTCAAGAGATGCTACATCAATAACCAACTGAACGAACCAGAGGAAGTCTTAACGAAGAAGAAGCACTCCAGACCTAAGACAATAAGCTAAGAAGTCTGAAGAACTAGTGATGATTAGAAACGACATGAAACTGGTTGTCGGTCTCCTCGCAGATCAAATACCACTTTAAGACGATGTACTTGGTAGAGGACGACGACCAAAGACTCTGCAAGCGAGACATGGAAACAATAAAGCATCTACTTTGCGAACGTTCTGCCCAATTCGCTAAAAAGCTTAAGTACCTTGAAGGAGTGGTAGATTAGGGAAGCGAGACACGAAAACCCCCCAAAAATAGCCCCCCATGGAAGGAATCATGTATTTTGGCAGCAGAACTATAAGATGTGGAGTCTTGGACGAAATATCTTCTAGGTATAGGAGATGTAAAGCCAAAACGACTCCCCAAAATAATCTATTATATGTAGAGTTCCTCAAAACTCCCAGCTGACATGTGGAGTAAGGCCGAAAAAAGGAAATAAAACAAAAATATAATGAAGAAGTTTCTTTATTATATATTCACTAATAAATACATAAACTAAAGGTAATACTCATTTTCTTATATCCTAGATTAAATCTACTGATTTATTAATTATAATGTGGCAATAAAAAAATCGAAATTCACTTTTAAATATATAGAAAAAAGTGCAAAATTTCAAGGGCGATCTTTCAAAACAAGCCACCAATTCAATTAAAAAAATATGTCATAGGAAAATTGATATTTTTTCGCATGTTGTTTTTATTAATTAATCATCAAATTTCTCAAAGAAGAAGAGTAGGAGGACTCTTTATCAACTTAATACGTCTTAACCTCACTTTAGAGCGAAAATTAATTCCAGCGGGAAAAACTCCTTGGCGGGAATCTTGACATTCACTCCTTGACTACTAGACTACAGAGTGGGCTTAGCTTAAATAGGGACAAAGGGCCAATTCCTTACAGCCCCCTCTACAGTTCAGTAGTCGAGAAATGAATGCGAAGATTCCCGCCAAGAAGATTGTCCCGCTGGAATGAATTTTCGCGGGAGAAGGTCTATTGGTTAGAAAATTTAGTATAAAACAGGAATTTTAGCTCACCTTCAGTCTCTGGGTATCGAAACGCGCGTTAGAGTGAGTGTTTAATAAAAAATATACCCGGTGGCTCGTTTTGATGATTCATATCAAATTTGGCAGTGCTTATGAAGCGAAAAATATATATTTTTTTGAATAATCTCGCACTTTTTAAAGGGTTAATTTGACTGTCAGATTTTTAACAAAAAATTGCTCATATTGCTAATATTATAAAAAAACAATGTAAGCGGTTCGTATTATATATTTATAAAAAAAAAAATAAGCTGATTCATAAGAAGCTGATACGAATTAAAAACCTGTACAGTCAAAAGTTATTTTTTCACTAATCCTAATAATTAAAAACAAATCACAGACATCTATATTAATATTAAAATTGGAGTATTTCAATTTATTGTGATGATACTGTTTCACAAAAATTCTAAAGTCTGCAGATTTATATTTAAAAAAAAAGTATTTTCAAAACATAGATATCCATTGATTGGCAGACTCCGCGTTTCGGAGTCGTTCGGCAATTTACGCCTCTTGGTTAACGACGCAATCCAATAAATTAGTGGTTTGTGAGCGGTAGTGCAAGTCGTTTCGTGTCAAATATGATCTGGAGTGCTTTCAAGTCATTTATGGCGATCAGACTTTGAAATTTTGTCATCCATAGACATAAATAGACAACGGAAAAGAAAAAACAGCAAATACTGTTGCTCCTATGGGAGGAACGTGACTTTGACGAGGCGTCAGTTGTAGAAGATGATGTCCTGGAATGTAAATCTCACTAAAAGACGAAAAAAAATGAAAAAAAAAAAACATGTTCCGAAACAGGTAATAAGAACTCGATTCTAGAACATAATGAGCCAACATCTTGGTACAAGAGGTCAAGAAAAATAAGCGGAAAGTCCCATCGAGTGCTGGAATCTTTTCGTGGAAGACGAAATCATCGATATCATTGTAGAATATACGAAAAACTATAAAGCAATTGAAATGCGAAGCTACAAAAGATATTGAAACTGCAAAGAAACATATAAAACTCAAATTGAAGTCTTGGTTGGTTTGCTTCTTCTTTTTTATAGCTCTCAAATTTAGGGATACTTGAAAGCACTGTTTGTTCTTTGAAATGAAGGAGGAAACTACATGACATATTCTATGTGATTACCTATTAACACAAAGAGGAAAATCCTAGAATTTGATCTAGTGAAAGAGCCTTGCTATTGAGCCAGAGATTCTTCAAGTCAAAGGATATTTTGATAGAGCATGAATGCCTTCAAAGTAACCTCCATTAAACGATAGAGCACCAGGTTATTCTTGAGGTTTACACAAAGAAAATGTGGAAGTTTACCATGGGACACAACATCCTTGTTACATCCTTCAGACTGAAGAATGATTTCGATATTTAAAGCATTGTTTGTTCTATGGAATAAAGGAAGAAACTACCATATACATCCTTTGTAATTACCAATTAACACAAAGAGGAAAATCCTAGAATTTGATCTAGTGAAAGAGCCTTGTTATTGAGCCAGAGATTCTTCAAGTCAAAAAATATTTTGATAGAGCATGAATGCCTTCAAAGTAACCTCCATTAAACGATAGAGCACCAGGTTATTCTTGAGGTTTACACAAAGAAAATGTGGAAGTTTACCATGGGACACAACATCCTTGTTACATCCTTCAGACTGAAGAATGATTTCGATATTTAAAGCATTGTTTGTTCTATGGAATAAAGGAAGAAACTACCATATACATCCTTTGTAATTACCAATTAACACAAAGAGGAAAATCCTAGAATTTGATCTAGTGAAAGAGCCTTGTTATTGAGCCAGAGATTCTTCAAGTCAAAAAATATTTTGATAGAGCATGAATGCCTTCAAAGTAACCTCCATTAAACGATAGAGCACCAGGTTATTCTTGAGGTTTACACAAAGAAAATGTGGAAGTTTACCATGGGACACAACATCCTTGTTACATCCTTCAGACTGAAGAATGATTTCGATATTTAAAGCATTGTTTGTTCTATGGAATAAAGGAAGAAACTACCATATACATCCTTTGTAATTACCAATTAACACAAAGAGGAAAATCCTAGAATTTGATCTAGTGAAAGAGCCTTGTTATTGAGCCAGAGATTCTTCAAGTCAAAGGATATTTTGATAGAGCATGAATGCCTTCAAAGTAACCTCCATTAATCGATAGAGCACCAGGTTATTCTTGAGGTTTACACAAAGAAAATGTGGAAGTTTACCATGGGACACAACTTCCTTGTTACATCCTTCAGACTGAAGAATGATTTCGATATTTAAAGCATTGTTTGTTCTATGGAATAAAGGAAGAAACTACCATATACATCCTTTGTAATTACCAATTAACACAAAGAGGAAAATCCTAGAATTTGATCTAGTGAAAGAGCCTTGCTATTGAGCCAGAGATTCTTCAAGTCAAAGGATATTTTGATAGAGCATGAATGCCTTCAAAGTAACCTCCATTAATCGATAGAGCACCAGGTTATTCTTGAGGTTTACACAAAGAAAATGTGGAAGTTTACCATGGGACACAACATCCTTGTTACATCCTTCAGACTGAAGAATGATTTCGATATTTAAAGCATTGTTTGTTCTATGGAATAAAGGAAGAAACTACCATATACATCCTTTGTAATTACCAATTAACACAAAGAGGAAAATCCTAGAATTTGATCTAGTGAAAGAGCCTTGTTATTGAGCCAGAGATTCTTCAAGTCAAAAAATATTTTGATAGAGCATGAATGCCTTCAAAGTAACCTCCATTAAACGATAGAGCACCAGGTTATTCTTGAGGTTTACACAAAGAAAATGTGGAAGTTTACCATGGGACACAACATCCTTGTTACATCCTTCAGACTGAAGAATGATTTCGATATTTAAAGCATTGTTTGTTCTATGGAATAAAGGAAGAAACTACCATATACATCCTTTGTAATTACCAATTAACACAAAGAGGAAAATCCTAGAATTTGATCTAGTGAAAGAGCCTTGCTATTGAGCCAGAGATTCTTCAAGTCAAAGGATATTTTGATAGAGCATGAATGCCTTCAAAGTAACCTCCATTAATCGATAGAGCACCAGGTTATTCTTGAGGTTTACACAAAGAAAATGTGGAAGTTTACCATGGGACACAACATCCTTGTTACATCCTTCAGACTGAAGAATGATTTCGATATTTAAAGCATTGTTTGTTCTATGGAATAAAGGAAGAAACTACCATATACATCCTTTGTAATTACCAATTAACACAAAGAGGAAAATCCTAGAATTTGATTTAGTGAAAGAGCCTTGCTATTGAGCCAGAGATTCTTCAAGTCAAAGGATATTTTGATAGAGCATGAATGCCTTCAAAGTAACCTCCATTAATCGATAGAGCACCAGGTTATTCTGGAGGTTTACACAAAGAAAATGTGGAAGTTTACCATGGGACACAACATCCTTGTTACATCCTTCAGACTGAAGAATGATTTCGATATTTAAAGCATTGTTTGTTCTATGGAATAAAGGAAGAAACTACCATATACATCCTTTGTAATTACCAATTAACACAAAGAGGAAAATCCTAGAATTTGATCTAGTGAAAGAGCCTTGCTATTGAGCCAGAGATTCTTCAAGTCAAAGGATATTTTGATAGAGCATGAATGCCTTCAAAGTAACCTCCATTAATCGATAGAGCACCAGGTTATTCTGGAGGTTTACACAAAGAAAATGTGGAAGTTTACCATGGGACACAACATCCTTGTTACATCCTTCAGACTGAAGAATGATTTCGATATTTAAAGCATTGTTTGTTCTATGGAATAAAGGAAGAAACTACCATATACATCCTTTGTAATTACCAATTAACACAAAGAGGAAAATCCTAGAATTTGATCTAGTGAAAGAGCCTTGCTATTGAGCCAGAGATTCTTCAAGTCAAAGGATATTTTGATAGAGCATGAATGCCTTCAAAGTAACCTCCATTAATCGATAGAGCACCAGGTTATTCTTGAGGTTTACACAAAGAAAATGTGGAAGTTTACCATGGGACACAACATCCTTGTTACATCCTTCAGACTGAAGAATGATTTCGATATTTAAAGCATTGTTTGTTCTATGGAATAAAGGAAGAAACTACCATATACATCCTTTGTAATTACCAATTAACACAAAGAGGAAAATCCTAGAATTTGATTTAGTGAAAGAGCCTTGCTATTGAGCCAGAGATTCTTCAAGTCAAAGGATATTTTGATAGAGCATGAATGCCTTCAAAGTAACCTCCATTAATCGATAGAGCACCAGGTTATTCTGGAGGTTTACACAAAGAAAATGTGGAAGTTTACCATGGGACACAACATCCTTGTTACATCCTTCAGACTGAAGAATGATTTCGATATTTAAAGCATTGTTTGTTCTATGGAATAAAGGAAGAAACTACCATATACATCCTTTGTAATTACCAATTAACACAAAGAGGAAAATCCTAGAATTTGATTTAGTGAAAGAGCCTTGCTATTGAGCCAGAGATTCTTCAAGTCAAAGGATATTTTGATAGAGCATGAATGCCTTCAAAGTAACCTCCATTAATCGATAGAGCACCAGGTTATTCTTGAGGTTTACACAAAGAAAATGTGGAAGTTTACCATGGGACACAACATCCTTGTTACATCCTTCAGACTGAAGAATGATTTCGATATTTAAAGCATTGTTTGTTCTATGGAATAAAGGAAGAAACTACCATATACATCCTTTGTAATTACCAATTAACACAAAGAGGAAAATCCTAGAATTTGATTTAGTGAAAGAGCCTTGCTATTGAGCCAGAGATTCTTCAAGTCAAAGGATATTTTGATAGAGCATGAATGCCTTCAAAGTAACCTCCATTAATCGATAGAGCACCAGGTTATTCTTGAGGTTTACACAAAGAAAATGTGGAAGTTTACCATGGGACACAACATCCTTGTTACATCCTTCAGACTGAAGAATGATTTCGATATTTAAAGCATTGTTTGTTCTATGGAATAAAGGAAGAAACTACCATATACATCCTTTGTAATTACCAATTAACACAAAGAGGAAAATCCTAGAATTTGATCTAGTGAAAGAGCCTTGCTATTGAGCCAGAGATTCTTCAAGTCAAAGGATATTTTGATAGAGCATGAATGCCTTCAAAGTAACCTCCATTAATCGATAGAGCACCAGGTTATTCTTGAGGTTTACACAAAGAAAATGTGGAAGTTTACCATGGGACACAACTTCCTTGTTACATCCTTCAGACTGAAGAATGATTTCGATATTTAAAGTACTGTTTGTTCTATGGAATAAAGGAAGAAACTACCATATACATCCTTTGTAATTACCAATTAACACAAAGAGGAAAATCCTAGAATTTGATCTAGTGAAAGAGCCTTGTTATTGAGCCAGAGATTCTTCAAGTCAAAAAATATTTTGATAGAGCATGAATGCCTTCAAAGTAACCTCCATTAAACGATAGAGCACCAGGTTATTCTTGAGGTTTACACAAAGAAAATGTGGAAGTTTACCATGGGACACAACATCCTTGTTACATCCTTCAGACTGAAGAATGATTTCGATATTTAAAGCATTGTTTGTTCTATGGAATGAAGGAAGAAACTACCATATACATCCTTTGTAATTACCAATTAACACAAAGAGGAAAATCCTAGAATTTGATCTAGTGAAAGAGCCTTGTTATTGAGCCAGAGATTCTTCAAGTCAAAAAATATTTTGATAGAGCATGAATGCCTTCAAAGTAACCTCCATTAAACGATAGAGCACCAGGTTATTCTTGAGGTTTACACAAAGAAAATGTGGAAGTTTACCATGGGACACAACATCCTTGTTACATCCTTCAGACTGAAGAATGATTTCGATATTTAAAGTACTGTTTGTTCTATGGAATAAAGGAAGAAACTACCATATACATCCTTTGTAATTACCAATTAACACAAAGAGGAAAATCCTAGAATTTGATCTAGTGAAAGAGCCTTGTTATTGAGCCAGAGATTCTTCAAGTCAAAAAATATTTTGATAGAGCATGAATGCCTTCAAAGTAACCTCCATTAAACGATAGAGCACCAGGGTATTCTTGAGGTTTACACAAAGAAAATGTGGAAGTTTACCATGGGACACAACTTCCTTGTTACATCCTTCAGACTGAAGAATGATTTCGATATTTAAAGCATTGTTTGTTCTATGGAATAAAGGAAGAAACTACCATATACATCCTTTGTAATTACCAATTAACACAAAGAGGAAAATCCTAGAATTTGATCTAGTGAAAGAGCCTTGCTATTGAGCCAGAGATTCTTCAAGTCAAAGGATATTTTGATAGAGCATGAATGCCTTCAAAGTAACCTCCATTAATCGATAGAGCACCAGGTTATTCTTGAGGTTTACACAAAGAAAATGTGGAAGTTTACCATGGGACACAACTTCCTTGTTACATCCTTCAGACTGAAGAATGATTTCGATATTTAAAGCACTGTTTGTTCTATGGAATAAAGGAAGAAACTACCATATACATCCTTTGTAATTACCAATTAACACAAAGAGGAAAATCCTAGAATTTGATCTAGTGAAAGAGCCTTGCTATTGAGCCAGAGATTCTTCAAGTCAAAGGATATTTTGATAGAGCATGAATGCCTTCAAAGTAACCTCCATTAATCGATAGAGCACCAGGTTATTCTTGAGGTTTACACAAAGAAAATGTGGAAGTTTACCATGGGACACAACATCCTTGTTACATCCTTCAGACTGAAGAATGATTTCGATATTTAAAGCATTGTTTGTTCTATGGAATAAAGGAAGAAACTACCATATACATCCTTTGTAATTACCAATTAACACAAAGAGGAAAATCCTAGAATTTGATCTAGTGAAAGAGCCTTGCTATTGAGCCAGAGATTCTTCAAGTCAAAGGATATTTTGATAGAGCATGAATGCCTTCAAAGTAACCTCCATTAATCGATAGAGCACCAGGTTATTCTGGAGGTTTACACAAAGAAAATGTGGAAGTTTACCATGGGACACAACATCCTTGTTACATCCTTCAGACTGAAGAATGATTTCGATATTTAAAGCATTGTTTGTTCTATGGAATGAAGGAAGAAACTACCATATACATCCTTTGTAATTACCAATTAACACAAAGAGGAAAATCCTAGAATTTGATCTAGTGAAAGAGCCTTGTTATTGAGCCAGAGATTCTTCAAGTCAAAAAATATTTTGATAGAGCATGAATGCCTTCAAAGTAACCTCCATTAAACGATAGAGCACCAGGTTATTCTTGAGGTTTACACAAAGAAAATGTGGAAGTTTACCATGGGACACAACATCCTTGTTACATCCTTCAGACTGAAGAATGATTTCGATATTTAAAGTACTGTTTGTTCTATGGAATAAAGGAAGAAACTACCATATACATCCTTTGTAATTACCAATTAACACAAAGAGGAAAATCCTAGAATTTGATCTAGTGAAAGAGCCTTGTTATTGAGCCAGAGATTCTTCAAGTCAAAAAATATTTTGATAGAGCATGAATGCCTTCAAAGTAACCTCCATTAAACGATAGAGCACCAGGGTATTCTTGAGGTTTACACAAAGAAAATGTGGAAGTTTACCATGGGACACAACTTCCTTGTTACATCCTTCAGACTGAAGAATGATTTCGATATTTAAAGCATTGTTTGTTCTATGGAATAAAGGAAGAAACTACCATATACATCCTTTGTAATTACCAATTAACACAAAGAGGAAAATCCTAGAATTTGATCTAGTGAAAGAGCCTTGCTATTGAGCCAGAGATTCTTCAAGTCAAAGGATATTTTGATAGAGCATGAATGCCTTCAAAGTAACCTCCATTAATCGATAGAGCACCAGGTTATTCTTGAGGTTTACACAAAGAAAATGTGGAAGTTTACCATGGGACACAACTTCCTTGTTACATCCTTCAGACTGAAGAATGATTTCGATATTTAAAGCACTGTTTGTTCTATGGAATAAAGGAAGAAACTACCATATACATCCTTTGTAATTACCAATTAACACAAAGAGGAAAATCCTAGAATTTGATCTAGTGAAAGAGCCTTGCTATTGAGCCAGAGATTCTTCAAGTCAAAGGATATTTTGATAGAGCATGAATGCCTTCAAAGTAACCTCCATTAATCGATAGAGCACCAGGTTATTCTTGAGGTTTACACAAAGAAAATGTGGAAGTTTACCATGGGACACAACATCCTTGTTACATCCTTCAGACTGAAGAATGATTTCGATATTTAAAGCATTGTTTGTTCTATGGAATAAAGGAAGAAACTACCATATACATCCTTTGTAATTACCAATTAACACAAAGAGGAAAATCCTAGAATTTGATCTAGTGAAAGAGCCTTGCTATTGAGCCAGAGATTCTTCAAGTCAAAGGATATTTTGATAGAGCATGAATGCCTTCAAAGTAACCTCCATTAATCGATAGAGCACCAGGTTATTCTGGAGGTTTACACAAAGAAAATGTGGAAGTTTACCATGGGACACAACATCCTTGTTACATCCTTCAGACTGAAGAATGATTTCGATATTTAAAGCATTGTTTGTTCTATGGAA
Source organism: Diorhabda carinulata (assembly GCF_026250575.1). NCBI lineage: Eukaryota > Metazoa > Arthropoda > Insecta > Coleoptera > Chrysomelidae > Diorhabda > Diorhabda carinulata. Next base: position 15,661,772 of record NC_079469.1, on the reverse strand, counting down.
TAAAGGAAGAAACTACCATATACATCCTTTGTAATTACCAATTAACACAAAGAGGAAAATCCTAGAATTTGATCTAGTGAAAGAGCCTTGCTATTGAGCCAGAGATTCTTCAAGTCAAAGGATATTTTGATAGAGCATGAATGCCTTCAAAGTAACCTCCATTAATCGATAGAGCACTAAGTTATTCTTAATTCTAGCATTTGATCTAACGAAATAATCTTCCTATAAAGCTAGAGGCTCCCCAAGCCTGGAAAACTTCAACAGACAAGAACTGAGATGACCAAGGGGATTATTCAGGGAGATAATACCGAAATGATTCCCCCGTTGACGCTTTCGCTATTGATGATGCTTAGAATCTTTGATTACGTCGTACTGGATGTTAGACTGATCTGTTACGAAACGTAGAGACCGCGTAACCTCACTTTTCAGTGCACTTGTAGCCATGAGCGAAAAGTGTCTGTTGGGAATTATTGCAAGACCCTTCTTATAGTCCCGATTTGTGACCATGCGACTGATTTTTACAAAAAAGGCATCCGAAAGCTTCCGGATTGTGTGAGAGAAACCATCTGGAACAACTAAATTTATTAGAGGAGAATAGGGGGTTTGAATTTGTACGAGAAAATATTTTTGGTAACTATAAATACCAAATTATAGGAAAATCGTTTATAACATGTTTTAATATTCAAGGGAACTATGGAAAGGGAGAAGAACAGCACTTTCATCAGGTTCTAAAAGTAATGGAAGACATATTAGGGTTGGTAAGATTGTCAGATTGAACTTTCACGTTTCCTGGTTTTCTTAATGTGAGAAAATTAAAAAAAAAACGGAACCAAAAGCTAACAACCATCTTACATGAAAATTTCAACAATTCGACCATTTTGAATACGAATATGGACGTCAAAATTGACGTATTTTTTGGCGTCTTCTAGAACTCACTCAACATTTATTTGTACAACGGAAATAAATCTGCAGACTCGATAATCAACTTCAAACCTACTTCATAAGAAAAAAAAAATAATAAATTACAGTTTTATTTTTCGGTTATAAAAAACTGTGAATATTAAAATAAGTCACTCGATCTTATATACCATTTTGATAACCAACCATAGTTGAGGTTAGTTGAAGGGCGTCAGGTAGAAAAAGGAAAATGTCCCAGCGAATAAACTTCATAATTCTATTAACACGTACACTGCCGACTAATTATATCATCAACCGTATTGTTATACGAGGTGTAACTGATAAGTAACGAGACTAGTACTGCTATAGAAAAAGTACGCAAGCGCCAAAGGTTAACGACCGTCGGCTGTTTAACCTGAAGCTTCCACTTTCGAATACGATGTCTACGTGTCTATAGACAAACCGGTGTAGCCGTTAAGTGAAAATAAGCAAATCAAAATAAAGATGAAGGTGAAAATGTTGAGTAACATTATTGTATCTACGTTTTTACTGAACTTCGTGAAAGAATAAGGAAAAAACTACTCAAATGGTGGAAGGAGATGTCATGACATCCGGCCCATTCCACAGTGTACGTCAAGAAGCTCCTTTCTGGAGCATATATAAGAACACGAGTACGCAAATCATCAAATATTAAAGCTCTTAGAAGATATCAACGTAGACCTCGAAAAGATCTCTAGATGGAAGGACACGGTCGACCTGAAACTAGCGCGGCACAGAACTTAGGAGTCATGATTGTTGCCAGACTAAATTTCAAGAAACAAGCAGAACTCGTGAGCTTTAGGAGGTCCGAAACAGAAGGTGTCGTAGGTGGACATATCTGTGGTATTCCCATCTGGGACGAGACATTACAGGTGCAGGAACCAGGAGGGAGAGTCGCTTCGGTGTTTCGGTTGAGTGCCCTGAAAGTTGCCAGCGCAGGTGCATGGGAAATGTCCCGAGTTCGACATGGCAAGCAGAGCACTAGGTCCTGAAGATAAGTAACAGTATTTTTTACCCAAATCTCAATAATAATAAGAATAAACACGAAACTTCGAAATGCTTTCGCTTATAGTCATTCTGGTACAACGTAGAACTTAGCAGATTAGTTGAAAAATGAAGTTGAAGTTTTTGGATTAGGAGCAAGTCCATTGTTTGGAAAAATCCATTTATAAATGAAAAAACTTTTAGTTTTTGCCTCAATACTGGGTGTTCTCGATCTTAGGCGTGAAATGGTTATTAATAATACCAGGGAGCTCAAAAGAATAAGATTTTGAATGTAATTTTCGAATATTTCGACTATTTCTCTTATCCTCATTATTATTAGTATATAAATGCAAAAAATATCACAGTTTAATAATTTTCTATCAACAGAAATGAAAAAAAAAAATCCTAACTGGACATAACCGGTTCGTTATGTTCTCAGATGGACATTACCTGTCTATACCTGACACCCTGTCACTTAAAGATGTTAAAACTTTTCCGAAATTCTATTTTTTCAAATAAAAAAAAAAGATTGTTGTCAACCCGTGTGTCCTACAAGGTAGTAGTGCTTGTTTTCATGAAGGAAATGACCCTAAATCGGGCAAAATAAAAAGGATAAGTACTTGGGACCGAATAAGGAATGATGACATAAGAGAAAAATTGGGCGTACAGGATGTGGCGAGATGGGTCAGGGCACGAAAAACATTCTGGAAGGATGCCAGAAGACAGATGGGCCAAAACTGTAGGCAGACCACCAAAGAGGTGGTACTAGAGCTGGAGTTCGGCTTCTCAGGAAGATCCAAACGTACAGGACCTGGTCCTATTGAAAGAGGAAGAAGAAGAAGACTTGGTAGTGATGGTGGAAGCCAGCGCTGAACAATTGTCCACGAAAACTACCAGAGGATAGAAGAAAATCGATATTGGAACATATGACAAGAACTGCGGTAAAAAACCATCAACTGTATGGTAAGAATCACTTCTTAGGACACGCAAATTCGTAGGTCAGAGTTGCTCAAGTAGTCAGTGATTCTACCCCACGATATTTCGCGTTAATAAGTCTCCAGCTTCGTGTGTATTGTGGAGAGATATAACGCAAGTTGGTAGATCGGGATTGCTCACAAGGTAGTGACTCTTCTTCATGATAATTCGTCTCCAAGGTGAGTTTTGAGTTCAACGGCTTGTGTACCCTACAAATCTACCTTTTGGGTTGGTTGCTAGAAACTCGGACGTTTAATTTAAGGATAAGGTGAAGGGTTTGTTTCGGTTACAACTACAGAAATAAAAAGGAACGAGGAATCTTCCTGTTAGTTGATTAGAGGGATAGTTGGGGGTTATAAGCATTAGTCGACGTTCTTCTTTCGTTTTTGTTCACTCTCTTTTCTTTTTCAGTACTTTTTTCCTACCTAAACGATTTTCTTATTATCCAATCACAGCTGGTTATTTCGACTGTTCTTGGGCTCTTCTACAAGATTCACAACAATTTGTTACGTAGTAAGGATAATGACATAATCTCGCTTGTACGGCCAATTTGCATTTGTGGATTTTGTCCACGCAGTATCCTTAAAAATAAAACAATAGATTAATGCCGAGGGTTAAACCATTTACTCTACCCATGAGGTGCACCAAAAGTAACTAAGTAACTAAGCAAAAGTCAAAAGGACGACAAGTAAAACAGATTTTAATTTATGCAAGGTGTCTAAAAAGAAAATTCACCTTTGAATTGCTTACCATATAATCATGAGTGTCTTGGGAATTTAGTCGCCAACGCTCGTCACTTAAATGATGCGTCAGGCACTAGACTGATTGAAAAATAAATCGAGAAGTTTCAAGACTGAATAAATAAAAAACCCAGATCTCCCAAGGTCTTCCAGAACGATCGCTAATGTAGTGGTACTCGAGCCTTACTTTATTTCGTGTTTCGCACAAAGATTTAAGGCTGCACCCTTACAAAATTCAGTTGGTGCAGGAATTAAAGCTTCACGATTATTATCGAAGGCTTGACTTTGCAAATCAGCGTTTTCCAACGTTTACCAACGAAACTTTAATGGTTCCAGCAGCGCTTCGTGAATTTTTTTCTGGTAAATTGATCTCCAGAAGATGTGACTTAAGTTGGCCTCTACGCAGTTCCGATTCAATACCTATGAACTTTTTCCTATGGGGTTGTGTTAAATCTAAAGTTTACGCTAAGAAACTGACTTTTCTGTTACGAAATGGTAGCCATCACGAAGAATATATGCCGAACCGTCTTAGGCAGTTGTAGTACTCGTGAGCGCCATGTTATTTTCAAGAAATGAATTCTCAAGCAATGTATTTTGATGTGTAATGAATATTTTTTTCAATAACCTCTGTATGTTGCTTAAAAATGGTTTTGCTTTTGAATGCGAACTATCTTTTGAAACACCTTTAGGTTCACAATAGTAATTGAGGCACTTACTTTTTACTAAATTGCGTGTACCTGATACGGATTGCATAAAAAGGTTAGAAAAAAACAATAGTTCAAAGGAATTTGCAATATTAATGTCAAATAATTGAAATTTGCAGTATAAAACTTGGCAACGCTGTCAGTTATTCCAATCAGATTGAGTATAAGTTGGTTCAGGTGATTTGGAGAGTGAAAATAAGCTATAAAAGTTAACAAAACTATCGATTCTGATTAGAATCCTAATCTGTAGGCAGCAACCATTTATACGTCAGATCCCCTTAAAACTATCAATTTACATACACTTTCGTCTTAAAGATCTTGTGAAGACATTTCGACGTCTCACATGTGATTTGAATGCATCAACCGCTTCTTCTTTTCTTTTCCAAACGTCAAACGTTGCGAACGAGACGGCGGCCGGCGCGGCAACGGCAAGTTTCGACGTGTTGTACCGAATATCGAATAAGTTTTTAAGACTAACAGTCGCTGAGCTCCTAAAAACATTATCTGCCCAAAGTAGACGTCCGTTGAGCCTCCGTGGACTCCTGATGGTCCACATGGACCCCTTTGGGAATGACAACGTATAAGGGTCAATTCTAAATGGTATACAAGCGTTTGTTTGCCAGCAGTATTCGAAAATATCGGGAAAGGTTTATCATTAACGTTTTCCCGAACTTTGTACGGCAAATGGCAGAAAATCAACATTCAACGACTGATTGTACATTATGTAAACTATCTACTCCATAAATATTTTACGTTCTCCATTAATCTCATGAATATCCTTCACTAATTATATTAATTATTTGAAAATAATGATTAAAACGATATACTATGTTGCCAAGTCTTATTCTACGTCAAAATTAAGTGAAAGGTTAAACTTACGATCAATTGGTTCGTCTTGAACAGGTTTGTATCTCCCCTTGCTATCCGATTCACAAGGACACGTCCTTTTTCCCACTGGTTTATCGTTTTCCGGACATCCTTCGACGTTTCTTCCGTACGGATCCAAACATCTTATTTCTCTCCTCTGGATACCGATCGGACAAGTACCTATACGCTCAAAATATGTTAAAAAATACATTGGATGACGGGAAGGATTTTTTTTTCACCTTCGCATTGCCTCCAATCGCCGAAATACCAACGGGGAGGGCAAGTACCATCGCAGGCTTGTTCCTCGTTAGGTTTCAAGTGAGATGGGCAGGTTATGTCGTTGACTATATGGGGGGCTCCTCGAATTTTTACGACGCACACAACTTCGCGTTTCTGTTTCGCTCTACCGGAGCACGCGTCCGAACAAGGACCCCATGGACCTAAACGTGTGATTAGAAGAAAAAAAAAATCATCCGATATATTAAGATACAAAAGTGGCAAGAATAAATGTAATGGGACAAGCTGTACATGGAAAAATAGTAGCTACATCATAGCAAAGCGTTTCTAGTCATTGATAGAATGGGAAAATATACTGAGTGTTGCTTAAAATCAGTTCAAAAATGGTCTTAAATTGCAAAAAAATTCATCAATAATTTCATGGAAACAACAGATGTAATGGGACAAGCTGTACATGGAATTATAGTTACTACTGTATATAAAGACGTTCCCAGTTATTGAAAGAATAGGAAAATATACCGGGTGTTGCTTAAAATCGGTTCAAAAATGGTCTTAAATTGCAAAAAAATTCATCAATAATTTCATGGAAACAACAGATGTAATGGGACAAGCTGTACATGGAAAAATAGTAGCTACATCATAGCAAAGCGTTTCTAGTTATTGAAAGAATGGAATAATATATTGGGTGTTGCTTTAAATCGATTTAAAAATAGTCTAGAATGGAGAAAAGTGAATGGAAACATTACATTTGATCCTCAAACTCCTCCATTTACCCGACATTATTCCTCTCGACTTTTTACCGTTCCTAAATTGAAAACTATTCAGAAAAGAAGCCATTTTAGGAGAACAAAAATCATTGAAACGCTTATACCTAACCAGTTAATCAACTTAGTCATTCGTAGACCTAATCATAGTATACGTGGAAGTTGGTTATCGCCCGAAGGAAAATCCCAGAATGTGATCTAGTCTTCCTGCCTTCTCCTTCTTCCATAAAAAACTAATCAGAGCTCACGTAGAAGCTGGTTATCGTTAACCCAACAAAACTCTTCAATCTACGAAGAAGAGTCCTACAATTTGACCTAGTGGAAAAGCTCGGCATAGCCAACAACGCCTGGAAGAGTCTTCACTTCTGTTGGTTACGACGAAGGCAACCAAGAGGACTGTATAAAAGAATTTCCCGAATTCCTTCCAAGTAAGCCGACCAGCCAAAGGTTATTCCAATATCGGAGCTCCAGGAGTCAAAGAATCGTCTCCAAGAAGACACCTCGTCAGCGAATTTTTGCATTGAAGTACAAATAGTTGCATTATTCACTACTGGTCAAACTTTGCTGTCTGTTTTAAGGAATTTCACGCGTGGAAAATGTATTATTTCAAACGAAGAAGTTAGGGAAGCAAAAACTTTCACAACCTACACCAAAATGTTTTATTGGAACTGACGCTTGGAGTAAACACATACTGGTGATGACGATATAAATATCGAGATGAGATAAATTGATACTTACCGCTAAACCATTGCGCATTACATTGTTTTTCACTAGAACAAGCTCTAGATAATTCGGGTTTGGTCTCTGTTGGACAAGCGTCTTTTTCTTGTAGTCCGCATACTGCCGTACGCGTTTGTATGCCGGTACCACAAGCTTCTGAACACTGACTCCAATCCGACAATAACCACGTCGATATTGATCTACTGGCGGACGAATGATAAGCCGTTTCACGTGCAGTACACGATTCCATTTCGCAGTATTCCACGTGTGTCGGTCTATCTTCAGATGAACATCGACCAGACGGGCAAGTAACTGATCTAGTTCGATGACCGGTACCACACGTTACCGAACACTGAAATTATCCATAAAATATGAAAAGATTACTTTAAAGACCGTTACGAAATGCCGAGGAACGTCAACATTGACTCATTATGACGTTGTGAATCTTCAATTTGGTTATGGAATTGTAGAGTAAAATATGGTTAGTAATAGTACCACAGTCTACCTGGTTAACCAATACCTTCTAAATCTTCGAATCTCTTGTAAGCAAGAACAAGATTAAGATCATATGGTCTGGGTTTTACTTGAGCACTTTAACTGTAATTTTTGACTTTTTTGGTCTGGATCTTTAGGATTGATCTTGCTCTTCCTTATTCAGCAAAGATTTTGGTCTTCTCTATAGCTTTGGCTCTTGGTTTCGCTTATTTAAAATTGATCTTGGTTTTAATTTTGATTGCTGGGTTTCGCTTATTGCGTCTTGAGTTATTTCGGCACTAGACTGATCTTTCTTCATGTTTTTGGGCATGATATTGGTCTTCCTTTTACGCTATGGGTCTTCGTGTTTCTTATTAATGATGTGGGTCTTCCTTTTTCGGTCTGAGTGTTTAGGATTGATCTTGGTCTTCGCTATTCAGTACTGATTTTGATCTTCTCTATCGTCTTGGGTCTTGGTCTCGCTTATTTAAGATCGATCTTGGTTTTGGTCTTGATTGCTGGGTTTCGCTTATTGCGTCTTGAGTTATTTAGGCACTAGACTGAACTTTCTTCATGTTTTTGGGCATGATATTGGTCTTCCTTTTACGCTATGGGTCTTCGTGTTTCTTATTAATGATGTGGGTCTTCCTTTTTCGGTCTGAGTGTTTAGGATTGATCTTGGTCTTCGCTATTCAGTACTGATTTTGATCTTCTCTATTTTCTTGGGTCTTGGTCTCGCTTATTTAAGATCGATCTTGGTTTTGGTCTTGATTGCTGGGTTTCGCTTATTGCGTCTTGAGTTACTTAGGCACTAGACTGAACTTTCTTCATGTTTTTGGGCATGATATTGGTCTTCCTTTTACGCTATGGGTCTTCGTGTTTCTTATTAATGATGTGGGTCTTCCTTTTTCGGTGTGAGTGTTTAGGATTGATCTTGGTCTTCGCTATTCAGTACTGATTTCGATCTTCTCTATCGGCTTGGGTCTTGGTCTCGCTTATTTAAGATCGATCTTGGTTTTGGTCTTGATTGCTGGGTTTCGCTTATTGCGTCTTGAGTTATTTAGGCACTAGACTGAACTTTCTTCATGTTTTTGGGCATGATATTGGTCTTCCTTTTACGCTATGGGTCTTCGTGTTTCTTATTAATGATGTGGGTCTTCCTTTTTCGGTGTGAGTGTTTAGGATTGATCTTGGTCTTCGCTATTCAGTACTGATTTTGATCTTCTCTATCGTCTTGGGTCTTGGTCTCGCTTATTTAAGATCGATCTTGGTTTTGGTCTTGATTGCTGGGTTTCGCTTATTGCGTCTTGAGTTATTTAGGCACTAGACTGATCTTTCTTCATGTTTTTGGGCATGATATTGGTCTTCCTTTTACGCTATGGGTCTTCGTGTTTCTTATTAATGATGTGGGTCTTCCTTTTTCGGTCTGAGTGTTTAGGATTGATCTTGGTCTTCGCTATTCAGTACTGATTTTGATCTTCTCTATTTTCTTGGGTCTTGGTCTCGCTTATTTAAGATCGATCTTGGTTTTGGTCTTGATTGCTGGGTTTCGCTTATTGCGTCTTTAGTTACTTAGGCACTAGACTGAACTTTCTTCATGTTTTTGGGCATGATATTGGTCTTCCTTTTACGCTATGGGTCTTCGTGTTTCTTATTAATGATGTGGGTCTTCCTTTTTCGGTGTGAGTGTTTAGGATTGATCTTGGTCTTCGCTATTCAGTACTGATTTTGATCTTCTCTATCGTCTTGGGTCTTGGTCTCGCTTATTTAAGATCGATCTTGGTTTTGGTCTTGATTGCTGGGTTTCGCTTATTGCGTCTTGAGTTATTTAGGCACTAGACTGATCTTTCTTCATGTTTTTGGGCATGATATTGGTCTTCCTTTTACGCTATGGGTCTTCGTGTTTCTTATTAATGATGTGGGTCTTCCTTTTTCGGTCTGAGTGTTTAGGATTGATCTTGGTCTTCGCTATTCAGTACTGATTTCGATCTTCTCTATCGGCTTGGGTCTTGGTCTCGCTTATTTAAGATCGATCTTGGTTTTGGTCTTGATTGCTGGGTTTCGCTTATTGCGTCTTGAGTTACTTAGGCACTAGACTGATCTTTCTTCATGTTTTTGGGCATGATATTGGTCTTCCTTTTACGCTATGGGTCTTCGTGTTTCTTATTAATGATGTGGGTCTTCCTTTTTCGGTCTGAGTGTTTAGGATTGATCTTGGTCTTCGCTATTCAGTACTGATTTTGATCTTCTCTATCGTCTTGGGTCTTGGTCTCGCTTATTTAAGATCGATCTTGGTTTTGGTCTTGATTGCTGGGTTTCGCTTATTGCGTCTTGAGTTATTTAGGCACTAGACTGATCTTTCTTCATGTTTTTGGGCATGATATTGGTCTTCCTTTTACGCTATGGGTCTTCGTGTTTCTTATTAATGATGTGGGTCTTCCTTTTTCGGTGTGAGTGTTTAGGATTGATCTTGGTCTTCGCTATTCAGTACTGATTTTGATCTTCTCTATCGTCTTGGGTCTTGGTCTCGCTTATTTAAGATCGATCTTGGTTTTGGTCTTGATTGCTGGGTTTCGCTTATTGCGTCTTGAGTTATTTAGGCACTAGACTGAACTTTCTTCATGTTTTTGGGCATGATATTGGTCTTCCTTTTACGCTATGGGTCTTCGTGTTTCTTATTAATGATGTGGGTCTTCCTTTTTCGGTCTGAGTGTTTAGGATTGATCTTGGTCTTCGCTATTCAGTACTGATTTTGATCTTCTCTATCTTCTTGGGTCTTGGTCTCGCTTATTTAAGATCGATCTTGGTTTTGGTCTTGATTGCTGGGTTTCGCTTATTGCGTCTTGAGTTATTTAGGCACTAGACTGAACTTTCTTCATGTTTTTGGGCATGATATTGGTCTTCCTTTTACGCTATGGGTCTTCGTGTTTCTTATTAATGATGTGGGTCTTCCTTTTTCGGTCTGAGTGTTTAGGATTGATCTTGGTCTTCGCTATTCAGTACTGATTTTGATCTTCTCTATCGTCTTGGGTCTTGGTCTCGCTTATTTAAGATCGATCTTGGTTTTGGTCTTGATTGCTGGGTTTCGCTTATTGCGTCTTGAGTTATTTAGGCACTAGACTGATCTTTCTTCATGTTTTTGGGCATGATATTGGTCTTCCTTTTACGCTATGGGTCTTCGTGTTTCTTATTAATGATGTGGGTCTTCCTTTTTCGGTCTGAGTGTTTAGGATTGATCTTGGTCTTCGCTATTCAGTACTGATTTTGATCTTCTCTATCGTCTTGGGTCTTGGTCTCGCTTATTTAAGATCGATCTTGGTTTTGGTCTTGATTGCTGGGTTTCGCTTATTGCGTCTTGAGTTATTTAGGCACTAGACTGATCTTTCTTCATGTTTTTGGGCATGATATTGGTCTTCCTTTTACGCTCTGGGTCTTCGTGTTTCTTATTAATGATTAATTAATGATGTTGGTCTTCCTTTTTCGGTCTGAGTGTTCAGGATTGATCTTGGTCTTCGCTATTCAATACTGATTTAGCTCCTATTGAGCATACAAACTTTCACTGGTTTTTCACTTATATTTATGAAAATTTCTCCCAAAATTATCGTAATAATAAAAAATAATGGGAATGATACTTACCGAAGACCAAGGTCCAGTTTCCCAATCATATTTATCTTCGTTTCCATTGAAATTCCGTGGTAGCTCGTTATCGTTGGTATTATCACAAAAATCTCCTTTACAAGGTCTGGTTGGCGCCGTAGGTTTCGGTTTCAAACACAACGCTTCGTTAACAACAACAGAATCTCTTTTACATTGAGGCGTATATTTTTGTACTCCCTCGCCGCACGAAACGCTGCACTGACTCCAATGGAATTCCCACGAAGGAGGACAGGGATCAGTATTGCACGCTATAGGTGCCGGTAAAGGAGAATGAATATGGGAACATCTTCTATCCGGTGCAGGTGCCTGCGAATGTCCGAAATCTCTGACGCAACTTCTTACGTAACTTTGCAAACCTGGAATTTTGAAAATTTGACTCGGAAATTGTTGTGATTAACCTGAATTCTGAATTATGAGACTACACTCACCTCCGCCGCAAGATTTAGAACAGGCAGTGAGTCCAGTCAATTTCCAAGTGAAATGTTTTCTTCTTAATCTCGGTCTTCGAATGACTGGTATCGGAATGGGAGGTCTAGCTTCGTCTCTTTGTGTTAAAGAAGTGTTAAAAGCTAAACTGTCGATTTGTTTCGTTTCCAAAACGGTCGGTTCGATTATGTTCGGTCGTTTCATAAGCGGCGGTGCCAAATCGGCAATAATCGGTAGGGAGTAACCGTATTTGATACCGGGATTCGACTGATAGTTGACAATCTATAGAATCACAAGTTTTTTTATTATTATCGTCAAACACAAATTAAAGAGTTTAATACGAGACGAAAAACTAGATTTCCCTTTATATTTTGACATAATTGACGTTTAGATCAATGTTTTTTTGCACCCTATTTGAGCCAGATTTGGTTCGAGTAACTTTGAGTGTTGCCAAGTGTAATCAAGCCAAATCCTTGAGCTTTTCTTGCAATTACATCATTACATAATTCTTTGGAAGAGGTAAATTCTATTCCTTGGTCAATCTGTTGATGTTCTTTCACAATTTTGATCTTCGTATAGTTGGAAGATCTCCTCTAAATCATTTGCAAATATTGTTGCTATTTCCTCAATGGGATTTGCCTCAACCTTTAGTACCCTTCCAAACCAAGCACTCAGTACTGATGTTGTATTTCTATTTTGAGTCTTTACTGGGAATATTTTCATGTTTTGTGCTGCAACGCTAAGAGATGTCAATAGGATAGTTGTTTCCAATCGTCTTTCTATTTACACCAAGTGAAATTTCCTTTGGATATTGTCATTTTACCTGCTGTATTTGCCATACAGGTTATCCAGGTCGAGATATTATCACCTCTACGTTTTTGGTCGAATCTTTTCAAGTATATTCGATCACCTCCTTCGAAGGTCATCTACAACTCTTAGTGGTCTCTGCTGTTTGTTTTCATAGGTATATCGAGAGCACCCACTATCACCAATCATTTTTCTTCTGGCACATTCAATTTGAGTGCACTAAGCAACAAATCAAATCAATCAAATCAAATAATAACATTTGTAAATGAAACTAACAAAAGAAATCGACGAAACAAGAGAAGCAATTGAAAAAAAATTTACAAATAGAGATATAGATATGATATTTCAGGTGAGTTGTGAGAAAACACCTTGGAAATCGTTAGATAATTAGAACTGATATTAAATCATCCTCACCATTATGTCAACTGCAACTGCTAGAGGACCTGGTGATGTCAACGTTTCCAAAGAATTCTCATCCTGACGGATGTAAACAAACTTAGTCCCGGCTCCTTTATATACGCGACTGTTGCTCAATTTCCAGTCTCCGTTTACGATGTAAGATCCGTTGATGTCTTTTAAAGCTGCAAAAGAAAAATGTAGGATATGCGTCGAGGCGAACATTTGTTGCAAGTACCAATAAAATCTAACGCAAGACTTGGTAGGAAATCTGCTTGATTGCTCTATATATCTTAAAATATTTGAGCCTCAACAACTACAACAAATGTTGAGATGGTTTGGATACATATTGGAGGAGTTGAGATGATATGGGAAACCGAAGCAAACAAAAACAAGAGAAGAGACAGACCAAGAAGGAAATGGAATGGAGAAATAGCAAAAAATTGGAAGGAAGAGAACTGAAATGGTGACGGGCTAAACAGGAAGCAACAGATAGAATTAAATGGAGAAGAAATTTCATCTGTGCACCTATGGTAGTAGAGTTTTTAGACATTTGAACCGAACTCCTTTTATAATTTACCCGACGAAGCGGTTTTACTGCAGAACACACCGCAATACATTGATAAGGATTTGAGTGAAGGAATTTTACTTGAAAAGGAACAGAATTGATGTTTGTTGGATAAGTTTTTGTACCGACCTTCATGAAATTCAGGCTGTAGCGAAGTGCGACCATGATTTGATTCGAAAAACCAGCAAAACACGGTGGATAGAGATGGTGCTTCATCACCAAAAGTCAAAGCGAGTGAACAGCTCGCTTAGTACTCGTTCTGAGTACGTTCACCATTAAAAAAGTCAAATTTTTACTTTAGTTTTTATGTTACAAACAAAACTTTGAAGCAACAAATTGTTGGATTTAATTTTACTGAAATTATCTTCGCTAATTATATCGAGTACAACTCTGGGTTCCTTATCTACGTTGATAAGCCGATTATGGTTTCACAAAGAGAGAAAATCGCTATTAGATGACAGGCATTATACGAAAAACTGTTTTTTTTTCCAACGAGCTCAATAAAATATCGTAATAACTCGTGAAAACTGTACTATACTGTATATAATATAAATTCGCAAATACTAAAATCTCTAAAATCACGATGCGATATTCGATTTACCCATAAAATTTCTGGTATGTTTCAACTGCTGAACTAAGATCCTGCAAGCTCCTGCAGGTATTTGTGCCACCAGCGAATAACCCGGTGGTAGATCGGGTCTTGTGTAGATTCCACTGACACTTCTGCACGATCCTTTCAGACAAGCAGAACATTCTTCTTGGTGATCGTCTAGACTACCAATCACCCCATGAGAGTTCACAACCTGCAAAAAAAATCGTCAAGATTTATTATAAACCACACAAATATTTTTTTTTTAAATTTTAAATATTTCAGAATAATGATATTTAAGTTCACTGCCACATTATTTGTGTGGAAATTTAGATTCCTCGAATTTTATTTCGTTTCAATATTCAATTTTTGATGAATGTTTGTGATGAACAAATGCATTATACCGGGTGGAAAATAAAATTATGACCTCGAGAAACACGTGGAAATTCAGAATTTTAGATCGACCATCAGTCGAAAAGACGAAGAAACTAACTTTAAACAAAAGTTGCTTAGAACTAATCAATTTATCGATTTCCGCACTTATTTTTAACGATAAATTACTGACCCTCGAGTAGGGGTGGCGTCCATCTCCGGGGAAAAAACAACCCCAGATTAGTACAATCTACATCAACACTTTCTTGAAAATTTTGACTATCGAAATTTGTTCTGGATCCGCTGGAACTTCATCAGTACCAATTTCCAAATCTCAAAAAAGAGAAACGTTGCGTTGTGGTCTAACAGTTTTCGAAAAAAAAAAAGGTTAGAATTGATTACTTGACGGGTTAATTATTCGATAATATAATCGAGTAAACAAAGCTCCAATTAAATTTCGATTGATTGTGCTGTGAGTTGATATCACAAAAAGCAAACTTGACCAATCGAAAAACTGACTCAGGACATTGAATATTGAGTGTTCGACTGCAAAATTATCACGAATAGTAGCTCCTCATCAATTATCTCCAGATTTGTCTGAAGATTTGTGCAGAACAGTTTCCGAAACCTCTTCAACACCAGGTTAAATTAACCCTTCTTAATTGGTGTACGATTTTCGAGTTGTTGCTATGGATAATGAGATATTTTAAGACATCATCGTTGCTTTTTGATTTCTTTCTACCTTTTTAGATGATCTTCTATCGCTCGAAACTTGTACACCCCCGTGGAGTCTCGCGTGGACTCCCGGTGATCCACCTGTACCGTTTTGGGAATCACAGATGTGGACTGACTTATAGTAGAGACATACCAACATTAATTTTATGAAAAAATATCGTATCAGGATCAGAGATTATTTTTATTTTGGTTAAAAATAAAACGATCCGCATTACGGTCACTACCATTATCGATATTCGTTGTTTTTTCAAAACGCCGCACTATATTTTTCACATATTAACCATGTTAAATTATAATAATACGGTTATCGTCGTAATGTAACCTTCCAAATCGACGTATCGGATCTCTATCTGGTGGATTCATCTTCGCTATTCAATATACCGCTCTTAAATTATAACAATATAACGATTATGTTTTCATTTTTAGTAATTCGCGAGAAAATTGTCATGGAAATTATATTTATCGTACCTTTAACGAGGTGACTAAAGGTTAATGTATAATTGTGTACCTTTTTTTTAATGAAAATAATCTGTATAGGCCAGGTATGCAAGGATTTATGTTTTTTGAGTCAATGTACTGTTTTAATCAGAACTTTGCTTATTTTTTAAACACTTTTCGAACAAATTCTGGCCTATATCTCAAAACGGAAACGGTTTTTCGACCATTCCATACAAAATTTCATACATTTATCATTTGTGACGGTTTTAAATGAGGTTAACTGTTTCGCGCGTTCTAAACGGGTCATTGGCCTTACTGTGATACTAAACTTTTCAAATATGGCAACACTGATGTGAATCTGACACATCTGACATAATGAAGTTTGACATTTTTAATGGTGGACGTACATATACTTGAAACATTCATTTTGGTTGATCGTGGTCGCACTTCATTATAAGATGAATTTCATTCAATATTGCATGAACGTTTGGCCTTCAAAAAGTATTCGTTCTCATCGGATACGGCATAAATTTGACAATCAGACAATCGCTCAAAAAAAGCTCGCGTCAATTGGTGTCAAGAAACATAGACGACTATAAGATAGTGACAGGCGACGAACCATCGATCTAACCCGAAACTAAAGACGCGTTCTCAAAAGTTTAGTTGATCAACGTTGAATGAAAACTGTAGTGAGAAAAGTTTGACCCAGTCGAAATGTTATTGTTCAACTAATGAATCATCACAAGTTGAAACTTGTCTTGAAACGTGTTAATTACGCATCCAACTTTTGTTGACTGTGTTCAGTACAATTTTCGGAAGCGACCGGGGTGCACGTGCGTTTATTTGATTTATTAGGTGTTATTGAAAGTTATTAACCAATAAAAAATCGTTTTTGTACAGTCAAAGCATCGAATCGATGGGTAATCCACCGTAGATCAAAAATAAATTGGGAATTCAGTGTTTTTTTACACATCAATCAGAATGGAAACATGCTTCGATACTAAAATGCAAATGGTAGTCAGATGGGGCAAGATCTGGGCTATAAGGCGGGTGAGATGAAATTTCCTATCCATTGTTTAATTGTGTTCGGTAGCGTTCTCCATTGATGGTTTTACCCGGAGCTAGCAGCTCATAGTATAGCACACCCTTCTGATCCATGACCTTCGCGCCGTGGATATTCGGATTTGCCTTTGAATTGACTGGTTGGCCGGATTTCACGTATGATTTTTTACTCTTGGGGTTGTCGTAATGGATCACCAGTAACAATCCGATACAAAAATGACTTCCTTCTGTTGAGTTCCAGCGGCATTTCGTACGTCCTCGTACCATGAGTTCATGTGGAGCCCAATTTCCTTGCTTTTGAAAATATCCAGCTGGTTTTAAACGTTTTAAAATGGCTGCTGGAGTGACACCCAAAGATTCCGCGAGCTCTTCTTGTGTTTGGTAACAATCTTCATCGAGTAACGCTCCCAGTTCTTTATCATCTTCAAACTTTTTTGGTTGCCCAGGACGTTCAGCGACTTTCAAGTCAAAATCACCACTTTTAAATCGTGCAAACCACTTTTGACTAGCTAGACCATGTTCACCATAACGTTCGCCGTTTAAAGAGACTTTAATGTGTTGAAGCGAATCATTTCTGTGAAACTTCAAATTCAAAGCTTCCTTTAAACGTATTATAAAATCGGCCGTGTGGTACTTTTCCAAAGTACTGTTCGTATCTCTCACCTAATACACTTAATAGCATCGTAGGGTATTTAATTTCCACCGCTTTTACATCGAGATACTAATAAAAGACGTGATAGATCCACTAACCGCGACAAGATTAACTTAATGGAGACGTTAGGAAGAAGATAAAAATTAGATAAGAAAAGAGGTGATGTGTTCCGACTTACGATAATCGCATCTAAACGAATAGATGAAAGAATTTGATTAGAGACATTAACAATAAAACGACTTTGAATCTCGTTAACAGGAAGTTTTACTTGTGTCGTTTGTTTTAATATCATTTTCGTGATTTTGTAAAATGGAAGAATTTTAGTTCGGTAAAATTAGGTTATTATCTACTATTATAGTATTTGAGCAATAGCAGTTTGGTATAAATTGTTGCGAAAGGCCTATGGGGACAATTCTCAACGCCCAGGTCGCCCTGCGATTGTTTCAACTCCGGAAACAGTGACCAAAATCAACCAAATCGTGCGTACACATCGTCGAATGAGCCTCCGGATGATTTCCGAGGCTGTAAACGTCGATAAAGAAACGGTTCAAAAAATTTTACACTTGACAAAAGTTTGTTCCAAAAAATCTGACTCCTGACCAAAAGATCTGCTTTGAAAGGGACCCGATTTGAGTCGATGGAAGCGTTAAAGCAAAAAACGACGACGCTCCTGAAGACCCTCACCAAAGAAGACTTCCAGCACTGCTTCGATCAATGGAAACATCACCAACAGTCGGTGATAATAATAATAATTAGTTTTTGACAGTTGGTAGTACGGTTAGTTGTTCGGAATGGCGAATTGACTTTAAATTAGTTAGAGTGTAATTGTTGGAAGAAGATTTCATTAAGTGAAGTGACGAATAAAAAAAAATTATAATATTTCAATTTTGAGGGCGTAGTTAAGTGTGTTTTGACAGGTGTGAAGCTAGCTGGTAATAAGAGGTTATGTTGCGAGATGTTTTTTAGGTTATATTTTTATTTGTCATCCACCCACCGAACTTTTGTTCCCATTAATGTCTTGATTATTCCACGAATTTCATATTTATCACTTTTATTAAAAAAGAAAACTCGACATTATTTCTAAGACACCATCTGTAGCAATATCATTCTGATATTTTCTGTTCAATCACATTTTTGTGATATCCTGTATAACAAACTAATGTATTTATAACTATTTTTATTGAAGGACTATTTTTACGTATTCAAATATCTTGTATTCTATTCTCGTAAAATCAATTAGAGCTTGAATGAACCTCCTGATATTTCTTTCAGATTAAACGACGTATATTAGAATTTCGATTTTATTTAAACCTTTATTTCAAATCTGGAATTCAACAGGATTGGACTTTGTTTGATTGCATTTTTTTTTAAACTTTCTATGTACGAGGGTCACTATTAAAGTATTGAAATATGATAACACCGATTTCAATTATAAAATTCACAAGATTTTCCAAAAGTAACCGATATTTTCATGGAACTGTGTGAAAGTCTTAATTTCCCGTGAACTTAACGCCATTTTCCAGAATCTATTTTCGTGAAATTGATTCAACCAAGACGTTCAGACATTTTGTACATCTCCTACATTGACATTGATGTTTCCTTTTTGCGTTACGAGGGCAGCACTGGTTTCAATATGTCAAATATGACATTGACATAATGAAGTTTGACTTTGACATTTTATATTGTGAATGTGTGTGTCGATACACACGCTACGACTTCCAAATTCAATCGAGGTGCTTCAATAGACGTCTATAACATCGTGAAAGGCAACGAAGTCGCCATCGTTCCATTAAAGAAACGTAGAATGGTCAATTCTGAACGTTATTCTAGTATTTCGAAAAAGGGAAACGAATCGCAGAAGACGACAATGCTATTAGTTCAAAAATGTTTTTAAG
This sequence comes from Diorhabda carinulata, assembly GCF_026250575.1. NCBI lineage: Eukaryota > Metazoa > Arthropoda > Insecta > Coleoptera > Chrysomelidae > Diorhabda > Diorhabda carinulata. The sequence goes on along the minus strand of NC_079469.1, from coordinate 15,642,774 downwards.
TTAAGTTAAACCATCGAATTGATATCGTACTAAGTCTTTGTTTGGTTGCGAGGTCAACGTTTTTTAACACCTGAAGAAGCAGTTGATGCTTTCAAATCGTTTGATTCGAATGTACCTCAATCAGATTCACCCAAATTTCCTCAAAAGCCACTTGTGGTCAAGCTATATTAAGTACAAATGGTATCAATTGAATTTTTGCATGTATACGAAAGTAATACTAAAAAAGGACAACAAAACAACAAATTTCTGTCCAGCGAGATTTAATCTAAAAGTTTCATGGGTCCAAATCTGAGAAACGTAGTGGATGGAGCAGCTTTTTGTAGTTCAAATCGACCAGTTTTGCCCTTGAGACGACGCAGATGTGAACCGGTGCGTTATCATCGTAGAGGAGTAATTTTTTGAGCGTCAATTCATTTCAAGACAGTCTTAGCCTTCACGCCGATGACGTTACTTGGTCTACTGCGTCAAGAAACGACGCAGGAACTTCTTTGTATAAGGTTTAAACAGCTTCAAACAGTATTATGAAGCAGTCTTCGAATTATATATCATAGCACTTATTTGTGATCACTGTTTTCACGGCACTTATATGTGAATCATCGAAAATCGTAGTATCATCATGTAAAAAGTCGAATTTTAACGATCGCTATCGAAGAAGAAGAAGAATCATCATATATAGGATACAAAATATATTAGTTTATACTGAAATATTGTGTAAACTCTTTACTTTATTAAGAAATAAATTATAAAAGCGTGTTTTATACTATTTTATCTCTTCCACGTGAAACTTTCCTCAGGAATACAACAAACAACAAAGATATAGTACCAAAACTTTACCAAAAGTTTACCAGACGGAAACACAAAATTCGTTTCCTTTATATAACTAAATTACTCGCTCAGCGTGGTGCATTAAATACACTTAGTTTTGAATTACGGTTCTTCATTTGTATGCATTAAATAAGCATCTTAAAGTTTAAGTTATAAAAGCAGATTAATTTGTCTAACGAAGAATTATTTTTGTACGTATAAAACCAGAAATTCGAATGAAATGATGTAAAAACAGGGACAGGTTTTATCTGACGTATATTTTTATGATTCCTTCATGATAAAACCGCTTCCATCGACTCAAATCTTTCTAACCTTTCAAGGAAATCTGAGCAGACGCAAAAACTTTCGGTCAGGGGTCAGATTTGTTGTAATTTCTCGTGAAAAATTTTTTTAACCGTTTTTTTATCGGCGGCAATCATCCGGAGGCTCATTCGACGATCTGCACGCACAATTTGGTTGGTTTTGGTCACTGTTGAAACAGTGACAGGGCAACCTGGGCGCTGGTCATTTTTAGTACTCTCTCGACCCTCACCAAAGCCCTTACACCACTCAAAAAAATGCGTACGAGATAGAGAATTATCCACTTAGGCCTCTCGCAACAATTTTTAGCAAACCGCTATTGCAAAAATACTATAATAGTGACGGAAACGTGTTTTGGGACGTGTATAGACAAGATATTTAGGGCGCCCTCTAGGCGCGCAGTCCCGTTACTAAATTTGAACCACCTTAGTATCCAAATCCAACAAGTTCATCTTTCTTGGGACCTTCGGTGTAGTAAATTTCAACCCCGAATGAAGTTTGTTATCATTTCGATCTATTTTTCCGTTTCTTGGCCTCATTTTTGATTAAATTATCAATTTCTGCGATCTACCTAAATCCCTCTCTGATTCTATGATATTATGAACAGTAAAAAAAATAACTGAGCTATAAATATATTTGGTTTAGCTTAAAATACATCGAATGTGAGATCATTAATTTTGGGTGATGAAAATACAAATGTTCCAACGATTAATCTGATATATCGGTTGTCTTTTCAACGTGAAAATATTATGAATAGTTTTCGCTCTGTCTATTTATTTAATTGCACATGTTCATACAACTCTTATATACAAGGTGTGGTTATTGAATAACGGAATCACCTTCGAGATTTATCCCTAAATCGCTACATTGAAATCTTATATTGTTCCAAACAGTGCACGAAGTCTTTTTCTGTCTGTTATCTTACAACTTCGATAGAGTTCCTTTTAATGTTTTTACTAAGTTTGAGTCATTCTTAATCGCATTCTAAGTGTCCATTGTTCAAATGTGAGAGTTTAAGTCACCAGTTTGACACACACTTTTCGCATGTCAAAAGTTTCATGTAAAATTCGTCGTTCTCACATTGACTGACTAAATTAACATTAAAATACCGAAAACCGCATCTCGATATCTTTTTTATATCTTGAGATATCTTAAGAAATGTGTCAACAGCGAAAATTTGTTTTCAAAAGTCTATTAGGCTGGTTCGTACTAACGTAAATTGAAAATTTATTCTGGATGCAAAGTTCTTACATTAACTAACCAAATTAACATTAAAATACCGAAAACCGCTTCTCGATATCTTTTTTATATCTTGAGATATCTTAAGAAATATGTCAACAGCGAAAATTTGTTTTCAAAAGTCTATTAGGCTGGTTCGTACTAACGTAAATTGAAAATTTATTCTGGATGCAAAGTTCTTACATTGACTGACTAAATTAACATTTAAATACCGAAAACCGCATCTCGATATCTTTTTTATATCTTAAGATATCTTGAGAAATGTGTCAACAGCGAAAATTTGTTTTCAAAAGTCTATTAGGCAGGTTCGCACTAACGTAAATTGAAAATTTATTCTGGATGCAAAGTTCTTACATTGACTGACTAAATTAACATTTAAATACCGAAAACCGCATCTCGATATCTTTTTTATATCTTAAGATATCTTGAGAAATGTGTCAACAGCGAAAATTTGTTTTCAAAAGTCTATTAGGCAGGTTCGCACTAACGTAAATTGAAAATTTATTCTGGATGCAAAGTTCTTACATTGACTGACTAAATTAACATTAAAATACCGAAAACCGCATCTCGATATCTTTTTTATATTCTGAGATATCTTGAGAAATGTGTCAACAGCGAAAATTTGTTTTCAAAAGTCTATTAGGCTGGTTCGTACTAACGTAAATTGAAAATTTATTCTGGATGCAAAGTTCTTACATTGACTGACTAAATTAACATTAAAATACCGAAAACCGCATCTCGATATCTTTTTTATATCTTGAGATATCTTAAGAAATGTGTCAACATCGAAAATTTGTTTTCAAAAGTCTATTAGGCAGGTTCGTACTAACGTAAATTGAAAATTTATTCTGGATGCAAAGTTCTTACATTAACTAACCAAATTAACATTAAAATACCGAAAACCGCATCTCGATATCTTTTTTATATTCTGAGATATCTTGAGAAATGTGTCAACAGCGAAAATTTGTTTTCAAAAGTCTATTAGGCTGGTTCGTACTAACGTAAATTGAAAATTTATTCTGGATGCAAAGTTCTTACATTGACTGACTAAATTAACATTAAAATACCGAAAACCGCATCTCGATATCTTTTTTATATCTTGAGATATCTTAAGAAATGTGTCAACATCGAAAATTTGTTTTCAAAAGTCTATTAGGCAGGTTCGTACTAACGTAAATTGAAAATTTATTCTGGATGCAAAGTTCTTACATTAACTAACCAAATTAACATTAAAATACCGAAAACCGCATCTCGATATCTTTTTTATATTCTGAGATATCTTGAGAAATGTGTCAACAGCGAAAATTTGTTTTCAAAAGTCTATTAGGCTGGTTCGTACTAACGTAAATTGAAAATTTATTCTGGATGCAAAGTTCTTACATTGACTGACTAAATTAACATTAAAATACCGAAAACCGCATCTCGATATCTTTTTTATATCTTGAGATATCTTAAGAAATGTGTCAACATCGAAAATTTGTTTTCAAAAGTCTATTAGGCAGGTTCGTACTAACGTAAATTGAAAATTTATTCTGGATGCAAAGTTCTTACATTGACTGACTAAATTAACATTTAAATACCGAAAACCGCTTCTCGATATCTTTTTTATATCTTGAGATATCTTGAGAAATGTGTCAACAGCGAAAATTTGTTTTCAAAAGTCTATTAGGCTGGTTCGTACTAACGTAAATTGAAAATTTATTCTGGATGCAAAGTTCTTACATTGACTGACTAAATTAACATTAAAATACCGAAAACCGCATCTCGATATCTTTTTTATATTCTGAGATATCTTGAGAAATGTGTCAACAGCGAAAATTTGTTTTCAAAAGTCTATTAGGCTGGTTCGTACTAACGTAAATTGAAAATTTATTCTGGATGCAAAGTTCTTACATTGACTGACTAAATTAACATTAAAATACCGAAAACCGCATCTCGATATCTTTTTTATATCTTGAGATATCTTAAGAAATGTGTCAACATCGAAAATTTGTTTTCAAAAGTCTATTAGGCAGGTTCGTACTAACGTAAATTGAAAATTTATTCTGGATGCAAAGTTCTTACATTAACTAACCAAATTAACATTAAAATACCGAAAACCGCATCTCGATATCTTTTTTATATTCTGAGATATCTTGAGAAATGTGTCAACAGCGAAAATTTGTTTTCAAAAGTCTATTAGGCTGGTTCGTACTAACGTAAATTGAAAATTTATTCTGGATGCAAAGTTCTTACATTGACTGACTAAATTAACATTAAAATACCGAAAACCGCATCTCGATATCTTTTTTATATCTTGAGATATCTTAAGAAATGTGTCAACATCGAAAATTTGTTTTCAAAAGTCTATTAGGCAGGTTCGTACTAACGTAAATTGAAAATTTATTCTGGATGCAAAGTTCTTACATTGACTGACTAAATTAACATTAAAATACCGAAAACCGCATCTCGATATCTTTTTTATATCTTGAGATATCTTAAGAAATATGTCAACAGCGAAAATTTGTTTTCAAAAGTCTATTAGGCTGGTTCGTACTAACGTAAATTGAAAATTTATTCTGGATGCAAAGTTCTTACATTGACTGACTAAATTAACATTTAAATACCGAAAACCGCATCTCGATATCTTTTTTATATCTTAAGATATCTTGAGAAATGTGTCAACAGCGAAAATTTGTTTTCAAAAGTCTATTAGGCAGGTTCGCACTAACGTAAATTGAAAATTTATTCTGGATGCAAAGTTCTTACATTGACTGACTAAATTAACATTTAAATACCGAAAACCGCATCTCGATATCTTTTTTATATCTTAAGATATCTTGAGAAATGTGTCAACAGCGAAAATTTGTTTTCAAAAGTCTATTAGGCAGGTTCGCACTAACGTAAATTGAAAATTTATTCTGGATGCAAAGTTCTTACATTGACTGACTAAATTAACATTAAAATACCGAAAACCGCATCTCGATATCTTTTTTATATCTTGAGATATCTTAAGAAATATGTCAACAGCGAAAATTTGTTTTCAAAAGTCTATTAGGCTGGTTCGTACTAACGTAAATTGAAAATTTATTCTGGATGCAAAGTTCTTACATTGACTGACTAAATTAACATTTAAATACCGAAAACCGCATCTCGATATCTTTTTTATATCTTAAGATATCTTGAGAAATGTGTCAACAGCGAAAATTTGTTTTCAAAAGTCTATTAGGCAGGTTCGCACTAACGTAAATTGAAAATTTATTCTGGATGCAAAGTTCTTACATTGACTGACTAAATTAACATTTAAATACCGAAAACCGCATCTCGATATCTTTTTTATATCTTAAGATATCTTGAGAAATGTGTCAACAGCGAAAATTTGTTTTCAAAAGTCTATTAGGCAGGTTCGCACTAACGTAAATTGAAAATTTATTCTGGATGCAAAGTTCTTACATTGACTGACTAAATTAACATTAAAATACCGAAAACCGCATCTCGATATCTTTTTTATATTCTGAGATATCTTGAGAAATGTGTCAACAGCGAAAATTTGTTTTCAAAAGTCTATTAGGCTGGTTCGTACTAACGTAAATTGAAAATTTATTCTGGATGCAAAGTTCTTACATTGACTGACTAAATTAACATTAAAATACCGAAAACCGCATCTCGATATCTTTTTTATATCTTGAGATATCTTAAGAAATGTGTCAACATCGAAAATTTGTTTTCAAAAGTCTATTAGGCAGGTTCGTACTAACGTAAATTGAAAATTTATTCTGGATGCAAAGTTCTTACATTAACTAACCAAATTAACATTAAAATACCGAAAACCGCATCTCGATATCTTTTTTATATTCTGAGATATCTTGAGAAATGTGTCAACAGCGAAAATTTGTTTTCAAAAGTCTATTAGGCTGGTTCGTACTAACGTAAATTGAAAATTTATTCTGGATGCAAAGTTCTTACATTGACTGACTAAATTAACATTAAAATACCGAAAACCGCATCTCGATATCTTTTTTATATCTTGAGATATCTTAAGAAATGTGTCAACATCGAAAATTTGTTTTCAAAAGTCTATTAGGCAGGTTCGTACTAACGTAAATTGAAAATTTATTCTGGATGCAAAGTTCTTACATTAACTAACCAAATTAACATTAAAATACCGAAAACCGCTTCTCGATATCTTTTTTATATCTTGAGATATCTTGAGAAATGTGTCAACAGCGAAAATTTGTTTTCAAAAGTCTATTAGGCTGGTTCGTACTAACGTAAATTGAAAATTTATTCTGGATGCAAAGTTCTTACATTGACTGACTAAATTAACATTAAAATACCGAAAACCGCATCTCGATATCTTTTTTATATCTTGAGATATCTTAAGAAATGTGTCAACATCGAAAATTTGTTTTCAAAAGTCTATTAGGCAGGTTCGTACTAACGTAAATTGAAAATTTATTCTGGATGCAAAGTTCTTACATTGACTGACTAAATTAACATTAAAATACCGAAAACCGCATCTCGATATCTTTTTTATATCTTAAGATATCTTAAGAAATGTGTCAACAGCGAAAATTTGTTTTCAAATTTAATAACTCCATTACCGCCGCTAGATGGCGTTATCTTAATTTAAAGTGTGGGAAAATGATATTTTCCATCCTTGTTGACAGAGAAAGATCCCTTTTTTTTGAAACACTTTGTATATGAAGGTTGAAACTCTAATAGTTATAACATTTGTTTGGAATTTCCATGTTTATTATATTTCTACGAGTAAATCGTTTTACGTGTATACAATAAGTCAAATCTGCTTTCCATTCATGACTTTACACTTTATTTTTGTTCTTCATTCATTCATCAAATAATATTGGATAAAGATATTTGAAACTTCACGTATTTTATAAATTAGTAAACACTAAGGAATTTCGTATGTTTATTAACTTACAAATCACTTGTTATAGTATGTTTTACACATCCAAGATGATAGACACGATTTTAATTGTACTGCTTTGAATACTAGTTTCAATATTACGTTAATTCCTTCACCAGCAGGGCATTTTTTGGTCAAAATAATGAGTGATTTTGGCGAACAAGAAGAATGTTTCAAGTATTCGTAAACAACTCGAATAGACAACACGTTCCGAGTGAGTACGTTCACAAATGTCAAATGTCAAACTTTATGATGGCAATGTCTAATTTGACATATTTAAATCGGTGTTGCCACATCTCAAAACTTGAGTAGCTATCATTGTATAATGAAATCTGTAGGTGAACGATCAAACGTGATAAATAATGAGAAAATCTGTATAAAAATGACGGGCATTAAATCTAAACTCCGTTAAACATACACGTCATTTTTGGTAATTGATTGAGACGTTAGCCATAATCAAAAGAGGCCGACAAGCGTTTATTTGATGTTAACCTGACTAGTAAATTAAGCGTAAATATTTTCACAATATTGAGAATTATAATGATAAAAGGTTATAAAAGAGAGAGAGAGAGACGTACAGCATCGGATTCAGGTAGAATATATTCTAATTAACAAATTTTCGATTTCGATTTGAAGAGAAACGGAAAGTTCGTGATAGTTTCCATCAATTTCTTTTGAGGCTAGTGAAATACTCGTGAAACACATTGCAAAAGCACTTAATAAAACAATATTTTGATATTTTCGAGCCCTCAACTTCAATTTACGATTAAATATAACCGATTCGTGGACTTTTTTATGGGGTAACCGCCTAATTTGGACGACCGGAGCTTTCACTTTAATCGATTTTAGTACCACCACGTTTAAATTCACCAAATTAACAATAAATTTTTGAAAGTTGATACGTCATACGGATTTGACGATGGTATCGCCATCTGTGTGACGGTCATACGACTTATTGAGTGATGTAATGTGCAGTATAAAGACATTTTTGTGTTAAACCAAGTGGAAACTGAATATCAAGTTACGTTTCCGAATGGAAAACATCGTATCGAATTGTTGGAATTGTCTGAATACGTCTCTGTAATTTCGAACCCTTTAGACATGTTCAATTCATTTATTCATAAAAGAAAATAAGAAATTCCTTATGCCCGCTACAACAATAAAGGATAATAGAAACTTATAAGAAAGATTAGCTTGTCAAAGTCGAATGTACAATGCATAATACTTTATACATGATTACGGATAAGGAGATTAACTTTTTAAAAACACGATAATTTTAGTAAATGAGAATTAAAACTACACACAGTGAATAGATCGAGGTTTTGAAGATACTAGAAGATCTTGAATAACTTTTTAGTTCGTTATAGTCTAGTCAACAAGTTCAAATCGATATAATATGACGGAAATTATTTGGATTAAATCATTCGATTTGGAATGACCGTTGTTTTAATTATATATAATTAAATTCGCATTCCAATAGGAATAGTAGCAGCTAAATCAATTCGTTCCATGTGAGATTCAATCTAAATCTAAAGTTCTTTGCACGTTTTGGCTTCTTCCGTTATTTTCCTGTCCTGGGTGTTACTCCACAATCCAAGGATTCCCATTTTGTTTAGATCACTTATTACTTGACTTTTTGGTCTTCTTTTGGGCCGATTCCCTGAGGGAAATTCTTTTATGGCCGAGACATACTTGTCATACAACCCCTCCGATCCGACTCCGGTCCGATTTTGCTCCAAAGAACGGATCGCTTTCCAGCTCTGGCTCGATACATTCGTCACTCTCGCCAGTCTCGATTCAATTAAAATCGCGAAAGGTTCTGTGCGCTAAATGTTTTCGAAAATTTCAGCAGCTGCGGTTTAGCCGTGGTGGCAGGTTTTCAATAAGCTCTTCCGGAATTCTTGTCAACTTAGTAACAAAAAACTCAACTCAAATCACTCATATGATATGAAAAATGAAAGAGCCTAATTCACTGAGTGTTTTTAGTCCAAAACAAACAACTCACCTCGAGTAAAAGTCGAGATATGCAGCAAAAATATCAGAAAAATTTAAAAGTGAAGTTGAAGTTTCTGTTCGGCGCTTAATTCTCTTCAGACTCAATCCATTCACTCATATGATATAGAAAATGAAAAAACTTTATTCACTGAGTGTTTTTAGTCCAAAACAAACAACTCACCTCGAGTAAAAGTCGAGATATGCAGCAAAAATATCAGAAAAATTTAAAAGTGAAGTTGAAGTTTCTGTTCGGCGCTTAATTCTCTTCAGACTCAATCCATTCACTCATATGATATAGAAAATGAAAAAACTTTATTCACTGAGTGTTTTTAGTCCAAAACAAACAACTCACCTCGAGTAAAAGTCGAGATATGCAGCAAAAATATCAGAAAAATTTAAAAGTGAAGTTGAAGTTTCTGTTCGGCGCTTAATTCTCTTCAGACTCAATCCATTCACTCATATGATATAGAAAATGAAAAAGCTTGATTCACTGAGTGTTTTTAGTCCAAAACAAACAACTCACCTCGAGTAAAAGTCGAGATATGCAGCAAAAATATCAGAAAAATTTAAAAGTGAAGTTGAAGTTTCTGTTCGGCGCTTAATTATCTTCAGACTCAATCCATTCACTCATATGATATAGAAAATGAAAAAGCTTGATTCACTGAGTGTTTTTAGTCCAAAACAAACAACTCACCTCGAGTAAAAGTCGAGATATGCAGCAAAAATATCAGAAAAATTTAAAAGTGAAGTTGAAGTTTCTGCTCGCCTTAATTATCTTCAGACTCAATCCATTCACTCATATGATATAGAAAATGAAAAAACTTTATTCACTGAGTGTTTTTAGTCCAAAACAAACAACTCACCTCGAGTAAAAGTCGAGATATGCAGCAAAAATATCAGAAAAATTTAAAAGTGAAGTTGAAGTTTCTGTTCGGCGCTTAATTCTCTTCAGACTCAATCCATTCACTCATATGATATAGAAAATGAAAAAACTTTATTCACTGAGTGTTTTTAGTCCAAAACAAACAACTCACCTCGAGTAAAAGTCGAGATATGCAGCAAAAATATCAGAAAAATTTAAAAGTGAAGTTGAAGTTTCTGTTCGGCGCTTAATTCTCTTCAGACTCAATCCATTCACTCATATGATATAGAAAATGAAAAAGCTTGATTCACTGAGTGTTTTTAGTCCAAAACAAACAACTCACCTCGAGTAAAAGTCGAGATATGCAGCAAAAATATCAGAAAAATTTAAAAGTGAAGTTGAAGTTTCTGTTCGGCGCTTAATTCTCTTCAGACTCAATCCATTCACTCATATGATATAGAAAATGAAAAAACTTTATTCACTGAGTGTTTTTAGTCCAAAACAAACAACTCACCTCGAGTAAAAGTCGAGATATGCAGCAAAAATATCAGAAAAATTTAAAAGTGAAGTTGAAGTTTCTGTTCGGCGCTTAATTCTCTTCAGACTCAATCCATTCACTCATATGATATAGAAAATGAAAAAACTTTATTCACTGAGTGTTTTTAGTCCAAAACAAACAACTCACCTCGAGTAAAAGTCGAGATATGCAGCAAAAATATCAGAAAAATTTAAAAGTGAAGTTGAAGTTTCTGTTCGGCGCTTAATTCTCTTCAGACTCAATCCATTCACTCATATGATATAGAAAATGAAAAAGCTTGATTCACTGAGTGTTTTTAGTCCAAAACAAACAACTCACCTCGAGTAAAAGTCGAGATATGCAGCAAAAATATCAGAAAAATTTAAAAGTGAAGTTGAAGTTTCTGTTCGGCGCTTAATTCTCTTCAGACTCAATCCATTCACTCATATGATATAGAAAATGAAAAAACTTTATTCACTGAGTGTTTTTAGTCCAAAACAAACAACTCACCTCGAGTAAAAGTCGAGATATGCAGCAAAAATATCAGAAAAATTTAAAAGTGAAGTTGAAGTTTCTGTTCGGCGCTTAATTCTCTTCAGACTCAATCCATTCACTCATATGATATAGAAAATGAAAAAACTTTATTCACTGAGTGTTTTTAGTCCAAAACAAACAACTCACCTCGAGTAAAAGTCGAGATATGCAGCAAAAATATCAGAAAAATTTAAAAGTGAAGTTGAAGTTTCTGCTCGCCTTAATTATCTTCAGACTCAATCCATTCACTCATATGATATAGAAAATGAAAAAACTTTATTCACTGAGTGTTTTTAGTCCAAAACAAACAACTCACCTCGAGTAAAAGTCGAGATATGCAGCAAAAATATCAGAAAAATTTAAAAGTGAAGTTGAAGTTTCTGTTCGGCGCTTAATTCTCTTCAGACTCAATCCATTCACTCATATGATATAGAAAATGAAAAAACTTTATTCACTGAGTGTTTTTAGTCCAAAACAAACAACTCACCTCGAGTAAAAGTCGAGATATGCAGCAAAAATATCAGAAAAATTTAAAAGTGAAGTTGAAGTTTCTGTTCGGCGCTTAATTCTCTTCAGACTCAATCCATTCACTCATATGATATAGAAAATGAAAAAGCTTGATTCACTGAGTGTTTTTAGTCCAAAACAAACAACTCACCTCGAGTAAAAGTCGAGATATGCAGCAAAAATATCAGAAAAATTTAAAAGTGAAGTTGAAGTTTCTGTTCGGCGCTTAATTCTCTTCAGACTCAATCCATTCACTCATATGATATAGAAAATGAAAAAGCTTGATTCACTGAGTGTTTTTAGTCCAAAACAAACAACTCACCTCGAGTAAAAGTCGAGATATGCAGCAAAAATATCAGAAAAATTTAAAAGTGAAGTTGAAGTTTCTGTTCGGCGCTTAATTCTCTTCAGACTCAATCCATTCACTCATATGATATAGAAAATGAAAAAGCTTGATTCACTGAGTGTTTTTAGTCCAAAACAAACAACTCACCTCGAGTAAAAGTCGAGATATGCAGCAAAAATATCAGAAAAATTTAAAAGTGAAGTTGAAGTTTCTGTTCGGCGCTTAATTCTCTTCAGACTCAATCCATTCACTCATATGATATAGAAAATGAAAAAACTTTATTCACTGAGTGTTTTTAGTCCAAAACAAACAACTCACCTCGAGTAAAAGTCGAGATATGCAGCAAAAATATCAGAAAAATTTAAAAGTGAAGTTGAAGTTTCTGTTCGGCGCTTAATTATCTTCAGACTCAATCCATTCACTCATATGATATAGAAAATGGAAAAACTTTATTCACTGAGTGTTTTTAGTCCAAAACAAACAACTCACCTCGAGTAAAAGTCGAGATATGCAGCAAAAATATCAGAAAAATTTAAAAGTGAAGTTGAAGTTTCTGTTCGGCGCTTAATTCTCTTCAGACTCAATCCATTCACTCATATGATATAGAAAATGAAAAAGCTTGATTTACTGAGTGTTTTTAGTCCAAAACAAACAACTCACCTCGAGTAAAAGTCGAGATATGCAGCAAAAATATCAGAAAAATTTAAAAGTGAAGTTGAAGTTTCTGTTCGGCGCTTAATTCTCTTCAGACTCAATCCATTCACTCATATGATATAGAAAATGAAAAAACTTTATTCACTGAGTGTTTTTAGTCCAAAACAAACAACTCACCTCGAGTAAAAGTCGAGATATGCAGCAAAAATATCAGAAAAATTTAAAAGTGAAGTTGAAGTTTCTGTTCGGCGCTTAATTCTCTTCAGACTCAATCCATTCACTCATATGATATAGAAAATGAAAAAGCTTGATTCACTGAGTGTTTTTAGTCCAAAACAAACAACTCACCTCGAGTAAAAGTCGAGATATGCAGCAAAAATATCAGAAAAATTTAAAAGTGAAGTTGAAGTTTCTGTTCGGCGCTTAATTCTCTTCAGACTCAATCCATTCACTCATATGATATAGAAAATGAAAAAACTTTATTCACTGAGTGTTTTTAGTCCAAAACAAACAACTCACCTCGAGTAAAAGTCGAGATATGCAGCAAAAATATCAGAAAAATTTAAAAGTGAAGTTGAAGTTTCTGTTCGGCGCTTAATTCTCTTCAGACTCAATCCATTCACTCATATGATATAGAAAATGAAAAAGCTTGATTCACTGAGTGTTTTTAGTCCAAAACAAACAACTCACCTCGAGTAAAAGTCGAGATATGCAGCAAAAATATCAGAAAAATTTAAAAGTGAAGTTGAAGTTTCTGTTCGGCGCTTAATTCTCTTCAGACTCAATCCATTCACTCATATGATATAGAAAATGAAAAAACTTTATTCACTGAGTGTTTTTAGTCCAAAACAAACAACTCACCTCGAGTAAAAGTCGAGATATGCAGCAAAAATATCAGAAAAATTTAAAAGTGAAGTTGAAGTTTCTGTTCGGCGCTTAATTCTCTTCAGACTCAATCCATTCACTCATATGATATAGAAAATGAAAAAGCTTGATTTACTGAGTGTTTTTAGATCAAAACGAACAACTTACCTAAACTATAACTCGAGATTTGCAGTAAAAACTGAGAAGTTGAGACATGGAAGAAGAAATCAATAATTCATCGAGAATGAAAGAAAAAATAGTCATGTTTGAATATAAATTGAAAAGGGCATTAGTTCAATGACTTTAAATGCTTGATTACAAATCTAGGCATAAATACCGTGCAGACAAAGAAAATGAAATTAATTGTCCAGATAAAACGGCCGAACGGATTGATTTTTATAATTTTTTCCAATATATGGTTTATATTTATGACTTAATCATAAAAAAAACCTATCATATTAATTATTTCAATATAGTGGTTCACTTCAAACTAATTTATGAAGAGAATAGTCATTTCCTTAGTCCACAAGATAGAGTAAATAACTATAACATCAACCTGGAGCAGTGGGTTCTAATGGTATATGTTTACCATTAAAAATGTCAAACTTTATCATTAAAATGTCAGATTTGATATATTCAAGTGTTGCCATATCTCAAAGCTTAAGTAGTAGCACTCGTATGAGGCCAAAAATTTCATTCGAAAAAAAATGGACATATTGCACACCAGCCAAAGTCCATCTCTTCAGTTAGAAAATTAGTGTTAGCGCCATTGTTTACAAACAATGTTCTTTCATTGTTCACCTTGTATTTGACATCATTTGTTGTTTCCATTCCATTTTTCAATCCAACTTTTTTGACCGAATTCAATATCGGGCAAAATGAAATTTCCTCTCGGTAACGTCTTTATTTCCTTTCCCATTTCCATAAATCTACACCGTCGCGTCGTCGTCTTGTTCATATCGTTTCTCAGGACCTCCGAATGGTTATCGTTTCGTGTTTTCTACGACACACATGGCCGGAAAAAAAACTTTATCTAAATGGTCCAAATATACATTTACGACCGTACATTTTACGATTTTAATCGTTTTGCGAGTTTAAATTCCTGTATGGGACATTTGGCACCATCGATGGTCGTGTTTACTTTTAAAACGAGGCGCCACCTTTTTTTATTTGCAGTGACAATTCGTTTTCGTAGTTTCTAGCTTGAAAAAATTAATTACGGATTCGGAATAATTCGTAACTTAAAAAAATTTTTCTAAAATATGACGATTCGGGGTAATTTTCTTCCATACCAAATTGCATCCCTTAGGAGTCTCAAAGTAGGGCTCAAATTTCCGAAAAATAAAATAAAATAAAAAAAAAATTAAACTTCTAAGGGTGATAGGGGGTAGGTTGAGAAAATTTTGTTACAGGAAAGACCCATCTTAATTTCATCCGAGAAATCACCTCCTCAATTTTGTCGCATGAATTTAAACACACCCTATATATAACGTGGTGTAACTCTGAGGCTTTATCTGTCGTGATATTCGTATTCGGAAACCCCCAAAAAGTAAAATCATAGCCACATTTTAAAATTATCAACATCTTTAGAGTGTTCCATATCAAACTTACGTTTTCTTTTATGAAACACCCTATATTTTTATCGGAAACTACTATCAACATACTACTTTTTTTATCAAACACTCCCTATATCTGAAATTATCGGTTTTTAAGTTATTTAACACTTAAAATACAGAGTGATTCATTTGAGAAAACCGAGAAAAAAATGTATTCGTATTTTGATTCACCCTGTATCTGCTTCGATTGATATTAACAAAATACATAATTTTCCACAATTTTTACTACTATTCGAATGTTTTGACAACAAAAGATCTTTATTTTTGAATTTCTCTTACGTTGTACAGGGTATCGATTTTTATTTACGAAAACTGTTTATAACTTTTTAAATACCCCGTAGAACAGATTACAACCCTATATGATTGTAAAGGGGAAGTCTTAATGAGTCCAAATATGCAAAAAAATATAGACGAATTACGATTTTAACCCCTCAAATTTCCAAATTGATATCTCAGAGGACAAAGTTATCAGTAACACTAATTAATCACCCTGTATACCGAAATATGAATGTTTTCCCTGTACAAATGCAATTTTCATCTCTTATTCATAATTTTTGTTCACAGGATAATCCTTGGGCTCTCCCGAATTGAACGCGTTTCGTTGCATTAAGTGATTGTAAAAAAATTTTTCATACAACCCTTGTACACGAGAAGGAACTGAGAAAAAGAAGAAAAATTATTAAAAGCTTGTCAGTTTGCGATTCTTATTCATTGATCCGATTACAAATTGATAATCGCTCATTATTTTATTTTATTATTCATAGATGACTGAAGAAGATAAATGAGTGACTGAAAAGATCCGGCTCATTGAAAGACGCGTTATTCTTATTTTATTATCTTAAAATAAAAAAAAAGTAAACGCATCTGATAAACACATTTCACGTTGGAATTGCACGTTTATTTTCTCGTTAAATTTTTGTAAGAAATATTCAACGTATTGTGCGTGCACGAATTTTTCAAAAAACTGCAATTTCGAGCAGTGATCGGGACGAGCCTGTTCAGCAAAAAAAATCATTTCAACTTTGGAAACTTGTATCTCTAAAAAACAAGAGGATGAAAATGTGAAAATTGGTGAATTCATACAACAATTGATGCTTAATATACAGAGTGTATGATTAAATTATTATTCAGAGGGGTTTTGAAAATTTGGAGGAAAATAAGAAAATTCGTTTCGCAAAAAACTTGATTCCAACTTTGAAACCTTATATCTCGTAAATAAATAAAGATGAATATTTGGAAATTGGTGTGTTCAAACAGCAATTAATCCTGAATATACAGAGTATGGGTTCAAATTATTATATATAGGGGTTTCGAAAATATGAAGAAAATTAGAAGATTGTTCAGAATTCGTTTGGCACAAAATTTGATTCCAGCTTTGAAACCTTATATCTCGTAAATAAATAAAGATTAATATTTGGAAATTGGTGTGTTCATACAGCAATTAATCCTGAATATACAGAGTATGGGTTCAAATTATTATATATAGGGGTTTCGAAAATATGAAGAAAATTAGAAGATTGTTCAGAATTCGTTTGGCAAAAAATTTGATTCCAGCTTTGAAACCTTATATCTCGTGAAAAAATAATGATAAAAATGTGAAAATTGGTCAGTTCATACAGCAATTAATGCCCATTTTACAAAGTACGAGTTCAAATTATTATATACAGGTGCTTCGAAAATATGAAGAAAATTAAGACTTTGTTCTATAAAAAATTTATTTCAACTTCAACACGTCGTCGTACGTTCTGAATTAATTACGTTAAAAAAATGAAAATTCTAAAATTTATTCAGAAATTGATGGATTTCATATATGATCTGCGAAGTGCATCAAGAGTACTGTTATTGAAAATTATTTATATATACATAAATTTTTCTTTGAAGTCGAGTTTTCAATATATCAGCTCGTAATTATACAAAAATTCATTACGTTGTTTCTTAACATACACGGCACTATCATAAACAAGATAAGTGTGTAAATAAACAAATTGATATAGTCGTTAATTTCGACATTAAACGAATTTCAAATACCATTTTA
The DNA here is from genome assembly GCF_026250575.1 of Diorhabda carinulata. Taxonomy (NCBI): domain Eukaryota; kingdom Metazoa; phylum Arthropoda; class Insecta; order Coleoptera; family Chrysomelidae; genus Diorhabda; species Diorhabda carinulata. The sequence goes on along the minus strand of NC_079469.1, from coordinate 15,625,574 downwards.
CCATCATCATTAACACCAAAGAAGTATATAAATCGATTCAATTATAAAACTAGGTGTGTAATTTTTCAGTAGGAATTTCAAGACGTTCATCATATGGACCACCTATCAGAATATAAATACACACAAAGAAATCTGAAAATAAATTGTTTCTTGTACCGGATTTCTAGATGTTTTATTATACAGGTAGTGCCGCGAAAAGTGCTAGACATGGGTCCGCTACTAAAGCCTTCTACACACGGAGCAACTCATTTGAAACTAATTACCGTCCGACTCAACGTGGACTAGTTAGTGTTTCACGTCAATAACTAGTTTCAAATGAATAGCTGCGTGTGTAGAAGGCTTTAGAGATGAAATGAACAAACGTAAACAACTGACATTTACGATATATTCTGTCAAATAAACGGGAAACAAGTTATAGAATAATATTAATTACGGTTTATAATAAATATTGAAAAATAAACACTTTGTCTTATAAATGTAGTTTTCATTCGTAATTTTTTAGTTTCAAAACCACTTATTGCGCTTAAAAAAAATACTATACAAGGTGCAATATTCAATACGAATCCCTAAATCGATTCCGGTCGTCTAAAGCCTTCTACACACGCAGCTACTCATTTGAAACTAATTACCGTCCGACTCAACGTGGACTAGTTAGTGTTTCACGTCAATAACTAGTTTCAAATGAATAGCTGCGTGTGTAGAAGGCTTTAGAGATGAAATGAACAAACGTAAACAACTGACATTTACGATATATTCTGTCAAATAAACGGGAAACAAGTTATAGGATAATATTAATTACGGTTTATAATAAATATTGAAAAATAAACACTTTGTCTTATAAATGTAGTTTTCATTCGTAATTTTTTAGTTTCAAAACCACTTATTGCGCTTAAAAAAAATACTATACAAGGTGCAATATTCAATACGAATCCCTAAATCGATTCCGGTCGTCTAAAGCCTTCTACACACGGAGCAACTCATTTGAAACTAATTACCGTCCGACTCAACGTGGACTAGTTAGTGTTTCACGTCAACAATTAGTTTCGAATGAGTAGCTGCGTGTGTAGAAGGCTTTAGAGATGAAATGAACAAACGTAAACAACTGACATTTACGATATATTCTGTCAAATAAACGGGAAACAAGTTATAGGATAATATTAATTACGGTTTATAATAAATATTGAAAAATAAACACTTTGTCTTATAAATGTAGTTTTCATTCGTAATTTTTTAGTTTGAAAATCACTTATTGCGTTTAAAAAAAATACTATACAAGGTGCAATATTCAATACGAATCCCTAAATCGATTCCGGTCGTCTAAAGCCTTCTACACACGGAGCAACTCATTTGAAACTAATTACCGTCCGACTCAACGTGGACTAGTTAGTGTTTCACGTCAACAATTAGTTTCGAATGAGTAGCTGCGTGTGTAGAAGGCTTTAGAGATGAAATGAACAAACGTAAACAACTGACATTTACGATATATTCTGTCAAATAAACGGGAAACAAGTTATAGAATAATATTAATTACGGTTTATAATAAATATTGAAAAATAAACACTTTGTCTTATAAATGTAGTTTTCATTCGTAATTTTTTAGTTTCAAAACCACTTATTGCGTTTAAAAAAAATACTATACAAGGTGCAATATTCAATACGAATCCCTAAATCGATTCCGGTCGTCTAAAGCCTTCTACACACGCAGCTACTCATTTGAAACTAATTACCGTCCGACTCAACGTGGACTAGTTAGTGTTTCACGTCAACAATTAGTTTCAAATGAATAGCTGCGTGTGTAGAAGGCTTTAGAGATGAAATGAACAAACGTAAACAACTGACATTTACGATATATTCTGTCAAATAAACGGGAAACAAGTTATAGAATAATATTAATTACGGTTTATAATAAATATTGAAAAATAAACACTTTGTCTTATAAATGTAGTTTTCATTCGTAATTTTTTAGTTTGAAAATCACTTATTGCGTTTAAAAAAAATACTATACAAGGTGCAATATATAATACGAATCCCTAAATCGATTCCGGTCGTCTAAAGCCTTCTACACACGCAGCTACTCATTTGAAACTAATTACCGTCCGACTCAACGTGGACTAGTTAGTGTTTCACGTCAACAATTAGTTTCGAATGAGTAGCTGCGTGTGTAGAAGGCTTTAGAGATGAAATGAACAAACGTAAACAACTGACATTTACGATATATTCTGTCAAATAAACGGGAAACAAGTTATAGAATAATATTAATTACGGTTTATAATAAATATTGAAAAATAAACACTTTGTCTTATAAATGTAGTTTTCATTCGTAATTTTTTAGTTTGAAAATCACTTATTGCGTTTAAAAAAAATACTATACAAGGTGCAATATATAATACGAATCCCTAAATCGATTCCGGTCGTCTAAAGCCTTCTACACACGCAGCTACTCATTTGAAACTAATTACCGTCCGACTCAACGTGGACTAGTTAGTGTTTCACGTCAACAATTAGTTTCAAATGAATAGCTGCGTGTGTAGAAGGCTTTAGAGATGAAATGAACAAACGTAAACAACTGACATTTACGATATATTCTGTCAAATAAACGGGAAACAAGTTATAGAATAATATTAATTACGGTTTATAATAAATATTGAAAAATAAACACTTTGTCTTATAAATGTAGTTTTCATTCGTAATTTTTTAGTTTGAAAATCACTTATTGCGTTTAAAAAAAATACTATACAAGGTGCAATATATAATACGAATCCCTAAATCGATTCCGGTCGTCTAAAGCCTTCTACACACGCAGCTACTCATTTGAAACTAATTACCGTCCGACTCAACGTGGACTAGTTAGTGTTTCACGTCAACAATTAGTTTCAAATGAATAGCTGCGTGTGTAGAAGGCTTTAGAGATGAAATGAACAAACGTAAACAACTGACATTTACGATATATTCTGTCAAATAAACGGGAAACAAGTTATAGAATAATATTAATTACGGTTTATAATAAATATTGAAAAATAAACACTTTGTCTTATAAATGTAGTTTTCATTCGTAATTTTTTAGTTTGAAAATCACTTATTGCGTTTAAAAAAAATACTATACAAGGTGCAATATTCAATACGAATCCCTAAATCGATTCCGGTCGTCTAAAGCCTTCTACACACGCAGCTACTCATTTGAAACTAATTACCGTCCGACTCAACGTGGACTAGTTAGTGTTTCACGTCAACAATTAGTTTCAAATGAATAGCTGCGTGTGTAGAAGGCTTTAGAGATGAAATGAACAAACGTAAACAACTGACATTTACGATATATTCTGTCAAATAAACGGGAAACAAGTTATAGAATAATATTAATTACGGTTTATAATAAATATTGAAAAATAAACACTTTGTCTTATAAATGTAGTTTTCATTCGTAATTTTTTAGTTTGAAAATCACTTATTGCGTTTAAAAAAAATACTATACAAGGTGCAATATATAATACGAATCCCTAAATCGATTCCGGTCGTCTAAAGCCTTCTACACACGCAGCTACTCATTTGAAACTAATTACCGTCCGACTCAACGTGGACTAGTTAGTGTTTCACGTCAACAATTAGTTTCGAATGAGTAGCTGCGTGTGTAGAAGGCTTTAGAGATGAAATGAACAAACGTAAACAACTGACATTTACGATATATTCTGTCAAATAAACGGGAAACAAGTTATAGAATAATATTAATTACGGTTTATAATAAATATTGAAAAATAAACACTTTGTCTTATAAATGTAGTTTTCATTCGTAATTTTTTAGTTTGAAAATCACTTATTGCGTTTAAAAAAAATACTATACAAGGTGCAATATATAATACGAATCCCTAAATCGATTCCGGTCGTCTAAAGCCTTCTACACACGCAGCTACTCATTTGAAACTAATTACCGTCCGACTCAACGTGGACTAGTTAGTGTTTCACGTCAACAATTAGTTTCGAATGAGTAGCTGCGTGTGTAGAAGGCTTTAGAGATGAAATGAACAAACGTAAACAACTGACATTTACGATATATTCTGTCAAATAAACGGGAAACAAGTTATAGAATAATATTAATTACGGTTTATAATAAATATTGAAAAATAAACACTTTGTCTTATAAATGTAGTTTTCATTCGTAATTTTTTAGTTTCAAAACCACTTATTGCGCTTAAAAAAAATACTATACAAGGTGCAATATTCAATACGAATCCCTAAATCGATTCCGGTCGTCTAAAGCCTTCTACACACGGAGCAACTCATTTGAAACTAATTACCGTCCGACTCAACGTGGACTAGTTAGTGTTTCACGTCAATAACTAGTTTCAAATGAATAGCTGCGTGTGTAGAAGGCTTTAGAGATGAAATGAACAAACGTAAACAACTGACATTTACGATATATTCTGTCAAATAAACGGGAAACAAGTTATAGGATAATATTAATTACGGTTTATAATAAATATTGAAAAATAAACACTTTGTCTTATAAATGTAGTTTTCATTCGTAATTTTTTAGTTTCAAAACCACTTATTGCGCTTAAAAAAAATACTATACAAGGTGCAATATTCAATACGAATCCCTAAATCGATTCCGGTCGTCTAAAGCCTTCTACACACGGAGCAACTCATTTGAAACTAATTACCGTCCGACTCAACGTGGACTAGTTAGTGTTTCACGTCAATAACTAGTTTCAAATGAGTAGCTGCGTGTGTAGAAGGCATTAGAAAATAAAAACTAAATATTAGAAAATAAAAACTTTGCCTTATAAATGTAGTTTTCATTCGTAGTTTTTTAGTTTGAAAATCGCTTATTCCATTTGCCACGCAACGCCGTTACTTCCATAATAAAATTGGTCACATTGCATGAGTGAGTGTTAGTTTATGACCAATTGGCATTTTAACAATTGATGCTTGATTTATAACACATACGTACATATATATTTGAATAAATAGAATGAATAACTTAACGATGTTTAAAATGGTTTTCGCTTCGCAAACTGGTTGTGGTGATTTGCTTTACGGTATTTCGAGAAATGGACAAATTAATAAATTTTCTTGTGAAAAAACGTCATACAAGGTGTCTAAAAAGAAAGTTCATTTTTGTATTGCTTATAGTGAGAACGTGGCTATCAATCGGTAGCCGGAACTTTGATGGTTAGATTAGTTGGCCTCCACGCAGTCCTAATTTAACCCCTATGGACTTTTTTCTGTTTTTGTGCGGTTATGTCAAATCTAAAGTTTGCGCTAACAATATAACTCCCTCGTAGGCTCGATGAAATGAATTGACGATGTTATTTTCTTATTTTTATTTTTAATTTTTTTGAGACACCTTGTAGTTTGAAATACATTCTTCCTCATAAGTTTTTTCTAGATAATGTCCTTCCGAGAACTATCAACGAATGTAGATGTATGATGAGAATTGGAAAACTTTTCAAAAAATAAATATCAAAAATTACTAAAATTTTGAGTGTTTGTAAGTTTTTTTCGAAATAAGAAGAATTTGAGTGATTCTGGGAATTAAGGAAATGTATAAAAAAACTTTGGACAAATTTTGGAAAATTTTCGAACAACTTGATAGATATTTCGAACAAGTTTTAGAAATTTTGAAACATTTTCGTAAAAGAATGTGTAGGGAACATATATAAAGTTTCAAAACATTTTTGATTTTGGAGAAATTTTGAGAATTCTTCAAGAATTTGTGGGAATTTTTTAAGTTTGGAAAATTTCTAAAATCGACATATATTTTCAAGAAATTTTCGAGATTTTTGAAGATATATCTATTGAATTTGAAAAATTTGGAAAAAGTAAGGGGTGTTTGAAAATTTTGGAAAATTTTCGAACAACTTGATAGATATTTCGAACAAGTTTTAGAAATTTTGAAACATTTTCGTAAAAGAATGTGTAGGGAACATACGTAAAGTTTCAAAACATTTTTGATTTTGGAGAAATTTTGAGAATTCTTCAAGAATTTGTGGGAATTTTTTAAGTTTGGAAAATTTCTAAAATCGACATATATTTTCAAGAAATTTTCGAGATTTTTGAAGATATATCTATTGAATTTGAAAAATTTGTAAAAAATGGGGGGTGTTTAAAAATTCTGGAAAATTTTCGAATAACTTGATAGATATTTCGAACAAGTTTTAGAAATTTTGAAACATTTTCGTAATAGAATGTGTAGGGAACATACATAAAGTTTCAAAACATTTTTGATTTTGGAGAAATTTTGAGAATTCTTCAAGAATTTGTGGGAATTTTTTAAGTTTGGAAAATTTCTAGAATCGACATATATTTTCAAGAAATTTTCGAGATTTTTGAAGATATATCTATTGAATCTGAAAAATTTGTAAAAAATGGGGGGTGTTTAAAAATTCTGGAAAATTTTCGAATAACTTGATAGATATTTCGAACAAGTTTTAGAAATTTTGAAACATTTTCGTAAAAGAATGTGTAGGGAACATACATAAATTTTCAAAACATTTTTGATTTTGGAGAAATTTTGAGAATTCTTCAAGAATTTGTGGGACTTTTTTAAGTTTGGAAAATTTCTAAAATCGACATATATTTTCAAGAAATTTTCGAGATTTTTGAAGATATATCTATTGAATTTGAAAAATTTGGAAAAAGTAAGGGGTGTTTGAAAATTTTGGAAAATTTTCGAACAACGATAGATATTTCGAACAAGTTTTAGAAATTTTGAAACATTTTCGTAAAAGAATGTGTAGGGAACATACGTAAAGTTTCAAAACATTTTTGATTTTGGAGAAATTTTGAGAATTCTTCAAGAATTTGTGGGAATTTTTTAAGTTTGGAAAATTTCTAAAATCGACATATATTTTCAAGAAATTTTCGAGATTTTTGAAGATATATCTATTGAATTTGAAAAATTCGGAAAAAAATGGGGGGTGTTTGAAATTTATAAGAAAATTGAGAAATTTGGAATATTTTTGAGAAATTGAGAATTTTGTGAAAACGTGGAATATTCCAACAACTTGAAGAATAAGAAGAATTTGAATGTGTCAGAACTTTTCTCATGGAATGAAAAGTTTTTCAGAAAACATGAAAAATCCTATAAAATTTGAAAATTTATTTCAGAAAAATCTTGAAAATCTTGAGTTCATTTTTAAAAAACATGAATACCTAAAATTTGAGAATTTGTTTCAGAAAAATCTTGAAAATTTTGAAATCATTTTTTAGAAAACATAAAAAATCCCGTGAAGTTTGAAAATTTATTTCAGAAAAATCTTGAAAATTTTGAGATCATCTAAAAGTTTTCTTCAATTGTAATGACTTTGGTTCGATTTGGAATATTTAGGAGATTTTTGGAAAAATATCAGTTGCAGCTAGAGTATTTAGCAAAAAAATTGAAAATGTATTAAATTTGTGAAGAAAGGGGAATATTTTCGAGAAATTGAGAATTTTTGTAAAATGTGAAAAAATATTACAAAATCTTTAAGAAGACTTCGAATATGTTAAGAACTAACCAAATTTTTTGTTCAGAAACTTTCCAGATTTTCCTATAATCTTTTCCTAAACTTTTCGAAATATATTCCGAATGTTTTCAGGATTTTGGAAATCTCCTATAATATTTCCATTTATTTAGAAAACGAAACATTTCCCAACTTTTTCAAATTTTCATAATCTCGAATTTCCCAATTTCTTCAAAAATTCTCACAAAAAGTTTCTAAAATTCTAAATTCTCAAAAATTTTCCTCAAACATCAATTTTTCTAGTAAAACGTCATTCAAACATTCTCCCATTTTCATCTACAATCGAATTTCAAGCTCGCTGCTTCACTATATTTAGTCTATTTGAATAATATTTGTCATCTCATGGGTACACAATTATTGTGTTAAAGTTTTTATCACCAAATAACAGCGTAAAACTTTCAAATATTTATTTAGTTTATGGTTTGACATGCTGTGTACCTATATGACATAGTTTGCTCATTTTGTAACTTGTAACATACTACAAACTGTAACGTGAAATAAATTTGAAAATCAACGTATTGTTTTCTTGTGGAATGAAAATTAATTTTAATAATATTCACCTAATTTATTGTCCTTCATTTCAATTTTGAAATAGAGCAAAGACGTTTCTTTATAGTTTTCATATTAATACATTTTTCAAAGTGCCCTTTGTGGCTGTGTGTGTGTTTCAAATCTTTTTATTTATGCACAATTTTTTGCAAAACTTTTCTATTTCATAGCCTCTCTCCATAAAATTTTTTTCCTCCTAAAATTGCGGCAGTTGTGTCTTGTGTCCCAAAATTTCCTCGACGTTATTTTTTATCTTATCCATTATTGTAGTTTTTCACATTGTTTTTGCCGGTTTTTTGTTATTTTTTTTCATATTTTTTTAATCACAGTTTCTACATTCACGTCATCTTTTATCGTTTCTTGAACTATTCAAAAATGTTCCAAAATTATCTATTTTCTTAGTATATTCTCAATTTTCCAGTTTTTTCATCAACAAATATTTTTATTTGCATATAGGTACAGATATTTCGAAACTTTTCATAGCTTTCCGGAATTTTTCAAAATTTTGTAGTCTTTTCTTAATTTTCTTGAAACCTTACAAAATTTTCAAAAATTCTATGGATTTTCGAAAACTTTTCAAGATCTTCATATTCTTCATAACTTTTCAAAATGTTTTTAGATTTTTTCGTATTTGTAATAGATTTTAATAGACATCCTGAAAATTCTCTAAATCGTCTCACAACTTCTTGAAATTCTTGAAAATTTTTAAAATTTCCGAATTTGTCATAATTTTTCAAAATTTTTCTAGGATTTCTTGAATTTTGTGGTGTTCAACAGATATTCTGAAACAATTTTTAGAAACTTTTCCAAATTTCTCCATATTTTCAGAACTTTTTGGAATTTTGTGGCATTTTTAAAAATAAAATTTGACCATTTTTGAAAAATTTGAGAAAAAATTGGAAAAATTGGATGATCTGAGAATTTGGAAATATTTACGAAAATTTAGAAATTTTTGGAAGTTTTGAAATATTTGTTCAGATTCTTAGCAAACATGGGAAAATTTCCAAAAATTATCGAAAATTCCGATAAATTATGACAAATATGGAAATTTTGGAAAACTTGAGGATTTATGAGAATTTTGGGAAATTTCACGTGTCTAGACAATTAGGAGAAGATTTGAAATATTTGTTCAGATTCTTAACAAATATGACAATATTTCAAAAATCATGGAAAACTCCGACAACTTATGTAAAATATGAGAATTTTGAGAAATTTTTGAAAATTTAGAAGAATTTTCGCAAATTTTGAGAAGTTTATGGACGATTTAGAAAATTTTAGAATATCGTTTCAAGCTATTTACAGACATGACGAAATTTTGGAAAAACTTGAAAGTTCCTATCGATTTTGAAAAATATCAAAATTTTGGAAATTTGCCAAAAATTTAGTAAAATATTATGTTTTTTAGAAAAAGCATCTGTTGAATTCAAGGAATCTAGTGAATTCTCGAATTTCCGAATTGTTTTAAAAATTTCTAATAAAATTTGATAAGCTGAAAATTTAAAAAAATTTTCAAAATTTCGAAAGTTGTTATAGAAGATTTGGGATAATTTTAGATTGACTGTCAAGATTCTTCTCAAACATTACGAAATTCGAAGAGATTATGAAAATTCCGATAAATTATGAAAAATATAAGAATTTAGTCAAAATTTGGAAATATTAAGAAGATTTGACAGAGTTTAAGAATATCTGTTGAAATTCTTCACAAACACGGCAAAATCATAGCAAAATTTGATGATCTGAAAATTCGAAGATATTTTTGAAAATAAACTTTTTTGAAAGATTTGAGGTGTAAGATACAGTATATTCGGATAAAATTTCAAAAAACATGGAAAAATCCTATAAATTATGAGAATTTGGAGGAATTTTTGGAAATTTTAACAAATTTTGGAACGATTTGGAAAAATTTAAGAATATCTGTTGAAATTCTTTACAAACATCACAAAATTTTTCGAAAATTTCGGGAAATTCCGAAAAGTTATGATAAATATCGAAATTTTGAAAAGTTTGCGAAATTTCGGTAAAATTTGATGCTGCTTTGGTTTTTTAAAATAAAGCAGCTGCTCTATCCACTCTTTATGAGAGTTTCTTAGAAAATTTGGGAAAGTTTTGAAGTATCTGTTAAGATCCCTCACAAATCTGATAGAATTAAAAAAAATATGAAAAATACCCATAAAGTATAGAAAATTTTGAAAAATCTTTGGAAACTTAGAGGAATTTTTGATAAGTTTTGGAACGATTCGGTGAATTTTGAGTACATTTGTCAAGATTCTTTACAAACACTCAAAATTTTTCGAAAAATTTGGAATATCCCGAAAAAATATCAAAATTTTGAATAGTTTTCGAAAAGTTAGTAATATTTTGTTTTTATAGAGAAAAAAATCTCTTAATTCAATTTGTTGAATTAGGGAAATTTGAAAAATTCTCGAAATAAAATTTTTTTTCTAAAATTACAAGTGGATTTCAACGAGCTGAAAATTTTGAGAGTTTTTTAGAAGTTTTGGGAAAGTTCCAAAATATCTTCTCAGATTCTTTACAAACATGATAGAATTTCAAAAAAAAAAACATGGAAAATTCCTATAAAATACGAAAAATATGAAAATTATGTAGGATGTTTGAAATTTTCGAGACATTTTGATAAATTTTCAGTATACTGGTTAAAATTCTTCACAAACACGACAAAATTTGGAAAAAAAATACGCGAAAAAAATGTTTATCGAAAATTAATTTTATGAAACAAAAATTTCCTCTACCCGTTCTACAACCCAAAATTTCTCGTTATCAAAAACATTTTCTACGAATATTAAATAAAAATTCTCACCATATCAATGATTCATCGTAACTAATGACTTCCAATTAAATTACCAACATGAAAAATAATAATAAAATTATAAATAGATACTCACCAGATAAACAGCGCTTAGGATTGTAATAAAAATTTTTGGTTGCCACATGTTGGAAGCGATTTGAAGAATTTATTCACTTAACGTCCTATTGGAAGTCGAAATACGTTAGAAATTTCTTATTAATTAATTGTCGAATATTTCTGTTGATCCAGTCGTATATTTATATAATTAAATTTTGTATAATCCTTTAGTCAATATAAACATTTTTATAAAACTACTTCACAATGTTTTTTCAAGTTAAATCATGGGATTCACTGAAACTAATTGTATTAAAACCGTCTTTGATATATGTGTTTATAGTTGCATCTCGATTTTGTAAATTTGGCACTGCGCGCTTACGTCATCCACCCACTATCTCTATCCTTCTTACTTCCACGCGAAAAATCAATTTTAGAAATATACAGAGTTCAAATTAAATAAGATCGTTCAAAATTTGAGGAAAAACGAGGCCAAAATGTCACCTATACATTTTGGGATTAAAATTTTTTGGTTATATTTGGTTAGAATTCCAAAAAAGTACTGCACAACTCGTAGTTCCATTCCAATATGATAAAGGAGTTGAGATAGTGAGGTTATGTCTCGCCTCGGCCTCTGGCGTTCTTTGACTCGCGTCCGAAACACTGAAACAAGGCAAGCAAAAGCGTGGATAATTTTTGAAAACCAAAAAAAAAATTATAGTAGGATGCAACCCATCGTAAAATGAAGAAAATGTGATAAAAGCAAAAGGAAAAATTATTTACAGACGATCTGAGGTCGATAAGGGAAACAGGGTTAGTTTTTAAGGGTAAGAAACTGTTTATTTCAATTTCTGGCAAAACTACATGTCCTATAGAAAAAAATCAAATAGAAAAGTTGTAGGTAATAAAAAGATCTACAACTTTTGTATTTACACTTTTTTCACATAACCTCAAAATTTATGTTAAAAATTCAAAAAACCGAGTTTTTGGTTTTTTATTTTTATCTTTTACAAAAAACATTCTTTTTTCACGAAATTTTGTAAATAGTTACCTTTTTATGTTCCATATACACTATAATTTATTTGATTTAAAATATTTATTGTTTCGCGTTATTTCGACATAATATATAAAAAACACCCTAAGTTTCGAACGAAAATTTTCCTATCAAAATATCAGCTTTTTTCAAAAAGTCATTGAGACTTTGGTTCGTTGAAATCTCTATTTTCTTATGATGTAAAATAATATCACCATCACCATGGTAAATTTTCTCATAAAAGGCAAAAAATAAGAAGAAAAAAAATTGGAACCGATTTTTTTTTTAATCACGGAGAATTTTTAGTTTTTTATTGAATTTTTCTACTCTGAATACACGAAAAAATTGAGATTTCATATTACATAGATAAACATAATTGATTAGAGTCTAAAATTTTAATAAATATCTAAAAATTGTACATAATGATTAAAAACAAATTTCGAATGGGAATTTTTTCGTCTAATGCCTTTTTTGAGAAAGTTTACCATAGTGATGGTTATATTTTTTTACATCATCAGAAAATACAGATTTCAACGTACCAAAGTCTCAATGACTTTTTAAAAAAAGCTGATATTTTGATAGGAGAATTTTCGTTCGAAAATTAGGGTGTTTTTTCGATATTATGTCAAAATAAAGTGAAAAAAATGAATATTTCAAATCAAATAAATCACAATATATCAGGGGCATAAAAAGGTAACTATTTACAAAATTTCATGAGAAAAAAGTGTTTTTAGTAAAAGATAAAAATAAAAAACCAAAAACTCAGTTTTTTCAATTTTTCCAGTAAATTTTGAGGTTATGTGAAAAAAATGTGAATACAAACATTGTAGATTTTCTTATTATCTACAACTTTTCTATTTGATTTTTTTCTATTGGACATGTAGTTTTACCATAAATCGATATAAACAGTTTTTTACCCATAAAAATTCACCTCGTTTCCCTTCCCAACCTCAGATCGCCTGTAAATTATTTTTCCTTTCATTTTTATCATATTCTCCTCCTTTATCATCCTAATATTATTTTTTTCCCGAGGCGACGAATGAGCCGAGTCAAAATATCTAATCGAGTACCTTAATAATAACTTCGCGGACGTATATCGTTTTTTTTTCATACTGTTTTCGGTTTTAAATCAAAAACAAAATTATATTAACATATAAAATGTCATATTTGACAGTTTTACCTAAAAATATTCTCTTTTGATTATTCTCTTGTTATTTAAAAAAATAAAAATTAACAGAAGTCACAGAATTAACATTGTAAACGAAGATTTTTTATTTCAAATTACCTCAAACGGAATTGGGAGAATTTGAGAGTATTTTAAAGTACAAGGATACGTAAAGGACCATTTTCCGGGCTCAAATTAGTACTGCTTTACGACTTTACAGTACGAAAACGATATGAAAAAAAAAATATATTACAATATACGTCCGTGAATTTGTTATTAAGGTACTCGATTGGATATTTGGACTCGGCTCATTCGTCGCCTCGTCCTTAAACTAATAAAAGACGTGATACGCATCGATACGAATGCTTCATCATTTTATTACTCTCTTATTTATAAAACCAAACTGTATTATCCTTGATAATAGTGTCAAAATTTGTTAGTTGAGACATAAGAAAAAAAATTCCATATTCAAATTGCTGGTTATGGTGTTCATTTCAGTATAAATTGAAATTGAATCTCAATTGATGATCGCTAATTGAGTAAATTCACATGGCATGTGCCATGAAATTGAAAAAATGTAACTCATTTGAGGATATTAGTCCGGGAGCTGGCAGGGGTTCCCGTAGCAACAATTTAATTGTTTAAACGACCATAATTTATTATCTACAATAGTTACGGGGTTTCTGATGAAACAGTCTGGTTGCAAATCTTCTAAAGAATATTTCCGTTTTTGAATTTTGAAAAAATCTTTATTAGAACCAAAGTTATTGGCAAAGTAGGGGGGAAAAATGCAAAAAAAGCGCTGATTTCTGTTTCAATCGGTCGTATTTCGGCTTGGGCAAATACAATTGAGACTTTTGAGGATCCATTTCAAAGAAAATACTTTTCTCTTCACAACGAGTCCTCATACGTACATTTTCAAGCATTTGGAACAGTTTTATAGCACTTGGAAGACAAAATTTTGAATAGAAAAATGACACTTTTATTTGTTTATAGGCTATTCGTGCAAAGAAGACTAAATATTTTTGAAAAAAAACAGCGCCATTTTATTCCGCATAGTAAAAGACAAATTTTAAGCCCTCACTTGAAATTCCATGACAATTGGTTAATAAACCACAGCCGATTTTCGGAGCACAGTCGGTCTTGAAAGAGGAATCACTGCATTTTTCTATTTTTTTTCCACTACTTTGCCTATAACTTTATTATCTACAATAGTTACGGGGTTTCTGATGAAACAGTCTGATTGCAAATCTTCTAAAGAATATTTCCGTTTTTGAATTTTGAAAAAATCTTTATTAGAACCAAAGTTATAGGCAAAATAGTGGAAAAAAAATAGAAAAATGCGGTGATTTCTCTTTCAAGACCGGCTGTGCTACGAAAATCGGCTGTGGTTTATTAACCAATTGTCATGGAATTACATGTGAGGCCTTAAAAGTTGTCTTTTACTGTGCGGAATAGAATGGCGTTGTTTTTTTTTTTGAAAATGTTGCAAAGAAGCACGAATAGCCTATAAACAAATAAAAGTGTCATTTTTCTATTCAAAATTTTGTCTTCCAAGTGCTATAAAACTGTTCCAAATGCTTGAAAATGTACGTATGAGGACTCGTTGTGAAGAGAAAAGTACTTTCTTTGAAATGGATCCTCAAAAGTATCAATTGTATTTGCCCAAGCCGAAATACGACCGATTGAAACAGAAATCAGCGCTTTTTTTGCATTTCTTCCACTACTTTGCCTATAACTTTGGTTCTAATAATGATTTTTTCAAAATTCAAAAACGAAAATACTCTTTAGAAGATTTTCAACCAGATTGTTTCATCAGAAACCCCGTAACTATTGTAGATAATAAATTATGGTCGTTTAAACAATTAAATTGTTAATAACAAAAAACTGAGCAGGGCGCCGGCCTCGCAACTCCAAAAAATCGATTCTCCGGGCCAAAAAACATCAATAATTTTGTCGTGGCGACCCATAAAGTATTACGGGATTCCCTGCCAGCGCCCGGACTATATCATCGCTAATTCAGGCGGACTTCTTTTAATAAGTTAATCTCTATTAATTTTCACTAAAGGCCCATTTGCTCATGTAATTTTTTGTTTAATTTCGGTCGATGTTCGACATTTTTTGGTCTAATTTCTCCTATTAGTTTCACTTATTCTACTAATTGAAAGAACAATAAATTTCGAACCAATAAATTGATGTGTTGACGTGTTTGTCTCTATCATATAATTACAGTATGTCCTTAAAAAAATCTGCCACTACCTCCATTTTTGAGTGTTTTCAAAAAACAAAAAAATTACGTCACTTCATAAACACAATAAAAGGTATGTCCTGATATTTTTGATATGAAATATTCAACCATATATTCCAGTAGCAAATATGTTTAATGAAACTTTCCTTATTTGTCATAATTGACGGTTAAGTACGAGGATTGTCCCAGAAGTACCTGGTCCGACAAAAATTTTCGAAGAAAAATATATTTAACTTACAGAATATCTGTAAAAGTTCTTTACAAACATGACAAAATTCTGGGAAATTTTTGAAAATTAAGGAGTTCTTTTGAAAGATTTGGGGGGTAAGATACAGTATATTCGAATAAAATTTCAAAAAATATGGAAAATCTTATAAATTATGAAAATGTAGACAAAACTTTATTGAAAGGTTTTCAAAAGATTTGGATTAGATGCAGTATAATAAAATTATATAAAAATTGTATAAATTATGAGAATTTAGAGGAATTTTTGAGTAATTTTGGAACGATTTCGAAAAATCTCAGAATATCTGTTGAAATTCTTTACAAACATCACAAAATTTTCCAAAAATTCTGGGAAATTTCGAAAAGTTGTAATAAATATCGAAATTTTGAAAAGTTATGAAAAATATGAAAATTATGAGAATTTAGACAAATTTTGGAAATATTAAGAAGATTTGGCAGAGTTTAAGAATATCTGTTGAAATTCTTCACAAACCCGGCAAAATCATAGCAAAATTTTATGATCTGAAAATTCGAAGATATTTTTGAAAATTAAGGAGTTCTTTTGAAAGATTTGGGGGGTAAGATACAGTATATTCGAATAAAATTTCAAAAAATATGGAAAATCTTATAAATTATGAAAATGTAGACAAAACTTTATTGAAAGGTTTTTAAAAGATTTGGATTAGATACAGTATAATAAAATTATATAAAAATTGTATAAATTATGAGAATTTAGAGGAATTTTTGAGTAATTTTGGAACGATTTCGAAAAATCTCAGAATATCTGTTGAAATTCTTTACAAACATCACAAAATTTTCCAAAAATTCTGGGAAATTTCAAAAAGTTGTAATAAATATCGAAATTTTGGAAAGTTATGAAAAATATGAAAATTTTGAGAATTTAGACAAATTTTGGAAGTATTAAGAAGATTTGGCAGAGTTTAAGAATATTTGTTGAAATTCTTCACAAACCCGGCAAAACCATAGCAAAATTTTATGATCTGAAAATTCGAAAATATTTTAGAAAATTAAGGAGTTCTTTTGAAAGATTTGGGGGGTAAGATACAGTATATTCGAATAAAATTTCAAAAAATATGGAAAATCTTATAAATTATGAAAATGTAGACAAAACTTTATTGAAAGGTTTTTAAAAGATTTGGATTAGATACAGTATAATAAAATTATATAAAAATTGTATAAATTATGAGAATTTAGAGGAATTTTTGAGTAATTTTGGAACGATTTCGAAAAATCTCAGAATATCTGTTGAAATTCTTTACAAACATCACAAAATTTTCCAAAAATTCTGGGAAATTTCAAAAAGTTGTAATAAATATCGAAATTTTGGAAAGTTATGAAAAATATGAAAATTTTGAGAATTTAGACAAATTTTGGAAGTATTAAGAAGATTTGGCAGAGTTTAAGAATATTTGTTGAAATTCTTCACAAACCCGGCAAAACCATAGCAAAATTTTATGATCTGAAAATTCGAAAATATTTTAGAAAATTAAGGAGTTCTTTTGAAAGATTTGGGGGGTAAGATACAGTATATTCGAATAAAATTTCAAAAAATATGGAAAATCTTATAAATTATGAAAATGTAGACAAAACTTTATTGAAAGGTTTTTAAAAGATTTGGATTAGATACAGTATAATAAAATTATATAAAAATTGTATAAATTATGAGAATTTAGAGGAATTTTTGAGTAATTTTGGAACGATTTCGAAAAATCTCAGAATATCTGTTGAAATTCTTTACAAACATCACAAAATTTTCCAAAAATTCTGGGAAATTTCAAAAAGTTGTAATAAATATCGAAATTTTGGAAAGTTATGAAAAATATGAAAATTTTGAGAATTTAGACAAATTTTGGAAGTATTAAGAAGATTTGGCAGAGTTTAAGAATATTTGTTGAAATTCTTCACAAACCCGGCAAAACCATAGCAAAATTTTATGATCTGAAAATTCGAAAATATTTTAGAAAATTAAGGAGTTCTTTTGAAAGATTTGGGGGGTAAGATACAGTATATTCGAATAAAATTTCAAAAAATATGGAAAATCTTATAAATTATGAAAATGTAGACAAAACTTTATTGAAAGGTTTTTAAAAGATTTGGATTAGATACAGTATAATAAAATTATATAAAAATTGTATAAATTATGAGAATTTAGAGGAATTTTTGAGTAATTTTGGAACGATTTCGAAAAATCTCAGAATATCTGTTGAAATTCTTTACAAACATCACAAAATTTTCCAAAAATTCTGGGAAATTTCAAAAAGTTGTAATAAATATCGAAATTTTGGAAAGTTATGAAAAATATGAAAATTTTGAGAATTTAGACAAATTTTGGAAGTATTAAGAAGATTTGGCAGAGTTTAAGAATATTTGTTGAAATTCTTCACAAACCCGGCAAAACCATAGCAAAATTTTATGATCTGAAAATTCGAAAATATTTTAGAAAATTAAGGAGTTCTTTTGAAAGATTTGGGGGGTAAGATACAGTATATTCGAATAAAATTTCAAAAAATATGGAAAATCTTATAAATTATGAAAATGTAGACAAAACTTTATTGAAAGGTTTTTAAAAGATTTGGATTAGATACAGTATAATAAAATTATATAAAAATTGTATAAATTATGAGAATTTAGAGGAATTTTTGAGTAATTTTGGAACGATTTCGAAAAATCTCAGAATATCTGTTGAAATTCTTTACAAACATCACAAAATTTTCCAAAAATTCTGGGAAATTTCAAAAAGTTGTAATAAATATCGAAATTTTGGAAAGTTATGAAAAATATGAAAATTTTGAGAATTTAGACAAATTTTGGAAGTATTAAGAAGATTTGGCAGAGTTTAAGAATATTTGTTGAAATTCTTCACAAACCCGGCAAAACCATAGCAAAATTTGATGATCTGAAAATTCGAAAATATTTTAGAAAATTAAGGAGTTCTTTTGAAAGATTTGGGGGGTAAGATACAGTATATTCGAATAAAATTTCAAAAAATATGGAAAATCTTATAAATTATGAAAATGTAGACAAAACTTTATTGAAAGGTTTTCAAAAGATTTGGATTAGATGCAGTATAATAAAATTATAAAAATTGTATAAATTATGAGAATTTAGAGGAATTTTTGAGTAATTTTGGAACGATTTCGAAAAATCTCAAAATATCTGTTGAAATTCTTTACAAACATCACAAAATTTTCCAAAAATTCTGGGAAATTTCGAAAAGTTGTAATAAATATCGAAATTTTGAAAAGTTATGAAAAATATGAAAATTATGAGAATTTAGACAAATTTTGGAAATATTAAGAAGATTTGGCAGAGTTTAAGAATATCTGTTGAAATTCTTCACAAACCCGGCAAAATCATAGCAAAATTTTATGATCTGAAAATTCGAAGATATTTTTGAAAATTAAGGAGTTCTTTTGAAAGATTTGGGGGGTAAGATACAGTATATTCGAATAAAATTTCAAAAAATATGGAAAATCTTATAAATTATGAAAATGTAGACAAAACTTTATTGAAAGGTTTTCAAAAGATTTGGATTAGATACAGTATAATAAAATTATATAAAAATTGTATAAATTATGAGAATTTAGAGGAATTTTTGAGTAATTTTGGAACGATTTCGAAAAATCTCAAAATATCTGTTGAAATTCTTTACAAACATCACAAAATTTTCCAAAAATTCTGGGAAATTTCGAAAAGTTGTAATAAATATCGAAATTTTGAAAAGTTATGAAAAATATGAAAATTATGAGAATTTAGACAAATTTTGGAAATATTAAGAAGATTTGGCAGAGTTTAAGAATATCTGTTGAAATTCTTCACAAACCCGGCAAAATCATAGCAAAATTTTATGATCTGAAAATTCGAAGATATTTTTGAAAATTAAGGAGTTCTTTTGAAAGATTTGGGGGGTAAGATACAGTATATTCGAATAAAATTTCAAAAAATATGGAAAATCTTATAAATTATGAAAATGTAGACAAAACTTTATTGAAAGGTTTTCAAAAGATTTGGATTAGATACAGTATAATAAAATTATATAAAAATTGTATAAATTATGAGAATTTAGAGGAATTTTTGAGTAATTTTGGAACGATTTCGAAAAATCTCAGAATATCTGTTGAAATTCTTTACAAACATCACAAAATTTTCCAAAAATTCTGGGAAATTTCGAAAAGTTGTAATAAATATCGAAATTTTGAAAAGTTTTCGGTAAAATTTGATGTTTTAAAATGAATCGTTCATTACTCCAGACTGACTGACTTAATTGCTATCGCTGGGCTAGGGCTGCTTGAAAAAAACTCGATATCCATGGCGTCTGTGGGATAGAGTATAGCAATAATCGTTATTTGCCTTATTTGGGATTTGATCAAACTTACATCCACTTTTTTGATTAATTCAAAGAACCCTTTGAAAGTATAGTTTACCTTTACTACTGAGGCACCCAAGATACTTCTTCAATACCTCAAAAGGCGCTCTTCCGTTGAGAAAGCAGAAACACGGAACAAAGTATCCAAAAGAACTGAACATCCACAAGTCATACAGACTGAAAATTGAAATCTCATCCTTCAAATAGGAAGTTACTTAATTGAAGAGGCTGCTAGAATGTTCAGAAAGAGTGTTGAATGTTCATGAAAGGTGTAGTCTCAAAATAACCACCTTTGGAACCAAAACAATTTTGATCAGGATCAATGGAAAAGAAACAAACATGGCAAGAGACAATTCATTTCCATAACCCTTAGGAAATCTCCTCAAATAGAAAAACGACTGGGAGGCTAGACAGTGAAGTTTCTAGAAGAAATAGAAAAAAAATAAAGTTGATTATAGGCTCGAAATGCTTAGAAATAAGTTTCAAAAAGAAACAAGATCCCGTAGAATGATTAAACAGATCTAGGTCCAGAAATCTAGGTCCAGGTTGCTTGTAGTGTATTTAAACCATACTATAAGTTTAAATTGAACGAATTTTCGGTGAAAAAAAGTTGAAAATGGAATATTTAATCATTTTTGGGTACCCCCCGAGAAATTAATTCGCTTAATTCGATCTCCCAAAGGCTCAATGGCACGTTATATTTAATAATGAATCGTTATAACTGTATTTCTGAATATGATTTATGACTGTGCAGATATCCATGTAATTAACAATTTATGCTACATAATCATAACAAACATATCAACCTTGATGTAGCATTATTCAAATTATTCACTTTATTTTTATTTTATCGTATTGTATAAAACGACGTTGCAGCTTCGCGCCTTTTGTGCGGAAAAAAATCGATTCGGTACAGTGGAGTATCTTTGATTTTTTTCACATACTACATAATAAGTTTGAACCGCTTTGTATATTAATCGACGAAATTATGTCGAATAAAACGTATTTCCATACAAATCGACAACGAAAATATTAATTAAGAAATAATTTTATTCAACTTAAAAAACCTACAACCCCCTTTTGTTTATTGACAATCGGAGGTTGATAATTATAATAATTGTGCAATTTTCCGTCCACCTTGTATATAATAGATAAAATGTCGTATCAAAATCTCATATTCAGCTTGAAAATAAAACGTAAGCAACCCGATATTTGGTCTAATTATCATGGATATTTATTGAATGATAAATTTTTTATACACCCTATATATTTAAATATTATGAACACACTGTTTAATACTACCACTACAACAATCGTAATTACACTATCAGACGTGCGTCTGGTCTATTTTTGTATATTTTTTTCAAAGGTTATTGTTGAAAATTATACTGCACGCCAATGAAGTTACTCCGAGGTATAAAATTGTAATTCATTGAAATGATTAGCAGGTTTGGTATCATACTGGGTGAATAATTATAGGGAACACGTCAATAATGGCAAATATTGCAGTTGAATTTATGTAAATGATTTAAAGTATCGATCTTCAGATTTATTAATACTTGTGCACAGTACCTTGTACGATCAGTATTTGTATTGGTACAAATCTAGTAATTTTCGAATAAATATTCACGCTAATATCGATATCAACAATTATTTCCACTCACCGCATGATCCATTCCTTAAATTTCGAAATAATACCCGCCGATACTTGCAACTTTCTATCTACTAAGTTTAAATTATTTTTTCGGTGTTTATGATTGTAGTTTAGTCCCGATTAGAATCAATTACTACATACTTTATAGACCGAAACTATTTTTGTGAAAATTGAAGACCAACGAGACCAAATTGCACGCAATCTATACTAATAGTGTTAATTTGAAAGCTTGGAAATTGCTAACGAAGGAAAACCATTCACCAGATGGTGAATATGTCGAGGATTGCTGCATACTTGGCTCTGATAAACTGATTCGTGATTTCAAAGACAAATCAGAAATCGTGAATTGCTGGAATAGCTGGAAGAAACAAAAGGAAAAAACGATTCTTCGGAGGAAAATAAAAGACATTTCCGGTATCTGGTAATCAATATTGTTGATGGTATCTTGTAAGAAAAATCATTCTATTCCTTGGTGTGAAACACCAACTTTTGTTTGCCATAAGTCTCTAAGGAAAAATGAACCAAACGTAGAAGGCGTTTAATTTTCCACCATGAAAATACGCATCAGTTCAAACAAAAACGTTTTTGAACAGTCAAAATATCGAATTGATGGATTATCCTCCGTACAGTCCTAGTTTGGCACTCCCAGATCTCTGTAGCTATAATAGAACCTGAGATATAGATCTTTGAATGTAGAAAAATTGCAAAAAACCTACAAAAATCCATAACTCCACATTGAATGTCCGCGCCTAGCTCCTCTCCAACTCAACCGATTCAAGTGTTCAAAAACTCAAAAGAAAGAAGATGTTTCAGCAAGTGTTCTTAAACCAAAACGAACTCTTTAGCTACATTAGAACCTGAGATATAGATCTTTGAATTTAGAAGAATTGCCACAAACCTACAAAAATCCATAACTCCACATTGATTTTCCGCGCCTAGCTCCTCTTCAACTCAACCGATTTAAGTGTTCAAAAACTCAAAAGAAAGAAGGTTCTTCAGCGAGTGTTCTTAAACCAAAACGAAGTCTCTATCTTGAATAGAACCTGAGATATTGAGGATAGAACGTGTGTATGCTAAAAACCTACAAAAATCCATAACTCCACATTGAATGTCAGCGCCTAGCTCCTCTCCAACTCAACCGATTTAAGTGTTCAAAAACTCAAAAGAAAGAAGGTTCTTCAACGAGTGTTCTTAAACCAAAACGAAGTCTCTATCTTGAATAGAACCTGAGATATTGAGGATAGAACGTGTGTATGCTAAAAACCTACAAAAATCCATAACTCCACATTGAATATCAGCGCCTAGCTCCTCTCCAACTCAACCGATTTAAGTGTTCAAAAACTCAAAAGAAAGAAGGTTCTTCAGCGAGTGTTCTTAAACCAAAACGAAGTCTCTATCTTGAATAGAACCTTAGATATTGAGGATAGAACGTGTGTATGCTAAAAACCTACAAAAATCCATAACTCCACATTGAATGTCAGCGCCTAGCTCCTCTCCAACTCAACCGATTTAAGTGTTCAAAAACTCAAAAGAAAGAAGGTTCTTCAGCGAGTGTTCTTAAACCAAAACGAAGTCTCTATCTTGAATAGAACCTTAGATATTGAGGATAGAACGTGTGTATGCTAAAAACCTACAAAAATCCATAACTCCACATTGAATGTCCGCCCCTAGCTCCTCTCCAACTCAACCGATTTAAGTGTTCAAAAACTCAAAAGAAAGAAGGTTCTTCAGCGAGTGTTCTTAAACCAAAACGAAGTCTCTATCTTGAATAGAACCTGAGATATTGAGGATAGAACGTGTGTATGCTAAAAACCTACAAAAATCCATAACTCCACATTGAATGTCAGCGCCTAGCTCCTCTCCAACTCAACCGATTTAAGTGTTCAAAAACTCAAAAGAAAGAAGGTTCTTCAGCGAGTGTTCTTAAACCAAAACGAAGTCTCTATCTTGAATAGAACCTGAGATATTGAGGATAGAACGTGTGTATGCTAAAAACCTACAAAAATCCATAACTCCACATTGAATATCAGCGCCTAGCTCCTCTCCAACTCAACCGATTTAAGTGTTCAAAAACTCAAAAGAAAGAAGGTTCTTCAGCGAGTGTTCTTAAACCAAAACGAAGTCTCTATCTTGAATAGAACCTGAGATATTGAGGATAGAACGTGTGTATGCTAAAAACCTACAAAAATCCATAACTCCACATTGAATATCAGCGCCTAGCTCCTCTCCAACTCAACCGATTTAAGTGTTCAAAAACTCAAAAGAAAGAAGGTTCTTCAGCGAGTGTTCTTAAACCAAAACGAAGTCTCTATCTTGAATAGAACCTGAGATATTGAGGATAGAACGTGTGTATGCTAAAAACCTACAAAAATCCATAACTCCACATTGAATGTCAGCGCCTAGCTCCTCTCCAACTCAACCGATTTAAGTGTTCAAAAACTCAAAAGAAAGAAGGTTCTTCAGCGAGTGTTCTTAAACCAAAACGAAGTCTCTATCTTGAATAGAACCTGAGATATTGAGGATAGAACGTGTGTATGCTAAAAACCTACAAAAATCCATAACTCCACATTGAATGTCAGCGCCTAGCTCCTCTCCAACTCAACCGATTTAAGTGTTCAAAAACTCAAAAGAAAGAAGGTTCTTCAGCGAGTGTTCTTAAACCAAAACGAAGTCTCTATCTTGATTAGAACCTTAGATATTGAGGATAGAATGTGAAAAACTCCCATAAGTAATGTACAGGGGGAAATCGCATTTGAGTATAACTTGAGAATGTTGAAAATTAGATGAAATCCGATGGTTCATGGCTAATCTGTGCATCAAAACCTTTCATTGAAAAAAAAAATTAAGCAAATCGGTTGGGTAGAACGCCTGAACGGACTCGGAATGGAAATCATCAATTTTTTAATATATAAGATAAATCCATAAATATTAGTTTTTATTTGCCTATCTTAAAACTTCAGTAGCAACCCTCGTATTACATATTTTTTAACGACGTGCTAGAATCTGATTCGTATCTGATCCCTATTTTCAAATAATCGTGAAAATTATTAAGAATTAACTTTAACTTTGGGAAATCAAAATAATTTCGAGGAAATGTTTTTTCTTCAAGGCTAAATATTTATATTTAAGAATATGTATTCCATCATACAAAATTTTGTGTTTTTCCAAATATTTTCCATGATCAAAATTGCAATTTCTTCTTTGGAGTTTTATTTCACGTGGTTTTTCGACTTGTAACTGGACTAGATCATAAATTTTTGAAAAAACAATCAATATAAATAGAGACCGGTAAGTTTGCAAAAAAAAAAAAGAAAAAACATTTGACGACATTAAAATATTCACTAGATCGATATTCAAATCAATCGATGACTATTATTTTTACGACCTTCGAAATATTTATATTATTTTAGTTGTAGAATTTTTATTGATTCTTTCATTCAAAAATTATTTGTTTTTTAATTAACACCTGTTTGTATTTTGATTTTTTTGAGAATAAAAGGACATTGAATGAATTTTGTTACCACGAAAAACAAATATTTGAATAGCTGATTTTACGAACAATTGAGATTGTGAAATGATTGAGTTATCATTTAGTTATAGTACAGTCATTTCGACATGAAAATGGGTCAAATTCTGAATGAGGTAATATAAGTGCAATCGTTGAGTTCTTAGCCTTACATAGGAAGAAAGATCATATATAGAAATGAAAAAAAAAAAATCATTTCCATTCCGCTGTTCAACGTTCTTTATTATGTATTTCTTTATCGCATTTTCTTTTAGACCATGTTTCGTTGTTCCAAATTTCATTGTTGTTCTGTCCCGTCCATTTGTTCCAATTTTATCTGATTCACGAACCTTTCTTGTTCCATTCCATGAACCTTTGTTGTTATTTTTTTCTACGCTCCTTTATGCATTCCTCCTTTCTTCCTAAGATAAAACCCTCTTTGTTTCACGTTCCCCTTTTTGTTCTCTTCCTTTGTGCTCCTTTGTTGTATGTTACTATTCCTCATATTCTTGTTTGTTCCACATTCATCCATTTCTCGTTCTTTCTTTCCGTGCTCCATCTTTTTTCAATCTTACTTTGTTTTACCTCACTTTATTCCACTTTATTTGTTCTTCCTTCGTATTACAATGTATGGACTTTGTTCTAGGTTCCTTTGTTATAAGTTCTTCTGTTCCAAGTTCAATAGTTCCATGATATTTTGTTCCATGTTATTCATTTCCACGTTTTTTTATTCCAAGCTCTTCTGAACAACGTTTCTCTCTTCTGTACTACTTGGTTGTATGTTCCCAATCCTCCTTTGTTCCACATTAATCCATTTTTCGTCTTTTATTTACAAGCTCTTCCGTTCCGTGTTCCGTGTTTTGTTTCGAGCTCCATTGTATGAGATTCTTTCTTTTATATCATAATCTTTCATTCGAGTCGAATTATTTTTGTTTGAAGTTATTTTATTTCGCGTTATTTCCTCCGCGTTTTTTTGTTTCATTATCTTTTGCTCTAGTATCTCCTTTTTCCCGCATTTCTTTGTTCTTTTTGTGATTTTCCTTTGTGCTACTTCGATTCCTTCGTTTCTCGTAACTTCTTTTCGTGCTCCAATGTTTCCACTCACTTAGTTTCTGTTCCACTGTACTTAGTTCAACTTTCTTCAGTTCCTTGCTTCATTTTACGAACTTTTTTTGCTTTACGTTTCTTTGTTTCGTCTCCTTTTGCTCTAGTTTCTTCTTTATTCCACCGTTCTTTGTTCTTTTTGTGATTTTCCTTTGTGCTACTTCGTTTCCTTCGTTTCTCGTAACTTCTTTTCGTGCTCCAATGTTTCCACTCACTTAGTTTCTGTTCCACTGTACTTAGTTCAACTTTCTTCAGTTCCTTGTTTCATTTTACGAACTTTATTTGCTTCATGTTTCTTTGCTCCGTCTCCTTTTGCTCAAGTATCTTCTTTTTCCTACGTTTCTTTGTTCTTTTTGTGTTTTTCCTTTGTGCTACTTCGATTCCTTCGTTTCTAGTAACTTCTTTTCGTGCTCCAATGTTTCCACTCACTTAGTTTCTGTTCCACAGTACTTAGTTCCACTTTCTTCAGTTCCTTGTTTCATTTTACGAACTTTTTTTGCTTTACGTTTCTTTGTTTCGTCTCCTTTTGCTCTAGTTTCTTCTTTATTCCACCGTTCTTTGTTCTTTTTGTGATTTTCCTTTGTGCTACTTCGTTTCCTTCGTTTCTCGTAACTTCTTTTCGTGCTCCAATGTTTCCACTCACTTAGTTTCTGTTCCACTGTACTTAGTTCAACTTTCTTCAGTTCCTTGCTTCATTTTACGAACTTTTTTTGCTTTACGTTTCTTTGTTTCGTCTCCTTTTGCTCTAGTTTCTTCTTTATTCCACCGTTCTTTGTTCTTTTTGTGATTTTCCTTTGTGCTACTTCGATTCCTTCGTTTCTAGTAACTTCTTTTCGTGCTCCAATGTTTCCATTCACTTAGTTTCTGTTCCACAGTACTTAGTTCCACTTTCTTCAGTTCCTTGTTTCATTTTACGAACTTTCTTTGCTTCATGTTTCTTTGCTCCGTCTCCTTTTGCTCTAGTATCTTCTTTTTCCCGCGTTTCTTTGTTCTTTTTGTGATTTTCCTTTGTGCTACTTCGATTCCTTCGTTTCTCGTAACTTCTTTTCGTGCTCCAATGTTTCCACTCACTTAGTTTCTGTTCCACTGTACTTAGTTCCACTTTTTGTAGTTTCGTGTTTCATCGTATGAAATTTCTATATGGAACAACCTTAAATCGTATTTTTGATGAAATTTGTCGGGGAGAGATTCTTGGAATTAAAACAAAACAAAATTTCTAATTTTAATCAATAGATTTTATGGTACGGTTATGTAATACTTTTTGCACAGGGCTTTTAACCAGTCCGAACATTTTTCTTTTGCTCTATACAGGTTATAAGACCAAAAAAAGAGCGAAAACTAATAAGAACTCGACGGCATATTTCATATTTAAACTGTCGGTAGACGTTTGAAAAAAGAAATGAATTATAACTGGACTCAGTCGTGCCTCTTAGATGTCATTTTGTCGTAAATCGTGTATAATTTGATTGTAGGCATTTTCTATCTTCATATTTTGACTAGAGGGTAAAGTGGTTCCGTTAAGCCAATTAAATTGATTTATATGTAAAACAAGCGCTAAATTAACTTGTTATGTTTATTTAAAACTTCTCGACATAATTTTCTTACTTGGAGCTATTCTCTTTCGACTTCCTCTATAAATCTAATCGGAGTTTCGAATTTAAAAACACCAGCTGACTCGTCGAAACTTACACCGCCAAACAGTCGATTCCTCTATTCGTAAAGTACGTACTTTAGACACACTTTTGAGTGCGTAAAACTTATTTAAAGTAGTAGTGTTTGAGGAAAAGTATTATTAAGGTCTTTGTAGCGTAACGGCTAGAGTACGAGGCTCACATGCAGGAGGTCCCAGGTTCAAGTCGCATTTAATTTAATTTAATTTAATACTAAGTGCATTTTTGATATTAGAATTGTTAATAATTTAATTCGTCTGTCGATTAGTTATTTTTCTCGAATCTTGAATAAAAAGTTGAAAATATTGTTAATCACGATAATTCCTCAACCGATCATCACGAAACTTTGTACACATATTCTTGGAGGTATTAGATATAACATAGAATAGTTCTTGTGAAAAAAATATTGTTTACGATATATAAAACAATTTTCAATCAATAATTTCAAAGTCTAGCTTCCTCAACGCCATCTAGCGTACCAGTAATGAAGTTCCGTTCCACTGTATTACCAACGGTCACGTCAATATCCAATTATTATCATTATTAATTAGTAAACAATTATGTAAATGATATTTCTAAAAAATTTGGACTGAGGGATTTCGTTTCTTGTCATGTTTCGCAAAAATCCAGTCTAATCAGCATAGGATCCTGTTTTTCAAAGTTAAGTATGAGCGCTGAGCTATTGGAGGCCTTAGTATGATTATGTATTGAAAATCTGGGACTCAACAAGTTGTTTTGTTACAAACTAAGGCCCCAATAGCTGAGTAACCATATTATTATCACATTTTTTTTTTAATTCTGTCACTTCTTTCTTTATTAACATCTCCATAGTTATTTATTGATAAAATAGTAGATAGTAACGATATTTTCGAATTATGTCAGCAACAAAAAGATTCTAAAATAACTCTATTTGCATACTAAGTGTCAAGGTAGTTATTTTAGCGCCAGTATACATAAAAATTATCGAAACCAGTTCCTTGAATTGTGATTATCATTTATGGATATAAAATGCTTGTAAATAAAACCCGATTCTTTTTAATTTTCAACAATTTAAAGAATGTTATTGATGAAATAATAGACGATAGACAAATAAACCACAAATAAAACTGGTGAATAGTGATAGTGGGTGAATGAAAAAAGTCATACAGAAAGGATTTTGAGTGAGGAACTGTACATCATGATAACGATATATACAGGGTAGCAAATATAAAGTGACCCATGTACTTTTCTCTAAACCTATTAGAGTTATGAAAAAAATTTAATTACAAAAGTTCGTTGTATTCATAGGAATTATTAGATTATCGACTTTCGGATTATACGGGATGTCCCAATTCTTCAGTATCGACTTCAACTTTGGAATTTTGAATGAAACACCCTATATTTCATTTCGTTTTTGATTTAGGGGTAAAATAAAGTAATTTTCATTAGATCGACTATAGTGGGTGGATGAAAAAAGTCATACAGAAAGGATTTTGAGTGACGAACTGTACATCATGATAACGATATATACAGGGTAGCAAATATAAAGTGACCCATGTACTTTTCTCTAAACCTATTAGAGTTATGAAAAAAATTTAATTACAAAAGTTCGTTGTATTCATAGGAATTATAAGATTATCGACTTTCGGATTATACGGGATGTCCCAATTCTTCAGTATCGACTTCAACTTTGGAATTTTGAATGAAACACCCTATATTTCATTTCGTTTTTGATTTAGGGGTAAAATAAAGTAATTTTCATTAGATCGACCATAGTGGGTGGATGAAAAAAGTCATACGGAAAGGATTTTGAGTAAAGAACTGTACATCATGAAAAAGATATACAGGGTAGTAAACATAAAGTAACTCATATACTTTTCTCTAAACCTATTAGAGTTATGAAAAAAATTTAATTACAAAAGTTCGTTGTATTCATAGGAATTATAAGATTATCGACTTTCGGATTATACGGGATGTCCCAATTCTTCAGTATCGACTTCAACTTTGGAATTTTGAATGAAACACCCTATATTTCATTTCGTTTTTGATTTAGGGGTAAAATAAGGTAATTTTCATTAGATCGACCATAGTGGGATCCCGCATTTTGTGGCAGCAAATTTATTATCGTTATTTCTGCTTTATGATCTTAATCCTCTTAAAAAAGTTACTCCATTAGATGGAATAATGTACAACTTATGATTATAATTTACGATACATATTTGCGGCGCTTATCCAATTAACCGATTTCATTCGTTGTATTTAATAGCTAATTAAAGCTTTTATCAATTTAACAATGGCGAATGGTGGGCTACGTAATGTGTCTCACCTGTTATTTTACCGGATGCTAAAATATGACGCCGTAGGAGTGAAAATTTGTTGAAAATAATCGCGGATATTGATAAAATACAAAATTTCAAGCAAAAAATGTCCTTAGCATTTTTTTGGAAAAATCTACGGCTTTTTAGTTATGCGCGTTTGAAAAAAAACCACGTTTTTGATCAATTTTTTATGAATAACTCAAATAATTTTGATTTTATCGGAAAAAGTATGGAAAACAAAAATGAAGCTTATAAAAAAACGAAGAGATTGGTTTTTTTAAATTTGCTTTAAACATAATATGAATCGAGTTATAATTTATTAAAGTTTGAATATTTTTATCGAACGGACATTTTTTATAATTCAACGTCGAGTAACGGAAAAACGGTAAACTTTTCGAAGTAATCGCAAATAATACTTTTCAAAGTACTTTTAAAAAGCTTCAAAATGAGGGTTTGTAGAAGTCTGTAGAATAAAAACTAAGAAAGTTATGGCAGAAATAAAATCGATTTATATTTTTATTGTAGAGAAAAACCTCAATTTCACCCTTAGCATTGCGAAATCAAACGCGTTTAAATTAAAAACAGAGTAAGGGATCGAAAACTGCCACATGCTACACCACGTAATTTTTTTTTATAAATTTGAAATCACAAATCGACGTACACAGTCTTATTTATTATTAACGAATTTATTTGGCTGTTTCAAACCGTAGGATTATGAATTAAATTCGCGATTTAACGAAAATCTATTAGAATTTCATTTTGAAAATTATCAATAATCAGTTTTACCATAAAAATCATTCAAAAGTTGAATAAAACTTATTTTCTTCTGCCGAATTTCATTCTTTGAAGTTCAAATAAAGTTATGATTGTTTTTCTATAAAATCCCTCAGCTTTTTAATACCGAAAATTTATAAATTCCAATGTACACTTATGATTAAAAAGATTTAACTCGACCTGATCAACAGAAACTGAATTATACAAAAATTTACCGCAACGACGCGCCGCGTCTTCTCCGTCGAATTAATCCCCACGAATCGACTGTCGAAATCGACCGGAAGCACAACACTACTTTTGAAAATTTTCTTCCACGACGCGTTCACCAACTATCCACGCGCTGACTCCGTACTCGAAGGAACGGAGACGTCGGTTGCTCGGAGATGACGACGAGTATTTCGCGTTCACGTGCCCGAACTCGCTTATGCCAATTTACGAGCGCTCTAGGTGGGCACAAAATGATATCTACTACATACGAAGATGCTAACGACGCCAGCGCGCGTCTGCACTGTCGATAAACTGAAGATTCACGAGGGGTACCAGGATTTTCGGTTGGCAAAGGTCGCGGTTTAGATCTTATCAGTTTATCCTACATATTTACAGAAAAAAAAATGGAAAAATGACACATTTTGACATTTTTTTAATAGTTTTTTAAATTAGTTTCTCCCATTACACATCTCCTGATACGAGGGTTGATATTTAAGTTCCAAAATAGACAAATAAAATCACATTTTGAGAATGATTTGTCTTCCGCGTTTGGTTTGCCCGTTTTTTCGAACACACTTGGCAAAAATCCGCTGATGTATCGTTCAGAATCGACCGTTTTACGTTGCTGCAAACGGTGGTGACAAATCCAGTTATTTCGAAAAAGCAAACGACTATTTTCTTGATTTCGCGTTCATATGCAGAAACCCACGATTCTTATCAAAATTTCTTCACAGCAATCTATCTAACATGAACAAATATTTTCGTTCGTGCAATTTGGAATGTATCCGAGCGGACCTGATGTCCGAATATGCCTCAATTTCACGATATGTCACAGTTTAAGCACAGCAACGATGTTTTTTGGTACAACCACGATTTAATTCGGAAAAACCAGCGAGATACGGCGGCCCGAGATGGTGCTTCATCACCGAAAAACCAAGCAACTTAATCGGCACACCGTTGTTGATTTAATCCACGTCAAAAGTCGTTGAAAATCATCGTAATAAAGCGATTAGATTTAATTTTTTAACTAAGATGAATGTTTCAAGTATTTGTAAACAACTCGAATAGACAACACGCTTTAAGTACGTTCACCAATGTCAAATGTCAAACTTCATTGGTTTAATCCACCACCACCACCATAAGAAACGTCAAACTTCATTATGTCAATGTCAGATTTGACATATCTATATCAGCGTTGCCATATCTCAAAACTAAAGTAGCAACACTCATTTAAGCTTTAATCGGACGTTTTGAAAAGTGTGTGGACATGAAGGAAGATTATATTGAAAAAAAATCATGTATTAGAACGAAAATTCCTCTTGATCTATGTTTTCTCTAGATTCATCAGCAGTATCCTCGTCTAGAACCACAACTACGCTTCTAAATATCCTTCAACAAATCCTGTGTTACCTCCAATATCTAATAATAAGGATATACGATGGCGTTTTTTGTACAGCTTTAGGTATGTTTCGAAAGGCTGAAATGCAGAATGACTTCAGGTTTTGGTCGGTGTTAGGCGGTCCCTTGGAACAATTTCTTCCACTAATTTAATGTTTTCTGGAGTAATCACCATCGCAGGACCTGCCGCACGTGGGTCATCTTCTAATGATTCTCGTCCCCAGCGAAATAACCTGTACCAATTTTTCATTCTTGAAAATGACAACCACAAGAGGGTGAACCCTTTTAAGGTGGTACCTACCGTG
This sequence comes from Diorhabda carinulata, assembly GCF_026250575.1. Taxonomy (NCBI): domain Eukaryota; kingdom Metazoa; phylum Arthropoda; class Insecta; order Coleoptera; family Chrysomelidae; genus Diorhabda; species Diorhabda carinulata. The sequence continues at coordinate 15,592,694 of NC_079469.1, read as the reverse complement.
TTGAGATTTTTTTAAATAACTCTTTGGACCACTACAAGCCAACTCAGTGCTCATGAGCCACGTTTGTCGGTCGGTTAGGTCTTGTAAATACTGCTCTAGGTGGGATTATGTTAGATAACTGGGCTGTGAGCTGCCCAAGTTTCTGGTCAATTCCGAGTCACCTATAAATCTAATCGCTCTCTTCTGATTTGAGCCGAACATCCTAAGAGTATGCTTGGGAGGGGTGAGCATCAAATTTACGAGCATCATTCCAAAGAAGGACGAGTCTAAGATTAGAAGATTTTTGATCTTGAAGAGGTTTCCAAGTTTTTGTGAAGCCGCCTTAGCAATCAGATTGTTTCCATCCCATTTCAGACTGTTGTCAAGGTATCAGTATTGATCCTGGCGATCTATTGGGAGAGTAGGTGACTAGATGTATCCCTGAGGAACCAACTGGATGTATCGATTTTTGAATAAGCTACTGATTACAGCGAGGACGATTCACTTAATCCCCGGTTGATCTATATTCACGAGAGCCGTATCGCAAATGATGTTCGTAGACTCAAGATTTACTGGTTAAAGACTTTATCCATGACCTTGGAAATAGCTGGAAGACAAACTAGCTTCGTACAGCCACGAGCTCATTGCAAAAGAAACGACAAATGTTTTAATTGGTCGATGTGTTTTATTTTATTAATAAGACATTGAACTATTTATTATTATGTATTTTTTTTCAAATATTTATATCTGTTATCATATATTTCAATCAAATTAAGATATTTATGTCATTTTATGAACTTCAATCTTTACGTTACCTAAAATGGAAGGAAATGTTGATTCACTGTAACGTTTATGTGACAGTTTGTTGTTTGATAAGACGTTCTAAATTTACTAACTTGCTTCGAAGTACCTATTTGGAACAGAGAAAAAATTACATAGTGAATACTATTAGTATATAGTTGGGGTCACGATTTAACTACCACTATCTATTTTACCTAAAATGGCGTGTATATAATTGATGGATACCGTTAGTATTTGAGTATTTTCGAAATATATAAAATAATAATATGACAAATCACATACAGATTGAACGATATTCGTCCAATAAAAATAACCTGCAGAGCCTGCAAAGAAATTGATGATAATGACAACACTATAAAAGAAAAAAGAGGAATAATAAGTTTGTCAATACTGAACAAAGAACTTGGGGTGGTTATCAAGGACAACGGTGACGAGGTGAATCATTATATCTCAGAAACAGTGGCTTGTAGGAAAAAATGTATTAATACGTTTTTTGTAGATAATTTTATGATCTACAATTTTTGTCTAAGGTGTTTTTATGACAAAACTCACCGTTTTGCTAAAAATTGCGAAAAACTTTTGACCTTGAATAAAATTTGTTCAAATTGTATTTTACTAACTGTTTGAATCATTATATCTCAGAATTAGTGGCTCGTAGAAAAAAAAGTATCTATACGTTTTTTGTAGAGAATTTTATAATCTACAATTTTTGTCTGAGGTGTTTTTATGACAAAACTCACCGTTTTGCTAAAAATTGCGAAAAACTTTTGACCTTGAATAAAATTTGTTCAAATTGTATTTTACTAACTTTTTGAATCATTATACCTCAGAATTAGTGGCTCGTAGAAAAAAAAGTATCGATACGTTTTTTGTAGAGAATTTTATAATCTACAATTTTTGTCTGAGGTGTTTTTATGACAAAACTCACCGTTTTGCTAAAAATTGCGAAAAACTTTTGACCTTGAATAAAATTTGTTCAAATTGTATTTTACTAACTTTTTGAATCATTATATCTCAGAATTAGTGGCTCGTAGAAAAAAAAGTATCTATACGTTTTTTGTAGAGAATTTTATAATCTACAATTTTTGTCTGAGGTGTTTTTATGACAAAACTCACCGTTTTGCTAAAAATTGCGAAAAACTTTTGACCTTGAATAAAATTTGTTCAAATTGTATTTTACTAACTTTTTGAATCATTATATCTCAGAATTAGTGGCTCGTAGAAAAAAAAGTATCCATACGTTTTTTGTAGAGAATTTTATAATCTACAATTTTTGTCTGAGGTGTTTTTATGACCAAACTCACCGTTTTGCTAAAAATTGCGAAAAACTTTTGACCTTGAATAAAATTTGTTCAAATTGTATTTTACTAACTTTTTGAATCATTATATCTCAGAATTAGTGGCTCGTAGAAAAAAAAGTATCTATACGTTTTTTGTAGAGAATTTTATGATCTACAATTTTTGTCTGAGTTGTTTTTATGACAAAACTCACCGTTTTGCTAAAAATTGCGAAAAACTTTTGACCTTGAATAAAATTTGTTCAAATTGTATTTTACTAACTTTTTGAGTCATTATATCTCAGAAATAGTGGCTCGCAGGAAAAAAAGTATCGATACGTTTTTTGTAGATAATTTTATGATCTACAATTTTTGTCTGAGGTATTTTTATGATAAAACTCACCGTTTTGCTGAAAATTGCGAAAAACACTAAACAATTTCATTGATTTATAGCTCGATGAGAATTTATGTAGCTTCACTCTTATTTTTTGATCTAATTTGACCGGACTAATCTATCACAGTCGAGTGATTATCTAAGAAAAACACATTTTTTCACCAAAAATCGACTCAAATCATCAATATTCGTATGTCTAAATTCATCAAATTAAATTCGAATGATAAAATTTATTGAGAATCCTCGTACATTAATACTGAAATAAGTTAAGGTTAGTCATTAGTTAAAATAACTTTTCAACATTAAGTACCTTTTATATTCTCGACATTTTTGAATGTTTAATACTATGAATTAATTTATTTCATCCATTATAAACATTATAAACAATAGGATCTAAAAAAAAATTGTAAAACGAAAAAATCCACCGAAAAACAAATTCCGTTGACGTGACGTAATGGATATAGACAGACACCTACTCACATCAAAATATTCATTGAAAAACTTCCGTTTCCATTCATCAATAAGTCGGTTTTTATTGAATGGATAAGGGGAAGTTGCGTCGATCTAAAGTAGGATTTGAATTTGATATTAGAACGAGATAAACAACGCCCACTTTTACGTTCCGAAAATAGACCGGCCTCTGAGAAAATCAAGGTTCCATTATTCAGAATAACAGAGGAATGAATAAGACACAAAAAAAAACGAATTAATGAGAAGCTTGTAATGTGCGGCACACATAAAAAGCGAAAAATCGAACGGATTAGTTTGTGATTACTGGAGGGTGTGTACAAAATCAGTAGCTTTGTTTTTATTACATTATGTCTTAAAGAATGTGTCTTTACAAAAAGTGAAATAGAAAAAATTCTCCAATTCTCCAATTCTCCGTTGAACCAATTCTAGAAAAATTTTTTTTCACTCTGAAGCTGATATCCGTAGAATGATTGTTTTGAAAGTCTTCAACATCTTCCCTATATACTACAAATATTTGATTCAATGTTTTTCTCTTTCAGTCTTTTTTTGTTTGCTCAAAATCTCTATTCTAATTCTTCATGTCTAGTTACTTCCAAACCTTCACCAAAAACTTTCATTTGGACTCAGCTGATGCACTTTATAAACATTCCTAGACTTCGTAAGCTCCTGCGAGAGCTCCTACAACGTCCTTTGCTTAATTAGCAGTTGCCTTAACACAAAATTTCCTTCATTTCATATATTTTGACCACTGGAAGATGTCGCCAACCAGATTTACAAACCTACATCGGACGAAAACTCGTTGCAACTGAGACTTGTGGGTTTTGAATTTTGTTCCATTAGTTTATAAACATTCCTAGACTTCGTAAGCTCCTGCGAGAGCTCCTACAACGTCCTTTGCTTAATTAGCAGTTGCCTTAACACAAAATTTCCTTCATTTCATATATTTTGACCACGAGAAGAGTCGCCAACCAGATTTACAAACCTTCATCGGACGAAAACTCGTTGCAACTGAGACTTGTGAGTTTTGAATTTTGTTCCATTAGTTTATAAACATTCCTAGACTTCGTAAGCTCCTGCGAGAGCTCCTACAACGTCCTTCGCTTAATTAGCAGTTGCCTTAACACAAAATTTCCTTCATTTCATATATTTTGACTACTGGAAGATGTCGCCAACCAGATTTACAAACCTACATCGGGCGAAAACTCGTTGCAACTGAGACTTGTGGGTTTTGAATTTTGTTCCATTAGTTTATAAACATTCCTAGACTTCGTAAGCTCCTGCGAGAGCTCCTACAACGTCCTTTGCTTAATTAGCAGTTGCCTTTACACAAAATTTCCTTCATTTCATATATTTTGACCACTGGAACATGTCGCCAAACAGATTTACAAACCTACATCGGGCGAAAACTCGTTGCAACTGAGACTTGTATGCTTTTGATGGAAAGAAAACCGAATTTCCGACAATGGAAGTCACTAATATCGATTCACAAATAAATTCCGTCTATTCCTGAGATCCGTATTTATATTGGTGAAGATTCAAACAAGTTTATGCGAGATTGAACAAGCGTTGTAGCCGGGACGGCGGCCGGCGCGGCAAGGACAAGTCTCGATGCATTTTAGAAGCGATTTAAGTTGTGCATGTTAGTTAAAAACACCCTGTACGACTTGATTATATAGAGTTGACGGACTTTTTGTACATAGACTTTTTCAAAATTTTGTTTATGGCCGTAAAATAAAAAAAACTTATTATTATTAACCAACATTTTTACTAACAATACAATTTTTCTTTCAATGATGTCTAATTTTATTTTAATCTCGAAATTGAGACATTTATAACTTCGCGCGTATAACATGTAGCTCAAAATGTCTCATTTTTTATTCTCGCCATTATCCTCAAAAGTATGAAACCGTGCAGCTCGCGAAGCTTGTCCAATTATTCATGCTTCTTCCCGAGATTCTCGGTTCAAGCATTCACTGACTTAAATAATGAAATAGCTTCGACTTCCTGCTCGTTGGATGCAGAGGAGTACGGGATCGCGAAAAATGATAGAAAAGGTAATTTTATCATCTCGAAAACTTCCGAAATGAATCATTTTTCAAAATTATTCAACCCATTTGTCAGCTTAGTCAGTTATGGCGCACAATTTTGAACCACTACACTGCCAAACGTCGACATCATTCTCCAAATGATACTAGACGACCTTCGGATTAGATGAAAGAGGTGGAAAAGGCTCTAGACCAATGTCGGGCCCACGCTCTACAACGGGACAGCTCAATTTTTGAAGTTGTCAGTTATAAACTAGTTTATAAGCTGCTTAGTCAGTTATGGCGCACAATTTTGAACCACTACACTGCCAAACGTCGACATCATTCTCCAAATGATACTAGACGACCTTCGGATTAGATGAAAGAGGTGGAAAAGGCTCTAGACCAATGTCGGGCCCACGATCTACAACGGGACAGCTCAATTTTTGAAGTTGTCAGTTATAAACTAGTTTATAAGCTGCTTAGTCAGTTATGGCGCACAATTTTGAACCACTACACTGCCAAACGTCGACATCATTCTCCAAATGATACTAGACGACCTTCGGATTAGATGAGAGAGGTGGAAAAGGCTCTAGACCAATGTTTCCCAATGTCGGGCCCACGCTCTACAACGGGGCAGCTCAATTTTTGAAGTTGTCAGTTATAAACTAGTTTATAAGCTGCTTAGTCAGTTATGGCGCACAATTTTGAACCACTACACTGCCAAACGTCGACATCATTCTCCAAATGATACTAGACGACCTTCGGATTAGATGAAAGAGGTGGAAAAGGCTCTAGACCAATGTCGGGCCCACGCTCTACAACGGGACAGCTCAATTTTTGAAGTTGTCAGTTATAAACTAGTTTATAAGCTGCTTAGTCAGTTATGGCGCACAATTTTGAACCACTACACTGCCAAACGTCGACATCATTCTCCAAATGATACTAGACGACCTTCGGATTAGATGAAAGAGGTGGAAAAGGCTCTAGACCAATGTCGGGCCCACGCTCTACAACGGGGCAGCTCAATTTTTGAAGTTGTCAGTTATAAACTAGTTTATAAGCTGCTTAGTCAGTTATGGCGCACAATTTTGAACCACTACACTGCCAAACGTCGACATCATTCTCCAAATGATACTAGACGACCTTCGGATTAGATGAAAGAGGTGGAAAAGGCTCTAGACCAATGTCGGGCCCACGCTCTACAACGGGGCAGCTCAATTTTTGAAGTTGTCAGTTATAAACTAGTTTATAAGCTGCTTAGTCAGTTATGGCGCACAATTTTGAACCACTACACTGCCAAACGTCGACATCATTCTCCAAATGATACTAGACGACCTTCGGATTAGATGAAAGAGGTGGAAAAGGCTCTAGACCAATGTCGGGCCCACGCTCTACAACGGGACAGCTCAATTTTTGAAGTTGTCAGTTATAAACTAGTTTATAAGCTGCTTAGTCAGTTATGGCGCACAATTTTGAACCACTACACTGCCAAACGTCGACATCATTCTCCAAATGATACTAGACGACCTTCGGATTAGATGAAAGAGGTGGAAAAGGCTCTAGACCAATGTCGGGCCCACGCTCTACAACGGGACAGCTCAATTTTTGAAGTTGTCAGTTATAAACTAGTTTATAAGCTGCTTAGTCAGTTATGGCGCACAATTTTGAACCACTACACTGCCAAACGTCGACATCATTCTCCAAATGATACTAGACGACCTTCGGATTAGATGAAAGAGGTGGAAAAGGCTCTAGACCAATGTCGGGCCCACGCTCTACAACGGGGCAGCTCAATTTTTGAAGGTGTCAGTTATAAACTAGTTTATAAGCTGCTTAGTCAGTTATGGCGCACAATTTTGAACCACTACACTGCCAAACGTCGACATCATTCTCCAAATGATACTAGACAACCTTCGGATTAGATGAAAGAGGTGGAAAAGGCTCTAGACCAATGTCGGGCCCACGCTCTACAACGGGACAGCTCAATTTTTGAAGTTGTCAGTTATAAACTAGTTTATAAGCTGCTTAGTCAGTTATGGCGCACAATTTTGAACCACTACACTGCCAAACGTCGACATCATTCTCCAAATGATACTAGACGACCTTCGGATTAGATGAAAGAGGTGGAAAAGGCTCTAGACCAATGTCGGGCCCACGCTCTACAACGGGGCAGCTCAATTTTTGAAGGTGTCAGTTATAAACTAGTTTATAAGCTGCTTAGTCAGTTATGGCGCACAATTTTGAACCACTACACTGCCAAACGTCGACATCATTCTCCAAATGATACTAGACAACCTTCGGATTAGATGAAAGAGGTGGAAAAGGCTCTAGACCAATGTCGGGCCCACGCTCTACAACGGGACAGCTCAATTTTTGAAGTTGTCAGTTATAAACTAGTTTATAAGCTGCTTAGTCAGTTATGGCGCACAATTTTGAACCACTACACTGCCAAACGTCGACATCATTCTCCAAATGATACTAGACGACCTTCGGATTAGATGAAAGAGGTGGAAAAGGCTCTAGACCAATGTCGGGCCCACGCTCTACAACGGGGCAGCTCAATTTTTGAAGTTGTCAGTTATAAACTAGTTTATAAGCTGCTTAGTCAGTTATGGCGCACAATTTTGAACCACTACACTGCCAAACGTCGACATCATTCTCCAAATGATACTAGACGACCTTCGGATTAGATGAGAGAGGTGGAAAAGGCTCTAGACCAATGTTTCCCAATGTCGGGCCCACGCTCTACAACGGGGCAGCTCAATTTTTGAAGGAGGTCGTGAAAATTGACTTTAACCCTTTCGCTTCGGGTGTAACTTAGCTTGAGGATACTGAGATACAAATTGGGTGGTTTGTAAACTTTCCTGCTACAGGATACAGGATAAGGCCTTTCAAATAAAACTAGTGCATCACAAAACGATGACCAATTTTTTCCAAATCACTGAAATCCTTCATCATTGATGGCTGACAAACAACGCGGCGTCTTCGAACTGTTCAGCTTGTGTTCTTTCTAATCTCTAGGTCAGGCCAGGTACTTCCTAACCTAACCATCCTCGTAAGTAAGAATATGCAGAAGAATACAGGTAATATTAAGTTTAAAACAATCTGAACATGCTTGGTAATGAGGCTTCAAATTAACCCCCAGAACCCGTCAATGGATCTGGAGAAAAATACGCGCAGTGTTGCAGGAAAGAAAATGTGGGTTTGGAGAAGGTTTCTGGATAATTTGGGCGAGCATTTCAATGGAATTAGAAACCGAGTCGATTCCGAAACTAGCGGGGGAATAAATTTTAACGAAAATTTCATCCAAATGTAAAGTTTCTCATTGTTCAAGTTTACTGGTCATTTTTAAATCATATAGTTCCAAAGAAACATCTAATTGGCAAGGATCGATACATCGGCCACCATATTTCACCGATTTTACTCTCTTAGATTCATTACACTTGTTTAATATTATTAATAATTAAAATATCAGTAGACTTCACACCCTTTTTGTAGAACTGTGTGGAAACGGCTCTGTTTTTAAACGTTTAAAAATGCCTACAAGGGAATTCTGAAGACGTGAATAGACGTAGAAATTTGCATGATTGTTGTTCTGAATTGCTCTTCGGTTTTTCGATTGAAATACATATTTCTGTGTTTTTCCTATCTATTTAAACAGTTATTGACTGAGTGTTAATTCATCCATACACTAGCACTAAATATATTAAACTATACACTGAACACTATGCACTTAATTATTCATAAATACTTTCGCTACCTTTAGATTGTACAGGTTATTGATTTTATCAAACTAAATGGACCCAGGTAATCATCCATTGGTAATGTTTTGCTTTCGAAAGTTTAAAAGCCTATAACTCAGAAACGGATAGTCGTACGATAAATTTGTTTTTGAATTAGTCCTTGAAGTGTGTTTCGGTTGTGCCTGCTTATGTAAATAAAGTTAATTAGTTTTTGTACCCACTTCAAACATAACCAAACTTTTTAATCAACAACAATCATTCGAATTTAAGGTATGCATTAAGTTCATATTAATTTGAAAAAAAAATAGTTTAGAGATTTATTATATTTCAAAAACAACTCAATCTGTTAACATGTACCAAAAATCAATCCGTGAATAGTAAGAGGTTTGAGGTAGTCTAGTTTTTCCAATATCAATTGCAGATTATGAAAACTGGTTCGAAACCCTTGTCTTCAGACAATTTTGTTTGATCTCCCATAGGCGTAGATACCTCATTTTATAAATTTGATATTTTGGGGGATAATTGGGGCATTATCTGCCGTTATATAGATAGATTTACTTGATTGTAGTACTACTTGGAACTTAGAGAAAAATCTTTATTATAGGTACATCGTTAACTTGCTACAATTGAATATTAAATTATAAAACAGTAATAGACGAGTAAAATGTAGCTGCCTGTAAGGAAGTTTGGTTAAAACAGGATATCAGACGTGAACTGAGTCGTTTTTGTACCCCATTCGTTTTTTCGAAATTTCGAAGCAGAAACCATAAATTAAAATGAATTCTTTTCAAATGAAACAATTTCATAGTAACTTTATAAATAATAATGGTAGTCAGAATCGTCTGAAATCATTATTTGATTGAATTATGAATCTTCTTCTTTGATAAGATATTCAAAACAGTTTTTCCAAAGTTTTTTGGCGGTCTGCTGGTAGAATTTCCTTTACGAGTATTAAACCCTCTTCACTCAGTTCTGAAGACTGATTACATTTTCGTAATTCTGATTTTACGTTTGCCTATAACTCTATAGAGTTAAATATGCAATAGTGAGTGACGCCACTGCTTATCGCAGACTGTCAGGCAGGAATATTTCGAAGAAATTGTGTACATACGCTTTCCGACAGTTAAAGCCAATAGAAACGCATTTATGTTTACGATTTGTTTGTTTTTAATGGTAAAAAGTGGAGATGATGAGTCCACGTGGACTGATGTTTGCCGAGTTTTATACGGGGAGTGAACATTATTTTTCATTACTTAATTTGGTATGAGTATCGTGCGTATTTATGATATATATTGATTGATCCTGGTATTTAGGGAAAAACTGTATCTCAAAATATGTTTAAACGGGACAAGACAAAATAATGTTAATATAATTAGTTGACACACAAAAAAAAATAATTAAATAGCATTTAAGTTAACTCAAACTTCATCAGTATTTTTTCGTATATTTCAGTTATTGCTTCATGTGGAACGACCCGTTTGTTACACTAAAACGCTCCTAGCTGTTTATCTAATTTTTTTCGTCTAACTAACTCGAACTACTTATCGTATGTACGTACGCATTAGATATGCAAATTTTGAAAATTACAAGTTCCACGTATTGTCTGTTTTTGCGGTCTGTAAATTATTCTGTAACGGACGTAATGGAAGAAATAAGTTGACTTCTCGAATAAAATAAATCAGTTATATTGTTTATTTACTACCAGAAAACGTTTTTTAAGTATACGAGGTTCATGCTAGAAATTTTTAGACTCATGGTGAAACAACATTCTAATATACCCTCGTACTTGTTTATCACAAAAATAAAATTTGTGAGAGATTTAGGACTCAGCAACAGATAACCTTCTGAAACCCTCATTTACAAACCCTCTACCAATGAGTCCGGAGGGTATGGATTACACTTATCAAAATTAGGGTGCGAGGTTTCTGTCCCTGAACATTTTTTGAAAATGTGGTACTTGAAAACGCGTTTTTGGCAGTGCTAAAGCAGTTTACTACCGAGTATGAAACTCGGTAAACATCTAGCAAAACGTCAGTCCACATGGACTCATCGTATGTACACAATTTCTTCGAAATATTTCTGCCAGACAGTCTGCGATAAACAGTGGCGTCGCTTGGTGACCAAGACCATGATGGAAATGACCAAGACCAAGATGAAGATGACCCAGAATAAAAATGAAGTCGTAGATTCAACTCAGAAGTACAGAAAAGGAGGCAAAAGCGCGTGGCGTTCAAAGAAACTTGTCTTAAGGATAGTCGTTGAAACAAAACAAATATTCTGAAAAACAAGAGGTGCAAAGTACAAAACGAAACGTCAAATAGATGCAGTATCTGCTGATGAATCTGAGGATTCAAACGAAGATGTAAATCGAAGATTTGACGGGACAACTGGAACTTATTGAGGATGATGCTCATTGCAAGTTTTTAATCGAAGAAGTGGCTCAACTTAACTGAAATGATTGAAGTAACAGCTTCTTTGTAAGCAAATCTACTGTATATGTACATTATTTTATCTAATTTGAATCGTGAAATAATACAAAGCAGACTGGATATAAGGTCTGCTTCTTCAGCTGGGTTCCAACCGTCTTCTTCTTCACTGCATCTGTCTCCGTAGTTTTTCAGTACAGTCTATTGTGGAGCTGCTATATCGCTGTGAAAACTGCAAACACCAGGCTTCTTTCAATTTTATACAATTTAGAAACTCTGCGAAGGAATTTTGTAGGAAATGTTTCGAGTTTCAAGATAAAGTCAAACTTTTTGGGTTCTAACCAAAAGCAAACCTTAAAACGTCTCTGTTTCCAATAGCTACGCAGATTTAAGTAAACCCTAATAATAATAATCAATTCCAATGGTGCCAGTCGTGTGAAGACGTTTGTGGATATTAATTGTATGTAGTGTTCAGGAAAAACATGCCTTGGTAGCTTATTCCACAGTCTTGCATTTTTCCAAACAGTCCAGTATCGGAAAATTGGTGTTTTCGACGTCTGCAGATATTGCTGATACTGCTCCAGGTGAGATTCTGCTCGGAAGAGCATCTACAGTAGAGGTAAGCAGATTTAAGTCATGAGGAATCTATGGCTATTAAAACATACTCTTCTTAACGGACTCTAACCAAAAGCAAACCTTAGAACGTCTCTGTTTCCAATAGCTACGCAGATTTAAGTAAACCCTAATAATAATAATCAATTCCAATGGTGCCAGTCGTGTGAAGACGTTTGTGGATATTAATTGTATGTAGTGTTCAGGAAAAACATGCCTTGGTAGCTTATTCCACAGTCTTGCATTTTTCCAAACAGTCCAGTATCGGAAAATTGGTGATTTCGACGTCTGCAGATATTGCTGATACTGCTCCAGGTGAGATTCTGCTCGGAAGAGCATCTACAGTAGAGGTAAGCAGATTTAAGTCATGAGGAATCTATGGCTATTAAAACATACTCTTCTTAACGGACTCCAACCATAAGCAAACCTTAAAACGTCTCTGTTTCCAATAGCTACGCAGATTTAAGTAAACCCTAATAATAATAATCAATTCCAATGGTGCCAGTCGTGTGAAGACGTTTGTGGATATTAATTGTATGTAGTGTTCAGGAAAAACATGCCTTGGTAGCTTATTCCACAGTCTTGCATTTTTCCAAACAGTCCAGTATCGGAAAATTGGTGTTTTCGACGTCTGCAGATATTGCTGATACTGCTCCAGGTGAGATTCTGCTCGGAAGAGCATCTACAGTAGAGGTAAGCAGATTTAAGTCATGAGGAATCTATGGCTATTAAAACATACTCTTCTTAACGGACTCCAACCATAAGCAAACCTTAAAACGTCTCTGTTTCCAATAGCTACGCAGATTTAAGTAAACCCTAATAATAATAATCAATTCCAATGGTGCCAGTCGTGTGAAGACGTTTGTGGATATTAATTGTATGTAGTGTTCAGGAAAAACATGCCTTGGTAGCTTATTCCACAGTCTTGCATTTTTCCAAACAGTCCAGTATCGGAAAATTGGTGTTTTTGACGTCTGCAGATATTGCTGATACTGCTCCAGGTGAGATTCTGCTCGGAAGAGCATCTACAGTAGAGGTAAGCAGATTTAAGTCATGAGGAATCTATGGCTATTAAAACATACTCTTCTTAACGGACTCCAACCATAAGCAAACCTTAAAACGTCTCTGTTTCCAATAGCTACGCAGATTTAAGTAAACCCTAATAATAATAATCAATTCCAATGGTGCCAGTCGTGTGAAGACGTTTGTGGATATTAACTGTATGTAGTGTTCAGGAAAAACATGCCTTGGTAGCTTATTCCACAGTCTTGCATTTTTCCAAACAGTCCAGTATCGAAAAATTGATGTTTTCGACGTCTGCAGATATTGCTGATACTGCTCCAAGTGAGATTATGCTCGGAAGAGAATCTGCAGTAGAGGTAAGCAGATTTAAATCATGAGGAATCTGTGGCTATTAAAACATACTCTTCCTTTTGGACTCTACATTTGGTAAAAGTGTGTAAAGTTCCTTATTATTCACCCTTATAAATATTTCGATTGTACGTCAATGATTTTAACGAAGATTTAAGAAAAACTATTCGACACACGATATAAAATTGGTAACATTCGTTTGTTGTGGGTATAATTGGTCGTTGAAATATAACAAACCATTAATAAAAATAATGAGAATATTGCATATGATGTCATTAGATGTACGGATCTGAAAAATGACCGTGAAATAGCAATTCACTGGTAACAAGTTTTGATTGATGAAATGATCTATGGCGTGATATATTTTTGACTAACGGTTACGAAATATTTTCGATTATAAATCACATTCTTTGTTGTTTAAATTATATTAATTTTTGATCTCTTCAAGATTATTTAGTAACCAAAACATGTTAGAGGGTCTAAAAAATAAGAAACTTGATGAATTTTTTAAAATAAATCAATGTTTCGTCTCAAAAATCGTATTTCGGATTTATGGTTAAAAAAATATTCCAAAATTAAATATATTCACATGTATATTTTGAAAAAACAACATTTCTTTCATTATTTTTATAGATGAGATGGTAATAGAAACCAATTACTAATCCTAAACTTAGTACGGCTATTCAGGAAATATTATAGAATAATTTGCATAAATATACATGAGTTAATATAATTTTTAGACGACGCCATCTTAGAGTTGTTCGTTCTGTATTCATTTACATATCGAAAGTTGCGTTCTGAGTGTTCCATGAATGACAGTTCCGTACTGCAAAACACTTTCGGGACGTTCTGGAGTAACCACTTCAATGTTGACAGTTGACAGCTTCATTTCGATGATTTTGCATAAGTTTCTTCCTTTACAATACGAATCAATCAACAAATTCTATCGAAAACACAAACACAACCACATCTACAGAGATTTAATCCAATCCAATAAATATTCGAGGATTCCTACTTTAGTTTTGAGAAATGGCAACACTGATATGTCAAATCTGACATTGACATCATGGAAGTTTGACATTTTTAACGGTGAACGTACTCAGAACTTGTTGTAGTACGAGTGCTAGATTAAACCAACAACAGTATGCGTTGTTTCGTCGTTTCGACTTTTGGTGATGAAGCATCATCTCCAGCTACGCGTTTCGCTGGTGTTCCAGATTGCGAGCTCTCAAACATCAGTAACGACCACACTAGAGTTTCCCAAACACTCCGAGGTTAATAACTTAGCAGTGTATTCAAAATTTGAGTACTAAAATCTAGTGAAAGAAAAAGAAAAACATTTTTCAAAATTAGTGAACAAACTTTTATCTACGGTGAAAGCTTGTACAGTTTACTTTTCAATTTGTATATAAACAAGCGTAGATTTTATCTCGACTCGATGTCGGCAGCGGCTGTTTTCTTTATACTTTGAATAATTACGTTAGTAAGTGAAAGATATTGAAACGCTGGCTTAATTGGGGCTCGAGACGGCATCATACATCGGTTTAGAAGCGGCTCCCAACTTTGTTTATCAATAGTTAATTATGAAACTTAGTTTAGGTATCGAGAAAATAATTACTAGATTACTTAATTAAGTATATCGTGAGTTTTGTATCTGTACTTTGGTTTTGAAAATGTTTTTATGAGGTAGTAAAAAATCGATTTTTGACCTTAAAAAAATTTTTTATAAACCGACAAAAGACAAATAATCGGTTAAGAGAAAACTAAAGTTATAAAAATTATTCTTTAGTTGATAATTATTTAAATTGTGAGACTCCGTGAAGCAAATAAGAAGCAATATTTTACTTCATGTGATTCTTATAGAAAAAATAAATACGAGTGGTGAAAAGAAAATAAAATTATTTTTTTGAAAAGTTTCTTTTACAAAAAATTCGGCCCAAGAAGATTCCAATTGAGAAAAAAGTTTCTAGAAAGCTCCCAATTATGTGAAAAAGGGTCCAGGAGAGTTTAAAACCGATAGATAAGTGTCTATGAAGGTCCTAATCGCTTGAAAGCACTTTATAATATCCTAGAATTTAAAAACAGTGTTTGAGAATCTTTTTCCACAGAAAAACGACCTTTAACGGCTGCTTTTAATGAAAAGGCATCTGGAAAGCTTACAATTATGTTAAAAAGTATCCAGGACAGTTTGAAGTGATAAAAAGTACCTGGAAAGGTCCTGATCTCTTAAAAAGCGCTTTAGAACGTACCAGAACTCGATAGCAGTGTTTGAAAAGCTTCTTTCACAGAAAAAAAAACGACCAATCAATGAAAAAGCCCTTAGAAAGCTGAAAATTAAATGTCCAGAGGAATTTGAAGTGATGAAAAAGTGGCTATAAAGGTCCTGATTACTTAAAAAGCGCTTTAAAACTTTCCAAAAGTCCATAGCAACGTTTGAAAAGCTTCTTTCTCAAAAAAAACGACTTAATAGATTTCCAATCAATGAAAAAGCCTCTAGAAAGCTTAAAATTAAGTGTCCGGAGTTGTTTGAAGTGATAAAAAAGTGACTAGAAGGGTCCTGACCACTTAAAAAGCGCTTTAAAACGTTCCAGAAGTTCATAGCAGCGTTTGAAAAGATTCTTTCGCGGAAAAAAACAACCTAACAAGCTTCCAATCAAAGAAAAAGCCTCTAAAAAGCTTAAAATTAAGTGTCCAGGGAAGTTTGAAGTGATAAAAAAGTACTGATCACTTAAAAAGCGCTTTAAAACGATCCAGAAGTCGATAGCAGTATTTGGAAATCATTTTTCATAGAAAAAAAACGACTTAACAAGCTTCCAATCAATGAAAAAGCCTCTAGAAAGTTTAAAATTAAGTGTCCAGGGAAGTTTGAAGTGATAAAAAAGTACTGATCACTTAAAAAGCGCTTTAAAACGATCCAGAAGTCGATAGCAGTATTTGGAAATCTTT
Organism: Diorhabda carinulata; assembly: GCF_026250575.1. Classification (NCBI taxonomy): domain Eukaryota; kingdom Metazoa; phylum Arthropoda; class Insecta; order Coleoptera; family Chrysomelidae; genus Diorhabda; species Diorhabda carinulata. Next base: position 15,576,647 of record NC_079469.1, on the reverse strand, counting down.
TTTCATAGAAAAAAAACGACTTAACAAGCTTCCAATCAATGAAAAAGCCTCTAGAAAGTTTAAAATTAAGTGTCCAGGGAAGTTTGAAGTGATAAAAAAGTACTGATCACTTAAAAAGCGCTTTAAAACGATCCAGAAGTCGATAGCAGTATTTGGAAATCTTTTTTCATAGAAAAAAAACGACTTAACAAGCTTCCAATCAATGAAAAAGCCTCTAGAAAGTTTAAAATTAAGTGTCCAGGGAAGTTTGAAGTGATAAAAAAGTACTGATCACTTAAAAAGCGCTTTAAAACGATCCAGAAGTCGATAGCAGTATTTGGAAATCTTTTTTCATAGAAAAAAAACGACTTAACAAGCTTCCAATCAATGAAAAAGCCTCTAGAAAGTTTAAAATTAAGTGTCCAGGGAAGTTTGAAGTGATAAAAAAGTACTGATCACTTAAAAAGCGCTTTAAAACGATCCAGAAGTCGATAGCAGTATTTGGAAATCTTTTTTCATAGAAAAAAAACGACTTAACAAGCTTCCAATCAATGAAAAAGCCTCTAGAAAGTTTAAAATTAAGTGTCCAGGGAAGTTTGAAGTGATAAAAAAGTACTGATCACTTAAAAAGCGCTTTAAAACGATCCAGAAGTCGATAGCAGTATTTGGAAATCTTTTTTCATAGAAAAAAAACGACTTAACAAGCTTCCAATCAATGAAAAAGCCTCTAGAAAGTTTAAAATTAAGTGTCCAGGGAAGTTTGAAGTGATAAAAAAGTACTGATCACTTAAAAAGCGCTTTAAAACGATCCAGAAGTCGATAGCAGTATTTGGAAATCTTTTTTCATAGAAAAAAAACGACTTAACAAGCTTCCAATCAATGAAAAAGCCTCTAGAAAGTTTAAAATTAAGTGTCCAGGGAAATTTGAAGTGATAAAAAAGTACTGATCACTTAAAAAGCGCTTTAAAACGATCCAGAAGTCGATAGCAGTATTTGGAAATCTTTTTTCATAGAAAAAAAACGACTTAACAAGCTTCCAATCAATGAAAAAGCCTCTAGAAAGTTTAAAATTAAGTGTCCAGGGAAGTTTAAAGTGATAAAAAAGTACTGATCACTTAAAAAGCGCTTTAAAACGATCCAGAAGTCGATAGCAGTATTTGGAAATCTTTTTTCATAGAAAAAAAACGACTTAACAAGCTTGCAATCAATGAAAAAGCCTCTAGAAAGTTTAAAATTAAGTGTCCAGGGAAGTTTGAAGTGATAAAAAAGTACTGATCACTTAAAAAGCGCTTTAAAACGATCCAGAAGTCGATAGCAGTATTTGGAAATCTTTTTTCATAGAAAAAAAACGACTTAACAAGCTTCCAATCAATGAAAAAGCCTCTAGAAAGCTTAAAATTAAGTGTCCAGGGAAGTTTGAAGTGATAAAAAACTACTGATCACTTAAAAAGCGCTTTAAAACGATCCAGAAGTCGATAGCAGTATTTGGAAATCTTTTTTCATAGAAAAAAAACGACTTAACAAGCTTCCAATCAATGAAAAAGCCTCTAGAAAGTTTAAAATTAAGTGTCCAGGGAAGTTTGAAGTGATAAAAAAGTACTGATCACTTAAAAAGCGCTTTAAAACGATCCAGAAGTCGATAGCAGTATTTGGAAATCTTTTTTCATAGAAAAAAAACGACTTAACAAGCTTCCAATCAATGAAAAAGCCTCTAGAAAGTTTAAAATTAAGTGTCCAGGGAAGTTTAAAGTGATAAAAAAGTACTGATCACTTAAAAAGCGCTTTAAAACGATCCAGAAGTCGATAGCAGTATTTGAAAATCTTTTTTCATAGAAAAAAAACGACTTAACAAGCTTCCAATCAATGAAAAAGCCTCTAGAAAGTTTAAAATTAAGTGTCCAGGGAAATTTGAAGTGATAAAAAAGTACTGATCACTTAAAAAGCGCTTTAAAACGATCCAGAAGTCGATAGCAGTATTTGGAAATCTTTTTTCATAGAAAAAAAACGACTTAACAAGCTTCCAATCAATGAAAAAGCCTCTAGAAAGTTTAAAATTAAGTGTCCAGGGAAGTTTAAAGTGATAAAAAAGTACTGATCACTTAAAAAGCGCTTTAAAACGATCCAGAAGTCGATAGCAGTATTTGGAAATCTTTTTTCATAGAAAAAAAACGACTTAACAAGCTTCCAATCAATGAAAAAGCCTCTAGAAAGTTTAAAATTAAGTGTCCAGGGAAGTTTGAAGTGATAAAAAAGTACTGATCACTTAAAAAGCGCTTTAAAACGATCCAGAAGTCGATAGCAGTATTTGGAAATCTTTTTTCATAGAAAAAAAACGACTTAACAAGCTTCCAATCAATGAAAAAGCCTCTAGAAAGTTTAAAATTAAGTGTCCAGGGAAGTTTGAAGTGATAAAAAAGTACTGATCACTTAAAAAGCGCTTTAAAACGATCCAGAAGTCGATAGCAGTATTTGGAAATCTTTTTTCATAGAAAAAAAACGACTTAACAAGCTTCCAATCAATGAAAAAGCCTCTAGAAAGTTTAAAATTAAGTGTCCAGGGAAGTTTGAAGTGATAAAAAAGTACTGATCACTTAAAAAGCGCTTTAAAACGATCCAGAAGTCGATAGCAGTATTTGGAAATCTTTTTTCATAGAAAAAAAACGACTTAACAAGCTTCCAATCAATGAAAAAGCCTCTAGAAAGTTTAAAATTAAGTGTCCAGGGAAGTTTGAAGTGATAAAAAAGTACTGATCACTTAAAAAGCGCTTTAAAACGATCCAGAAGTCGATAGCAGTATTTGGAAATCTTTTTTCATAGAAAAAAAACGACTTAACAAGCTTCCAATCAATGAAAAAGCCTCTAGAAAGTTTAAAATTAAGTGTCCAGGGAAGTTTAAAGTGATAAAAAAGTACTGATCACTTAAAAAGCGCTTTAAAACGATCCAGAAGTCGATAGCAGTATTTGGAAATCTTTTTTCATAGAAAAAAAACGACTTAACAAGCTTCCAATCAATGAAAAAGCCTCTAGAAAGTTTAAAATTAAGTGTCCAGGGAAGTTTGAAGTGATAAAAAAGTACTGATCACTTAAAAAGCGCTTTAAAACGATCCAGAAGTCGATAGCAGTATTTGGAAATCTTTTTTCATAGAAAAAAAACGACTTAACAAGCTTCCAATCAATGAAAAAGCCTCTAGAAAGCTTAAAATTAAGTGTCCAGGGAAGTTTGAAGTGATAAAAAAGTACTGATCACTTAAAAAGCGCTTTAAAACGATCCAGAAGTCGATAGCAGTATTTGGAAATCTTTTTTCATAGAAAAAAAACGACTTAACAAGCTTCCAATCAATGAAAAAGCCTCTAGAAAGTTTAAAATTAAGTGTCCAGGGAAGTTTAAAGTGATAAAAAAGTACTGATCACTTAAAAAGCGCTTTAAAACGATCCAGAAGTCGATAGCAGTATTTGGAAATCTTTTTTCATAGAAAAAAAACGACTTAACAAGCTTCCAATCAATGAAAAAGCCTCTAGAAAGTTTAAAATTAAGTGTCCAGGGAAATTTGAAGTGATAAAAAAGTACTGATCACTTAAAAAGCGCTTTAAAACGATCCAGAAGTCGATAGCAGTATTTGGAAATCTTTTTTCATAGAAAAAAAACGACTTAACAAGCTTCCAATCAATGAAAAAGCCTCTAGAAAGTTTAAAATTAAGTGTCCAGGGAAGTTTAAAGTGATAAAAAAGTACTGATCACTTAAAAAGCGCTTTAAAACGATCCAGAAGTCGATAGCAGTATTTGGAAATCTTTTTTCATAGAAAAAAAACGACTTAACAAGCTTCCAATCAATGAAAAAGCCTCTAGAAAGTTTAAAATTAAGTGTCCAGGGAAGTTTGAAGTGATAAAAAAGTACTGATCACTTAAAAAGCGCTTTAAAACGATCCAGAAGTCGATAGCAGTATTTGGAAATCTTTTTTCATAGAAAAAAAACGACTTAACAAGCTTCCAATCAATGAAAAAGCCTCTAGAAAGTTTAAAATTAAGTGTCCAGGGAAGTTTGAAGTGATAAAAAAGTACTGATCACTTAAAAAGCGCTTTAAAACGATCCAGAAGTCGATAGCAGTATTTGGAAATCTTTTTTCATAGAAAAAAAACGACTTAACAAGCTTCCAATCAATGAAAAAGCCTCTAGAAAGTTTAAAATTAAGTGTCCAGGGAAGTTTGAAGTGATAAAAAAGTACTGATCACTTAAAAAGCGCTTTAAAACGATCCAGAAGTCGATAGCAGTATTTGGAAATCTTTTTTCATAGAAAAAAAACGACTTAACAAGCTTCCAATCAATGAAAAAGCCTCTAGAAAGTTTAAAATTAAGTGTCCAGGGAAGTTTGAAGTGATAAAAAAGTACTGATCACTTAAAAAGCGCTTTAAAACGATCCAGAAGTCGATAGCAGTATTTGGAAATCTTTTTTCATAGAAAAAAAAACGACTTAACAAGCTTCCAATCAATGAAAAAGCCTCTAGAAAGTTTAAAATTAAGTGTCCAGGGAAGTTTAAAGTGATAAAAAAGTACTGATCACTTAAAAAGCGCTTTAAAACGATCCAGAAGTCGATAGCAGTATTTGGAAATCTTTTTTCATAGAAAAAAAACGACTTAACAAGCTTCCAATCAATGAAAAAGCCTCTAGAAAGTTTAAAATTAAGTGTCCAGGGAAGTTTGAAGTGATAAAAAAGTACTGATCACTTAAAAAGCGCTTTAAAACGATCCAGAAGTCGATAGCAGTATTTGGAAATCTTTTTTCATAGAAAAAAAACGACTTAACAAGCTTCCAATCAATGAAAAAGCCTCTAGAAAGCTTAAAATTAAGTGTCCAGGGAAGTTTGAAGTGATAAAAAACTACTGATCACTTAAAAAGCGCTTTAAAACGATCCAGAAGTCGATAGCAGTATTTGGAAATCTTTTTTCATAGAAAAAAAACGACTTAACAAGCTTCCAATCAATGAAAAAGCCTCTAGAAAGTTTAAAATTAAGTGTCCAGGGAAGTTTGAAGTAATAAAAAAGTACTGATCACTTAAAAAGCGCTTTAAAACGATCCAGAAGTCGATAGCAGTATTTGGAAATCTTTTTTCATAGAAAAAAAACGACTTAACAAGCTTCCAATCAATGAAAAAGCCTCTAGAAAGTTTAAAGTTAAGTGTCCAGGGAAGTTTAAAGTGATAAAAAAGTACTGATCACTTAAAAAGCGCTTTAAAACGATCCAGAAGTCGATAGCAGTATTTGGAAATCTTTTTTCATAGAAAAAAAACGACTTAACAAGCTTCCAATCAATGAAAAAGCCTCTAGAAAGTTTAAAATTAAGTGTCCAGGGAAGTTTGAAGTGATAAAAAAGTACTGATCACTTAAAAAGCGCTTTAAAACGATCCAAAATTCGATAGCAGTATTTGGAAATCTTTTTTCATAGAAAAAAAAACGACTTAACAAGCTTCCAATCAATGAAAAAGCCTCTAGAAAGCTTAAAATTAAGTGTCCAGGGAAGTTTGAAGTGATAAAAAAGTACTGATCACTTAAAAAGCGCTTTAAAACGATCCAGAAGTCGATAGCAGTATTTGGAAATCTTTTTTCATAGAAAAAAAACGACTTAACAAGCTTCCAATCAATGAAAAAGCCTCTAGAAAGTTTAAAATTAAGTGTCCAGGGAAGTTTGAAGTGATAAAAAAGTACTGATCACTTAAAAAGCGCTTTAAAACGATCCAGAAGTCGATAGCAGTATTTGGAAATCTTTTTTCATAGAAAAAAAACGACTTAACAAGCTTCCAATCAATGAAAAAGCCTCTAGAAAGCTTGAAATTAAGTGTCCAGGGGAGTTTGAAGTGATAAAAAGTGCCCAGTTGCTTAAACAACGATTTATGATGTCCCAGAAATCAAAAACGGTGGTTGAGAAGCTTTTTTCACAGAAGAAAATGATCCGGGACGTCTCCACTCAATAAAAAAGCCTTTAAAAAACTTGTATATATGTGAAAAAGTGTCAAGGAAAGTTTGGAGTGATGAAAAAGTGTCTAGAAAGTTTCCAATTATGTAAGAAAGTATCCAGGAGGGTTTGAGCCGATAGAAAAGTATCTAGGAAGGTGCAAATCGCTAGAGCTAAAGGTACTGATATGAATTAATTTCCGTCACGGTGTAGTATAGTCTTTAGACTTGATTTTGAGGAATCTACGAAGAATTTCCATTCTTCTGACCTATATTCATTTCCATTCATCAATTTCTTAGTTTTCAAAACTGCTTTTACTTTTTTGTTCCGAACGAGGGATTGTTTTTGTTAGAGAAGACACCACAAATATCAATTTTTTCCTATCGACTTGCGTAATTGATAAATTAATAATTTTTTTATCATTGCATTTCAATTGCATGTCTGCAGTGTCATAATTCATTCGATAAGTGCATTTTGTGTATCTGTTAGTTGTTGTTTTTTATATTTATTTCCATTGCGTTCCTAGTAATAAATCCATTTAAATTCATGGTCGAAATACAGATCGAGTTATATTTCATTATTTAAAACACGATAAGGAACAATATTTTGTATTGGTACACCAGAAGCGAGTGCATAACAATATTACGCAGTTATATTAATTAATTATATTGCGAGAATCGTAATATTCAATACCGAAACTATCAATTTTCAATCGAATCTCCAATTCAATTCAATTTCAATTTAGTTATACGAGGAACAGCCAAATGCAATAAATTCGTTAACAGATGATTGAGGGACTGTTCAGAAGCATCTGTTCCCCTCTTGCCTTGATCTATATTGTCACGTGATTATGAGGTTTGGGAGGTCGGAATTCTCCTCGAGATTCTAATATACATGATTTTTTATTCAATTTATTGCAAATAGTTCCTTCAAGTTGGTTCGGATGCTTGTCATTGTCATTATCATTCTAACCATACGTTCCAGCTTCTTTATGACGCCAAACCCCACCAGATCCTCATACAGCTGGTCTCTGAGGATACTGTCGTACGTCTGGCGGAAATCAATGAAGAAGTGATGAAGATCGACATTGTATTCGTAGGTTTTTTCTTTCTCCGTGTCCTCTACAAGCTTTTGGTTCAGCAGGAGAGGATTTTGTAGGCTGTACACCTCAAATCGATGCCCACGTGATTTGAACGCACCGCGTTAAGTCATTTCTTGTGGATAGGGCAGATTCCTGCGACGCTCTACTCATCTGGCATCTCTTCAGTGTTCCAAATTAAGAGGATTAGTTTGTAGAGGACGTTTCTTGTTGTTTCTCAGCTTTCTAATGATGGCAGTCGTCAATGCTCACGGTTACCTTAGTAGAAATGGGGATCTCTTGATTTAGCAGCTCCTGGAAGCAGCTGGTGCATCTTTCAGCTATGTTTTGAATGTCAGCTATTAGATTTCTAACCAGTCTTTCTTTGGTTCACCCTTTGAACGTCGAGGATTACCTCTGTTGTCGTTTGTGGCGTCTTTGAGGTGTCTCATATGGTGTTTACTTCCGACTCTATCTTCAGCTTGTTCACCTTGTAGTTTTCTTTGTTCTAGGGGCCAATAAGACGTCTACTGTCCATTAGCACATGGTCGATGTGATTTTCGGTGTTATTCTGTTGTCTAGATTCATAATTATGGATCTAGACGAGTAAATAACAATCGACTGCATGGATCTTTCAAGACGCCAGCCAAATCCGACAAAAGCTGTTCACACACGAAGCACCTCGAAGCAAATGGTCGACAGTTTTTACGAAATAACCAGACGTGTGGCCACTGTTCCATTAGAACAATGTAGAACAGTCAAATCTGACTTTATCCCATACATATTGTGTAAATAAGGCAAATTATGTAAACTAGTTTTATATTTGATTGTAACAAAGAATTATTCCCAACAAACATTGTTTTTAATTTGCGTCGAGCGAAATTCCTCGATTTAAACGCAATTAATCATCATCCTGAAATTCGAAATATCTCGTGACTAGAGCCACTAGACGCAGTCATTTTCAAGTACACGAAAGATCTTTGCATTAACACAGAATTTCAAACATTCGAACCCTCTTGAACTTTGAAAAACAACGGCGTCGTTTATGCTAGAGCCAAAAACTATTTTCGTTGAAAGTCCCAACAAGAAAAAGATCGAAAATAAGGAATAAAGAAAAGGAAAGGATCCTCGAAAGGACACAGTAGTGAAACTACAGAACGATTAGACCCTGAATCAGTAGCTTGGAGGAATGGGCTGAAAAGAAGCAGTTCTGGAGAAAATCGAAAAGTTGCCGTGTGCCCAGTAGACGATTTGCTTGGAGGCCTTGCAATGATTTCTCCTGGTTTGAAACAATCTGTTGGATGTCCGCGCTTAAGTCTTCTCAAACAATTTACCCCTATCAGAACTCAAGATATGAAAGAAGAAATCTATAAAAACATCGATAATGAACTAGGAAAGAATCATGTGTGAATATAAATTGAAGCGGACATCAGTTGGGTGTCTTTGAACTTGACTTGATAACAAATCTGGACAAAAATCTAGTCAAAAAAAAGAAGGAGATAGGACGTGTAGAACGATTGAATGATTGAACTATATTTGGAAAGCTTTATTTTATTGAAAATTAAATCTGGAAAAGCAATTTTTTATCCTCATTTCACCCTTATTTTTTCTTCAGATCAACTCCGGAAAATACATTTTTGGACAAAATTAGATTTGGGAAAAACTATTAATAGAATTAATTTTGGTGAATCCTCTTTGGGCGAAATTTAATTTGGGAAAACGTTTATTTTGTAAATTAATACTAGGGAATCAGTTTCTTCACCAAACTTGGTTTGGAAAAGCAGTTTATGTCCAAATTAACATCGGAAAAGCCAATTTCCACAAATTTCAATTTGTAAAAAGTCTTTTTCCATCCCTATTAACTCCGGAAAATACATTTTTGGACAAAATTAGATTTGGGAAAAACTATTAATAGAATTAATTTTGGTGAATCCTCTTTGGGCGAAATTTAATTTGGGAAAACGTTTATTTTGTAAATTAATACTAGGGAATCAGTTTCTTCACCAAACTTGGTTTGGAAAAGCAGTTTATGTCCAAATTAACATCGGAAAAGCCAATTTCCACAAATTTCAATTTGTAAAAAGTCTTTTTCCATCCCTATTAACTCCGGAAAATACATTTTTGGACAAAATTAGATTTGGGAAAAACTATTAATAGAATTAATTTTGGTGAATCCTCTTTGGGCGAAATTTAATTTGGGAAAACGTTTATTTTGTAAATTAATACTAGGGAATCAGTTTCTTCACCAAACTTGGTTTGGAAAAGCAGTTTATGTCCAAATTAACATCGGAAAAGCCAATTTCCACAAATTTCAATTTGTAAAAAGTTTTTTTCCATCCCTATTAACTCCGGAAAATACATTTTTGGACAAAATTAGATTTGGGAAAAACTATTAATAGAATTAATTTTGGTGAATCCTCTTTGGGCGAAATTTAATTTGGGAAAACGTTTATTTTGTAAATTAATACTAGGGAATCAGTTTCTTCACCAAACTTGGTTTGGAAAAGCAGTTTATGTCCAAATTAACATCGGAAAAGCCAATTTCCACAAATTTCAATTTGTAAAAAGTTTTTTTCCATCCCTATTAACTCCGGAAAATACATTTTTGGACAAAATTAGATTTGGGAAAAACTATTAATAGAATTAATTTTGGTGAATCCTCTTTGGGCGAAATTTAATTTGGGAAAACGTTTATTTTGTAAATTAATACTAGGGAATCAGTTTCTTCACCAAACTTGGTTTGGAAAAGCAGTTTATGTCCAAATTAACATCGGAAAAGCCAATTTCCACAAATTTCAATTTGTAAAAAGTTTTTTTCCATCCCTATTAACTCCGGAAAATACATTTTTGGACAAAATTAGATTTGGGAAAAACTATTAATAGAATTAATTTTGGTGAATCCTCTTTGGGCGAAATTTAATTTGGGAAAACGTTTATTTTGTAAATTAATACTAGGGAATCAGTTTCTTCACCAAACTTGGTTTGGAAAAGCAGTTTATGTCCAAATTAACATCGGAAAAGCCAATTTCCACAAATTTCAATTTGTAAAAAGTTTTTTTCCATCCCTATTAACTCCGGAAAATACATTTTTGGACAAAATTAGATTTGGGAAAAACTATTAATAGAATTAATTTTGGTGAATCCTCTTTGGGCGAAATTTAATTTGGGAAAACGTTTATTTTGTAAATTAATACTAGGGAATCAGTTTCTTCACCAAACTTGGTTTGGAAAAGAAGTTTATGTCCAAATTAACATCGGAAAAGCCAATTTCCACAAATTTCAATTTGTAAAAAGTCTTTTTCCATCCCTATTAACTCCGGAAAATACATTTTTGGACAAAATTAGATTTGGGAAAAACTATTAATAGAATTAATTTTGGTGAATCCTCTTTGGGCGAAATTTAATTTGGGAAAACGTTTATTTTGTAAATTAATACTAGGGAATCAGTTTCTTCACCAAACTTGGTTTGGAAAAGCAGTTTATGTCCAAATTAACTTCGGAAAAGCCAATTTCCACAAATTTCAATTTGTAAAAAGTTTTTTTCCATCCCTATTAACTCCGGAAAATACATTTTTGGACAAAATTAGATTTGGGAAAAACTATTAATAGAATTAATTTTGGTGAATCCTCTTTGGGCGAAATTTAATTTGGGAAAACGTTTATTTTGTAAATTAATACTAGGGAATCAGTTTCTTCACCAAACTTGGTTTGGAAAAGCAGTTTATGTCCAAATTAACATCGGAAAAGCCAATTTCCACAAATTTAAATTTGTAAAAAGTCTTTTTCCATCCCTATTAACTCCGGAAAATACATTTTTGGACAAAATTAAATATGAAAAAAGAATTATTATACGAATTAATTTTTGGTAAGCCATAGTTTACCAGAATTGAATTTGTAGAAGCCTTTTGGACCAAATTTGATTCAGAATAGCGTTTATTTCCCCAATGAAACCAAACTTAGGTTGGAAAAGCAGTTTATGTCCAAATTAAATCCAGAAAAGCCATTTTTACAAAATTATATTTGTGAAAGGTATTTTTTATCCAGATTAACTCCGGAAAATCATATTTCTTCGAAAATCAAATTTTTGTAATCCATTTCTTAACAGAATTAAATTTGGAGAAGCCTCTTTGGATCAAATTTTAGTTGGGACACCGTTTCTGTTGCAAATAAAACCCAGAAAATCAAATTTTTCACCAAACCTAGTTTGGAAAAGCAAATCATGTTCAAATTGAATCCGGAAAAGCCATTTTTACGAAATTATATTTGTGAAAGGTATTTTTCATCCAGATTAACTCCGGAAAATATATTTCTGGACAAAATTTCCTTTGGGAAAGCTTTTTCTCTTGTAAAAAAAATTTGGGTACGACATTTCTTAACAGAGATGAATTTGAAGTCAATTTGAATTTTACTCCAAATTAAATAGTAATAACCTCTTCACTAATAGATCTAATCTTCACTTTTTTCCAATATTTTACATTGTGAAATATTTTCCATCATCCACAACTATGACTATTACCTTTTACAAAGGTACTACTCTAGGAGTTTCTAAAAATGATTATCACACAACAGGAAAACGTTCGGGAAATTGAATTAAATGTTTATTTATCTTGACACTTGACATTGTCAGTAATGACACATTTTTATTACACTAGCGCCTCGATTGGTAAGTGGCAGAACTAAATTCGTGTTCGGTATGTTTTGTGTACGACACTAAATTTTTCGCGCGTTTATTCAAAAATTACGATGAAAATTATAAGCTTGGTATTCGGTATTTACTGAATATTTAGCGTTTGAATGTTTTGATTGAAGTTTGGTATGAAATTTTCTATGTTGAATATTTTTTCGGTTTATCTCTATTGTAGTTCGTCTTCTTATAACTACGGGATGATTCGCAAATTGCGTCGCGTGCTCATACAAATAGAACTATTCGAATTGCGATATATAAATCCGTTTCTTTCATATTTTAATGGCACTTAAATACAAAATTATTCGTATTCCACACACATGAATGTAATATCTTGTGGGTGCGGCCGAATCGAGTCGTAAATAGCGAAAATAACGCCCAACTATAAGCTGACAAGTTGCTATCATCACCCGCATGGGTTTTCTAATCAGGTGTTGACGCAACGACTGAACGTGTTATTATAATAATTGAAATAATATTCTTGGTGATCTTAATTTCAAAGTAATCGTTTCAAATTAATGGTTTTTAAATGATTTACATCTGTTTTAGTACTTGTTTTGTAAATGTTATTCAATTATACGGTGTGAAAAAATAATACTTATATTACTATACGAGGGTTGTCGTAAATCACTTCAACCTAAACTCCTTTCAAGTCTACACACTTCATTCAGCTATGGCTATGTCAAAGATACGTCCCGCGGGCCGTTTCAGGCCCCTAGGTCGTATCAATAATGCCCGCGATACGAATGTGTCACAGAAAGGGCTTTTAGACTTCATTTGATTCCTCTACGGATGGTTTTGAGTGATGTGTGCCTAAATAAGCGAGAGAGAAAGACAGTCTAGACTAGAACCTTCCTTAACCATATAAAACGAGTGAAGTCGGCGCGACGTGAGTTAGTTGAGTCGAGTAATCGAAGCTATACGATCGTAGAAGGATTTTAATTGTACTGCGAAGTAGTAATTATGAATTTATATCCACAAATTGTTGTATCGAGTTCCATAATTATTGCGATTTAAGTTTGACACCTCTGGTCTAACCTTTTTTAGGCGTAAACTTTAGATTATGTTAAGAAAAGAAAATTCCATGACACCGTGGCGTCTTTGAAGCCCCAGGAATCGAGTAGATTCCTCTACGGATGTTTTAAATATTCTACGGATGGTTTTGAGTAATGTGTACCTGAACAAGCGAGAGAGAAAGACAGTCTAGACTAGAACCTTCCTTAACCATATAAAACGAGTGAAGTCGGCGCGACGTGAGTTAGTTGAGTCGAGTAATCGAAGCTATACGATCGTAGAAGGATTTTAATTGTACTGCGAAGTAGTAATTATGAATTTATATCCACAAATTGTTGTATCGAGTTCCATAATTATTGCGATTTAAGTTTGACACCTCTGGTCTAACCTTTTTTAGGCGTAAACTTTAGATTATGTTAAGAAAAGAAAATTCCATGACACCGTGGCGTCTTTGAAGCCCCAGGAATCGAGTAGATTCCTCTACGGATGTTTTAAATATTCTACGGATGGTTTTGAGTAATGTGTACCTGAACAAGCGAGAGAGAAAGACAGTCTAGACTAGAACCTTCCTTAACCATATAAAACGAGTGAAGTCGGCGCGACGTGAGTTAGTTGAGTCGAGTAATCGAAGCTATACGATCGTAGAAGGATTTTAATTGTACTGCGAAGTAGTAATTATGAATTTATATCCACAAATTGTTGTATCGAGTTCCATAATTATTGCGATTTAAGTTTGACACCTCTGGTCTAACCTTTTTTAGGCGTAAACTTTAGATTATGTTAAGAAAAGAAAATTCCATGACACCGTGGCGTCTTTGAAGCCCCAGGAATCGAGTAGATTCCTCTACGGATGTTTTAAATATTCTACGGATGGTTTTGAGTAATGTGTGCCTGAACAAGCGAGAGAGAAAGACAGTCTAGACTAGAACCTTCCTTAACCATATAAAACGAGTGAAGTCGGCGCGACGTGAGTTAGTTGAGTCGAGTAATCGAAGCTATACGATCGTAGAAGGATTTTAATTGTACTGCGAAGTAGTAATTATGAATTTATATCCACAAATTGTTGTATCGAGTTCCATAATTATTGCGATTTAAGTTTGACACCTCTGGTCTAACCTTTTTTAGGCGTAAACTTTAGATTATGTTAAGAAAAGAAAATTCCATGACACCGTGGCGTCTTTGAAGCCCCAGGAATCGAGTAGATTCCTCTACGGATGTTTTAAATATTCTACGGATGGTTTTGAGTAATGTGTGCCTGAACAAGCGAGAGAGAAAGACAGTCTAGACTAGAACCTTCATTAACCATATAAAACGAGTGCGTCGGCGCGACGTGAGTTAGTTGAGTCGAGTAATCGAAACTATACGAAGGATTTTAATTGTACTGCGAAGTGGTAATTGTGAATTTATATCCACAAATTGTTGTATCGAGTTCCATAATTATTGCGATTTAAGTTTGACACCTCTGGTCTAACCTTTTTTAGGCGTAAACTTTAGATTATGTTAAGAAAAGAAAATTCCATGACACCGTGGCGTCTTTGAAGCCCCAGGAATCGAGTTCTGCTGCATCGCCTGAAAAGTTGTGTGAAATTGTATTGGAATCATACTTTTATTTTCATACTAATCAAAATTGTTATTCCCTGAAACTGAAACCATTTCTCGGGAATAGCTAGGGTGCTAGTCAAGTTTTTGTTGAGCTCAACATACGTTATTTTCGTTTCTTCTTTCAGTCCCATCTCTATTATTAACAATTTTCTGTTCAATAGTCGCGATTTTTTTCTGTTTTAAACGTTTTTTTTTTTCGACTTTTATACCCAAATTTATTCATAAAGGTTCTTAGTTCTCCTGGTTCGCTTGTTATTAAGACTATCCGATTGATACAAACGTCCTTTTCGCAGAAAAAGGACTCAAAGGAAGCGCCTCAATTTTTTTTTAATATTGCAACCACGTTACAAGAAAATTTCCTAATTCTATTCTGATCCTCTGGTATCTTATTGTTTTTAATAAAACTGCCATGTTAGGTTCTTCATCTTTTACGATACAAGCACTGGCCTCAACCCTCCATGCCTGTTGAGCCAATTAATTGTTAATTGTCTCGTACACAGGTGGCGGCACAGCTATCATATTTAAATGAATACACTTATTTTAGCATAAAAAAACACATTTATTATAGAACAAATCCGTCAAAATAATATTTTGTAAAATAAATATCACCATTATTATTATTATTATTATTATTATTATTATTAAGAGGGTTCAGTATCACGTATCACATTTCAAATTGCGCTCTTTATAAACATATCGTTGAATTATGTATCCAGTTTATCGCCTGATTTCATTTCATTGTGGAAACGTCAAACAACATGTTTCAGTGCAAGGTTATTATATAAATTGTATAAACACACCCCCCCGAATAATATCATTGTTAAATGCGTCTTTTAATTCATTACACCAAACTTGAAATATTCTCTTACTACCAGAGTTATATGAAAAGTTTCCTACCTAACCTAGAAACAAGACTTTTGTTTTCCATGATTTATCAATTTTCTCCTTTTCTAATACGAAATTTCTTCCACGAAACGTGAAGGTTTCTTACTCTTTAGCTCGTCTCCAGTTCAGTATTCTTTCCCTATATTGTTTGCTATTTATTTATTCCATTCCTTTCTGCGTTTCTTCATTCTCACCAGATGTTCAAAGCAACTCAAATGTTCACTACGTTCAATTGTATCTTCACCCTTGGTATTGTTTTCGGTATTTTCATTTCATACTTTGATATTTCCTGCATCAATTTTTTCGTCAGTAACCATAGATCACATTTGGTACTCAAATTTATTTGTTAATTCATATTTTAGTACGATTTCAACACTTTCCTTTTCTAGTTCTTGTATCTAGACAGTTACTCCTTCTGTTTGTTTGATATTTTCATTATTCCACTTCTGTATTCTGGTTTCTTCTTCGTCCTTTGTATTAGTTGATTCTAATAGGTCGTTCTTGTTGATCTTAGTCTGTTATATCCCATTTGTGGTTTCTTCTCTTCTTTGTTTCTTTGTTCGATAGTTAATTGGTTTGAGGCAGCCTTTAGAATGAATAATTGGATGAAAAACTGTAAACTCAATCGTTGCACTGCAAGGAAACGTCTAAGATGTAAACCAGACGATAAATCTCGAAGAAACTGACGATATGGTACAACTGAAGAAGAGGTTAGACATGAGATACGACCAGGAACATCTAGAGCACCAGAGAACATGATGGAGTGTTGGTGAATTCATTGATGCCTCGACTGCTGCTCTTGAATATGAAGCAGCCACGATGTGACTGCTTATAACAATATCAGAAACATACATGAAGAAAATGACGATAGCAAACCTGATAAAGGGTTTGGTTGATAGGAAGCCAGAAGCCCAGAAGATTAGATGCTGGAATTGTGGAGAGCTAGGTTATGTACTCCCGAAAATATGGATCGAGAAATAAATGGGAAGAAATATATTCTGCTGGTTAATACTGGAGCAACTAGAACCATCATAAGACAAGACCATTCAGTATTGACAGTTGCTCTAATGGAACTTGCTCCGAAATGCTTCGAGCGCGAACAAGTTTTGTATTGTATTTGGCCCGTTTTGAAAGACCTTTAAAGTTGTTTAGTTTCGGCTAGTTTTGATCCATGATGTGTCACCTCTAGCGATATTATAGACAACATTTCTTTGCACCAATCGACGCGGGCTTTTTTTGAGCGATTGTCAAATCATGCGACCATATCTTTTTGACAGCCAAGTGTTCGTGCAATATCGAATGTATGTGAGCGGAACTAATGCTTAAGTATGGCTCAATGTCACGGTATGTCAAACGACGTTCTTGCAATATCAGTTTGCGCGCAGCATCGATGTTTCCACGGTAACTCGAGGTGGCGCTTCATCACCAGAGCACCAAGAGTCGAAGCGGCACACTGCAGTTGGTTTAATCCACATCCGTTGTCGTAAAAACTCATCCGGAGTGTTATTTTCAATAACTTACCTAGAGTTTTGACAATTTTCAACGCAACGGGATTCATATTTGCTTCTGGTTCATTATATGATATTTGTTGATACAAATTCTTGCTTAGAGTCCATTTTCAAATTAGTTCTGACAAGAACTCTTCTGATATTTCGATAAAACAATAATAAAAACACAAGAAAGATTAAATTGGACATTATTTGCTTATAATTTATACAATTATTAATCGTAATATAGTATGTCAAAAGTTGTGTCAGCGATTTGAGCAATCGGGAATCTACAGAATCGCCAACTTCTGAGGAAACTAAATAACGAAATGTGTAATTCTCGGTGGAATGTTTAAGGTATAACCCAATCTCTTATAAATCATCTTTCGTAACGTGTTGATTATGCGACTATTAGTGATTTCTCGACCTGTCAATCTTCAATTAGTAATACAACGATTTAACATATCGACGTGTACATTGAGACGGTTTAAAAAATCAACTATGTGTTAAAAAAATAATGGAACGTGAGTATGGAAAATTATAAAGTTGCAATAACTACAAGCGTGAATAAATATAAAGTTTAAAGAATAAGGGGACTAAGAATCCATAAATTTGCGGTATTCATTCCGATACGTTTTCAAAAGTAAGCAAACGCGAGATGGATTTGAAGCAACGCAGTAATAATCTGTAATTGATTTATTTATTGGATGTGATACGTCGTTGTGTCACTAAATTAGTTGATTTTGTACTTCAAATTCACGTTAAAGCCACCTGCCATCATGCAACTCGAAATCCTTCATATCAAAACGGAATGATCCTCTTAATTCAGCTCCAGCTCGTTCAATTGGAAACAAAATCAACATCCAAAGAAATCGAACGATTGAACGAAAGTCGAGAACAGTCAGTTGGCGAAAATTCCGTCCCGATCTGATTCGCATATTCTTCGCGGCTCGTTCTTCCAAAAATTGTCGGTTTTTCGGCTCGCGGTTGCGAAGCGCTCGCGAACACAAGACTCCACATTCGCCGTCTGCTCAATCGCTCAATAGCAATTGACACGGACACAATTTCCAAAACGCAAACTACTCCACATAAATTTTGATTGAGAAAATGAAAAGTCGTGCATACACGTCACGAGCGCGAACTATACTGCGAGCTCGGCGCGAACCTGCGAATGTAAACCGTCATATCCGCAATTCGCGCTGCGATTTACGCCGTGATTCGCGTGCGAGTATGGATCGACCATAAAGGAACAGAATTCAGTTCAGGAATCGACAGAAGCGACAAAGGAAACAAAAATGATAACCTAGAAGTCAAATGAATCTTCTCGTGGTCGTTCTTCGGCGTACGTTTGTCCTTCTAGGTATTCTGTGAGCGGAAAAATATGTGAAAAAGTGTCTGTTAGATCTAGATTAATGCAGTTCACAAGAAAAAGTATCGTGAAGGGAAATTTGTGTTTTGGTCAGATACGGTAACTGCTCATAATGCAAAGGGCGTTGTGGGAGCTTCTGCAGAGTTGAATATTCCGTTTAGGGATGTTCCTAATGAGCCCAATTGAACGTTTTTAGTGAAATTTGAAACGAGAAGTATATTCTGTGGGAAATTTTGAGAAAAATTATCCGACTGGGTGCTGAATCAGTTATCAATGTGAGTAATTATGGTATAGACCCTTTTTTTCATAACAAATAAGAAAATTTCCGTTAAATATTTCATGCAGAAGCTAGAATGTTGAACTAAAAATGTTTTTTATTGAAATAGAACATTAATAAGTTAACTATGATTCTTTAAAAAACGAGTTGATGCAACAGACGGTATTTCTAGAAATACATCCATTCTTTTGTCAGTATTCCAAGGGTATTTTTAATACTTAAAATGTACTGACATTGATTGAGAAAAGTAATATGATCTCCCACTTTTCTGGCCGTCGAAGGAACTTCAAATAAATGGAAAGTGAAGCGAAACTGACACTAAGAAAAATTATATTTGCAATGAGAACGATAAGTATCTTGTAGGGAATGCAATCCACGGTATACATATCACAAGTACGGCGTTCTAAATTTGGATATAGGATATACAGGGTGTCCCACGACGAGTTAAAACTATCTGTATATATGGAAAAATATTCTCAATACCTAAAGAAGCCTCTAGAAGCCTAAAATTTAGGCTTCTAGACCAAAACACCCTCTTAATGTTTTATTGAAGAGTTTTTTTTTGATTTGCTTTAGAGTATTCTTCTAATTATGAAAATTAAGGGATCGAATTGAATATTTCACGGTTAATTTCTCATTTTTTATATTCTCCTCACTATACAGGGTGTCCCACGACGAGTTAAAGCTATCGATTCCGGTTCTACCCGAAATCGACTGTTACTTTGTTATTTCAAATAGAACACCCTGTATATTAATACATTTTGAAATCTACGTAAAATTTGAGTTTACTTTTGTCTAAAAACTATTTTCGAAAAATGCATACTTTTTAAGTTATTAATTTTTTTGTAAAAAATTGTATCAATTGCAGACCCTTATAAATTATTTTTTTACTAAGATACCCTTAAGGATATGAAAATTTTTTCTATACAGTTGCTTTTAGTAAAGTCAGACGTATTTGAAACTATGTTGAAAAATTTTTCATTTCATACAGGGTGTGTATAAAAAGTGTTCAAAGTTTAACTTCATAAATATCAAATTTATTCATTTTTTAACATAGAACCACCCGGTTTTTTCGATTTTAATGCATTCAGGGGTAAAAAATAAGATAAATTCATGTATAAATTTCTATACCTAAACCTCACCGTTATCCAGATATTAAATGTTTTCTGTAAATTTTTAGAGATGCAGGTGTGGTCTAAATTTCAAATTGTTATTGTATTATAATTTTATTTTGATCCATTGATACAAGCACTAAGAAATAAAAAAGTTTTTTTGCTTTATCTCGTCAAGGTATATGAAAAAAATCGAAACAGTATTTACTAATTCTATTCCAAGTCGTTTCCGAAATATTTGAGGTTGTAAATTATTATTGTATTTTTTACTTTTTACTTTCATTCACGCCCTGTATAAAATGAAAAATTTTTCAACATAGATTCAAATACGTCTGACCTTGCTAAAAGTAACCGAGTAGAAAACATTTTTATATATTTAAGGGTGTCCTCGTAAAAAAATAATTTATAAGGATCTGCAAATTTTTTACAAAAAAATTAATAACTCAAAAAGTATTCATTTTTCGAAAAATGTTCTCAGACAAAAGTATACTAAAATTTTACGTAGATTTCAAAAATATATTAATATACAGGGTGTTATATTTAAAATAACAGAGTTACAGTCGACTTTAGATAGAACCGGAATCGGAATAGTTTTAACTCTTCGTGGGACACCCTGTATACCGGGTATTCACATATTTAATTTTGAAAATTCATAATTTGGAACTTTTTTGATTAGTTATTTCTATTTAAATAAACGGTGGTGGATTTCAATATAATTTATTTCAAAATAAAGTGATTTGTTTATTTTTTCTTTTTAATTTATAAAAATTTCGATTCTTATCTAAATTATTTTACTAAGGATATTGATCTTGAACTTCAGTAGGCTGTAATGACTTGGTAGTTGATTTCACAGGCTTGCACTTGTCTAAAGGATAAATCGACGTCCTGGACGTCTGCGGGCGAACTCGGTGTTCTTGAGTCACGTCTACCTGTTCATTAGGTCAAACCAAAACTTCTCTGAGTAAGATTCAGATGGACAGCTCGGAACATCTGCCGTGGTAGCTGGATCAGCGACCTTTCTTCTAACTCTGGGTCACCTATAGGTCGAATGGTACTCTTCTGTATTGAGTCAAGAAGCATCGTCAGGGTATGCTTGGGAGTCGAACTCCAAATGTGCGAGCAATACTCCAAAGCAGTACGAATCTGGGCCTTGTAGAGAATTAGAAGCTGCGTATTCAGCTTTTTTGAATTATTATTTCATCCTTTCCAATTCTGGAAGATATATTCTCTACCAATCTGGAGCTGGCTTCTTTATCTTCAATTTTTCGGGCACCAAGCACTTCGAAGTAAAGGATCGCGTGTTTTTTCGGAATATCTGAAGATGTCGCCACCGTTCCATTAGAACAACGTGGATCGGTCAATTCTGAATGATACACCAGCATTTGTTTGCCAGAAATGTTTGAAAAATCAATCGCGGAAGACGAATCAGTCTCCACCACGACAATGCGAGCTCTCACATATCAATTCAAACGAAAGCGTTTTTGAAGAGTCAAAACATCGAATTGATGAGTCATAATCACTCGATGATATGTTCTTATTCCAGCAGATGGAAAATAAATCGCGAGAACAACACCTGGAGAAGCGGTTGATGCATTAAAATCACATGTTTTGGAAGTACTTGAATCGGAATGGAATAAACGCTCGGACAATTGGTAACATTGTTTTGGATCGTACATCAAGTTTTATTACTCTCTCATACATAAAAATAGACTATAAATTATTCTTGAAGACCGATTGAATCAAAATTTACACAGAAAATTTCATATTCCATTGATATTTAGATGAAGTGGTTTTTACGAAATGAATTTTCTTAATTCGATAATCGAATCCGTTCTGTACCGTATTTAACGGTATCTCACGTCAATTTATGGATGATTTGTTAAAGCAAACACTCTTTTTGTAGAATTTTAATTCAGATAAAAATGAACAACTGAAGCAATTAGCGTAATTCATTTCGAGTGTTACTAAAAGGCCGGCCTATAAATTATTCCTGAAAAGAATGAAAACTTCGATTAGCCGGCTTTAATTGCCATTATCTGATAAACGGAGTTTAAAATACTCATACTAATTTATCGAGGTGATTTTTCTTTCTCACAGAAAGATCTCGAATAAAGTTGTAACTAATATAGGAATTATTGTTAAGAAGCAGTCGGCTATCAGTTGGTCAACTAAATTCCGATTAATTTCAATTAAACAACTTTTATATACAGACATGTCCTTCGAGGCGCTTCCTAAATTAATGCGACAAAAATTCGGGAGGTGATTGTCCATATAAAACTAGCTTTGGGTCTATATTGATGTGTACTCTCATTTTTTTTTTTGTTTTTGGACCATAATTCCTTTAATTTTGATGCTATCGGAATTTGTAAAAAATCATTTTAAAGGTAATCTAAAGGGCTACAACTTTTTCTATTACAATGTATAGTGAAAAACCTTTTACTTTAAAACGGTGAAGGGTCAAAGGGCTCGAGAGAGACCGTGATTGCCCTGCCGCGCGCTCTTTAAACAATCATATCTCCGTCAATTTTTGTGTGACAGAAAACAAAAAAAAACCAAATTTTTTGTCAGAAAAAGATCTACATTTTTCATCATCATACTTTTATACGTATCTTTCATCATTTTTGAGATATAACGAAAAGAATGTGGTTTATTTAAAAATTCGAAAATTCGAAAAGAAAAAACCATTATTATTCGCATTTATTTATTACAAAAGACTATTAACAGTGCTTATTTTGAAGCTTCTTTCAAGCACTACAAAACCCTATTTCATTAGAATGCGTAAAATGTATTAGCTCGCCGCTAGATGGCATTGAATACGTCGATTAAATTTCATACAAAATAAAAACTTTGATTTTTAATTTTCTCGCTTAATATTGCACTTAAAACACTTTATGAAACACCAATTTGTTAAATTTTTTATCCGCTACAATTTTTTTCATCATAAAATTTTCGTTAAAATGCATATTTTTGGAGATATTTGCGAAAAATAAATGAAAAACGTGAAAATTTTCAATTACAAATAAATTGAGAAGTATTGGGTATTTTGGAAAACTTTATAAAACATTTTTTTCTCAAAATTAGGCCTTGCACAAAATTTATAATAAATTATAACTTGTTTCGATTGATAGGAATTCACTTTTTGTCTATTACTATCCATTTTTACGAAATTATACATTTTTCCTAGGATAGTACGAAGGTCGTTTTTTTTTTCAACCTCCGATCGCTCCGTGCAGACGCTACGTTGGCAGAAGAAAGCGGGCGTGCGCTGGAAGCGACTGCTAAACTCTCGCACTACATATTCCGCCATTCACTACATTCAGGCGTCAGTCGGCGTTGTGTTACAACCACGTAAACCTTATTGATGCTCCCGCCAGGTGTGATTCGTTTCCATCGGAGAATTGGTCGTGTGAATGGGGAAAACTGTCATTTCAGATGACCTGATTCAACTTGTCGACAGAATGGTTAAAGAAAATCGCAGATTCGCCAATACCTGTTTGTCTACGGAATTTCCAGAAGTGTCAAGGTCTGTTTTTTGGCAGCAACTTTCTTTGAAGAGGTTATTGTAAAGGTTGTCCTTCGTATTTCAAATTAATTAGCAATCTAGACCTTCGGGTGTGTCTATAGTCACAGAAATTTCCATTCTTCTTAGAGTTGGTATGGCTCTTGGTGTACCGATCTTGTTAAGTTAGGTTATGACCTTAATAATGACCCAGATGTAGAGAATGTCTTATTTATTTTCAATCATATGTAAAAATTAGCCCGAGCGTCGATCAAATCTATCACATTCGATTCTCGTATACAATTTATTGAAATATCAAAATATTCATTCGAGAAACGAGTTTGACATTCAGAAGTTGCTTCTAATCAAAACCTCATTTATCGTATGATGATTCATTCCAAGGGATTAATTTGCTTTCTAATTTATTTACGGAGCACTTCAAGGAAATGTATTTATTTTATGATGCGTACAAAACATACTGACAGTATTCGTAGGGATCCAATTATCTCTTACTAGTACAGTAAAATAAGATTTTAGTAACCAGAAAATGGATGGCCAAAGGCGAAAGCATTTTGATTTATGTTCTAACTGATAAACTGATAAAATTCTCAATAAAATTACATCCACGATTTCTAATGAGGATAGGCTGCTAACCTAGTACCCCAACTCTCTTTTTTCCCAGGTTTGGACCCGGTAGCAGGCTATTTAGTCCACCTGGAAGTACCGCAGGCAAGGAGATAAACAAAATCCGCTAGATACAATATTTGAATTCGTTACAAAGATCATCACCAACAAAACAACACTAAAAGAAGAGCAGTAAGGATTCAGATCAGAAAGATCCTGCGTAGATGCAGTACTTATCCTACGACAACCAGAATTCCTATGCTTCATTGTCCTCGCAAAAGCGTTTGACCGTATTAAACTGGAAGATGTTATTCACCTCCAAAGTTTTTTATTCCGGTGGACCTCGACCAAAATATTTCTGAATCTGATAGAGAACATCCTAAACCAGAGTATAGAACAACTTTTGGGATAAATAGATAGAGATGTATGAGGTGAAGGTGACAGAACTGTCATTTCCAAAAACTTGAAGCAGGAAAAGCACCCTGACCAGATGGCATTCCACGAGAATATATAAAATTAGCAGTATACCAAACCACAGATTTATTCTTGAAGTGTCTTCTCGACATTGCTGGTAAACTACTGATTCTTGACCGACTACAAATGAGCTGAACGCGAAAGAGGTTATATCGAACCGAAAGTTTGGTTCTATGAAAGACATATCAATAATAGATGCCGTTAAAACAGTGGTCGACTTCATTAGACAGCTATGCCATTCTGTGACTAATACAGAGTAATATGAGACCAAAACATATTAGAACAAAATAGTCATAGCAAGACTGTACGTGTCGGTGTACCGCAGGGATCTATTCTGGGTCCTACCCTATGGAATTTGTTATATAATTGAGCTTCCGGGTGAGATAACAACTATTGTATGTGATGAAGAAAGAAACTAAAAACCAATTACCATCTAGAAGACGCCAAAGCTTATTGGTGCGTTATCAAGATTGACGCCAAATGTGGCAGGACCAAAGGCAAGCAGCTGCCTGGTGGTCAACTATCTTCCAAGCATCTCCAACTTGTAGAGAAAGCAAGGAGGTGACAAAAACCTACGTCAATCAATAGAACAGAGAATGAAATACTTAGGAATTGATAAAACCAGTTATAGAGATATAGAAAAAGACAAGCAGCCAGAGCAAATAAGGTCGCGGGATGTCGTAGGTCAAAACTGAACACCTAAGGCAAAAAATAAACCTAGACCTAGAAGGAACCGAAAATATCAAACCCCCTTTTGGTTTTATTACCTCGGTGCCCAATTTTAGCATCGATTCCATTTTTTAGGATAGTTCAAAGATGTAAAATGGTAATGGTACACTGTATTCTGAATTCCCTGTCCAATTTGTCCCAAAATTCAATAGGTTTGATGTCGGGTAATTTCGACGGCCAATCTATTACTTTCAGTACATTTCCCTTTCCAATTTTTTCAAATACTCTTCGTACTGCTTCGATAGTTTCTCAGTTTTACCCGTTTGAAAACTTACAAGTCCGAATTTTCGAGAACGAAAACAATTCGTGTACGAGCTTCACAAAAAGATGTATTGGTCCATAAAGTATAAATCGCGGCACGTTCTTGCGTCTTATAGGGACTAAACTACAATCATAAGCGCCGAAAAAATAATACACTGTTGGAGAATAATCAAGAAACCAGCTGGTACTTGCAAGTTTTAACTTGTCGCGCTCAGGAATCGGGGATAGACGCATATTATGGAAGAAATGTCAACTAGATCATTCTTCTGTATGTTATTGAGGGAAAAGGCTCAAAAACGCGGTAGTCGCGTGAAAAAATTCGAGTTTTAATTTGAAAAATTAAGGCACCTCCAAAAATAATTGTCTATTACGAAATTTGAAGTTTTGATTGTTCCGAATTGGTTATTCAAAATCCCCAGTACATGATTTTATCTTTCATCCTTTAAAAACAGTATTTGATATAAAAATTTTATTTCAAACTCAAAAATTTCTCGTCTTCTGACTTATCCACCACTTTTCAAGGTCGTATTATACTTTTTGCGCTATTTTTTGCTTTTGTTTCCTGTACTATCGTTCGTTTGGTCCTTTCACGTCTATTCTATTTCTGAAGTTGATTCATTGATGCACGAAACTGTTTATTTTGTCAGCATTTGATAAAACGCTCACGTGGCGTTTGATATAGACCAGCAATGAGTCATTTTTGATATCGAAACGTATTAGCTTCTCAAGATGATTGTTCACAAGACTTTTTGTTAAAAAATCTCATAATTGAATACATTCCAAACAAATATTTGTACTAATATTGCTTAGTAGCTGGACTTGTATAAAGATATTGATTCTGGTCCTAATTAGTGATGTTATTTTTAATTTTTTCTCCTACATGATGTTTCAAACGATTGTTCCACGCTAGTTTTGAAGTCCCCCTTCTAAACCACTGCTTCAGTTCAAGTAAAATATGGACATCACTCGAAGGAGCCGTTGAATTGCGCTGTGGGGATTTGTAAACTCTTCTGTAACTAGAATGAACCCTCGCGGAAGCAACTGTCAGGTTTTAGATAGGAAAGGCATTAGATAATATGCTTTCTCTTCTCGATCTTCCCTCCTTTGCGTCACTTAATTGATACTGGTCGATGATAGATTCAGTACGACAAGTTTTGTTTTACTACACCATCAGATCGTCTGACATCTTCCGATTATCCTCTGGTCAAACTTGACCTTGATTCCTCTGCATGGCTTCACGGATCCTGGAGGTACTTTGCGGCGAAGGTTGTCGTTGCATTCCATTCTTCGGAGTTAAGTATCGCCTCGACCGAGATCTTAAGTGCGATGGTTCCATCTAACGCGGCTTCGGTATGTTGCAAATCTTGGACAATGTTAAGGAATATCTGTGATATCATAACACCATTTAGATTTCCAGCTTTTCCGGCATAGTTCTGCCTTTTGGAAATCGTTATTGTCGAAATATTATCATCGTTGAAAATATTTCGGGATTTTCCAGGTAGAATCTTTCTAGATTCTTCAGATTATTACTCAAGTCCAAAATAGATATTCTCGATGATAATAATTATAGAAATATCATTTAGAATCCGATTTATATAAAAAAAAAAAATAAGTGGGAATTAATTTACACACCCGGATGTTTTCCTCATTCCGCTGGATAATGATTTGATTGTGATAGCGACATTGAATGGTCATTTAAAGTTAAATTAATATCAGGACGTTGCCAATTGCGCGTACAGTACATTTCCTATACGCTCCAACTTATTTGAAGTCGAATTTGAAGACTTTGAATGCATATTTCACATGATATTCCTTGTATACTAATTATTTTAAACCCTATTTTTAATCAAAGTACCTAGCGCAGCATCGGTTAAGTCTATCAGTCTCTGGAGGTAGAGCCAGTTTAGAGATATGGTTAGGTTCCATTAGAGCAACGTAGAAAGATCAATTCTGAACGGTACATCAGTATTTGTTTGCCAAAAGTCGCAGAAGACGATTCATTATCCACCACGACAATGCGAGATCTCAATCAGTTCAAATAAAAACGTTTTTAAACAGTCAAAACATCGATTCGGTGGAGAAGAAGCTGAAGAAGCGGTATCCAATTATAAATATTTATTTGTCCATCTCGAAACTTATATAGCAGCCCTCGTATATCGAAAAAGTTGACTGAAGAACACAAAATGAAGCCGATATATTCTTTGTTCTTTTTGAAGTACCATCACAAGAATGGTGACGAATTTTCCATCGCGTCGCTGATGAAACGTGGGTAGCTACTTAGAGTGAATTATCTCCTTGGTTTTTTCCATTCTTCTGTTGAAGTTTCCCAAGGAAGTTATCGCGATAAATCCTGAGATGGATTGTGGAACTTATTCTATCTAAAATCGTTGTGAAAATTCATCGCAACTTTCCAAAACGTGCTGGAAAGCGCTTAGAAAACGACTTTGATGTTTAATTGGTTCCACAAACTCGATTACGTTTTATATGTACCTCGTAGCATATACAAAAGTCGAAATAAATTCTGAAAGTAGAAAGAAACTTTTTCTTCTTTTTTCACCCTTCAAAATGGATCCTCGCAAAACGATTTTGACAGAAAAACGAAGACGAAGAAGTGTCAAGGTGTTGGAAATTTTATGAAAAATGATTTCTTTTTTCTTACGTCTTCTGATATATCAACCATCTTTCGATGAACTTAAATCAAATTGATTACTGTCATTGACAATGACAGTGATTAACTTTGATTAAGAAGAAGAGGAGCTTCCCTAGACGATTCAGCTCCGCGGGACATCCTGTACATTCGCTGAGATATCAAAATATAAAATTCGAACAATGCCTGTATAATCAGATTGCACTATTTAAAATTTCTCTATTATCTTGAATCTTTAAGCCGTTATGACTTACAGTAGCTCTTTTAAAGATTCGAAAGTAGATAACGAACCGTTGTTGGGTATTGTTTTCAATAGGTTTTATCGGTAAATTCAAAATGGCCGAAGGACATGCGTTGTCTAGTTATAATAATAAACCACAAATAATATACGTTCCCATAACATAGCCGTGGGTGTTCAACAAGTTTATAGCACAAAAACAAAAGATTGAATGTTAGTTACTTGTAGAAATCAAGAAAAAACACAATTCGTACGACAAAATTAAGGTCATACAAGTACTATTAGTCCAGTCAAAATAGACAATCGATTGAAAACGTGTTAAAAACGAATGCGTATATAGTTAAAGCACTTTTAGTCCAATGAAAATAGACAATCGATTGAAAACGTGTTAAAAATGAATGCGTATATAGTTAAAGCACTTTTAGTCCAATGAAAATAGACTTTCGATTGAAAACATGTTAAAAACAAATGTGTAGGATATAGTTAAAGCACTTTTAGTCCAATGAAAATAGACAATCGATTGAAAACGTGTTAAAAATGAATGCGTATATAGTTAAAGCACTTTTAGTCCAATGAAAATAGACTTTCGATTGAAAACATGTTAAAAACAAATGTGTAGGATATAGTTAAAGCACTTTTAGTGCAGTCAAAATAGACAATCGATTGAAAACGTGTTAAAAACGAATGCGTATATAGTTAAAGCACTTTTAGTCCAATGAAAATAGACTTTCGATTGAAAACATGTTAAAAACAAATGTGTAGGATATAGTTAAAGCACTTTTAGTGCAGTCAAAATAGACAATCGATTGAAAACGTGTTAAAAACGAATGCGTATATAGTTAAAGCACTTTTAGTCCAATGAAAATAGACTTTCGATTGAAAACATGTTAAAAACAAATGTGTAGGATATAGTTAAAGCACTTTTAGTCCAATGAAAATAGACAATCGATTGAAAACGTGTTAAAAATGAATGCGTATATAGTTAAAGCACTTTTAGTCCAATGAAAATAGACTTTCGATTGAAAACATGTTAAAAACAAATGTGTAGGATATAGTTAAAGCACTTTTAGTGCAGTCAAAATAGACAATCGATTGAAAACGTGTTAAAAACGAATGCGTATATAGTTAAAGCACTTTTAGTCCAATGAAAATAGACTTTCGATTGAAAACATGTTAAAAACAAATGTGTAGGATATAGTTAAAGCACTTTTAGTGCAGTCAAAATAGACAATCGATTGAAAAC
This sequence comes from Diorhabda carinulata, assembly GCF_026250575.1. Classification (NCBI taxonomy): domain Eukaryota; kingdom Metazoa; phylum Arthropoda; class Insecta; order Coleoptera; family Chrysomelidae; genus Diorhabda; species Diorhabda carinulata. The sequence goes on along the minus strand of NC_079469.1, from coordinate 15,547,496 downwards.
GTGTTAAAAACGAATGCGTATATAGTTAAAGCACTTTTAGTCCAATGAAAATAGACTTTCGATTGAAAACATGTTAAAAACAAATGTGTAGGATATAGTTAAAGCACTTTTAGTCCAATGAAAATAGACAATCGATTGAAAACGTGTTAAAAACGAATGCGTATATAGTTAAAGCACTTTTAGTCCAATGAAAATAGACTTTCGATTGAAAACATGTTAAAAACAAATTTGTAGGATATAGTTAAAGCACTTTTAATGTAGTCAAAATAGACAATCGATTGAAAACGTGTTAAAAACGAATGCGTATATAGTTAAAGCACTTTTAGTCCAATGAAAATAGACTTTCGATTGAAAACATGTTAAAAACAAATGTGTAGGATATAGTTAAAGCACTTTTAGTGCAGTCAAAATAGACAATCGATTGAAAACGTGTTAAAAACGAATGCGTATATAGTTAAAGCACTTTTAGTCCAATGAAAATAGACTTTCGATTGAAAACATGTTAAAAACAAATTTGTAGGATATAGTTAAAGCACTTTTAGTGCAGTCAAAATAGACATTTGACTAAAAACGACTGAAATTTTTCAACAATCTTCCAAAAATTATTGAAAAGAGCTAAAACCAAGAATATTTAGAAGAATTAATAAATCAAAAGGTATGACTTTCAACGTGAATTAAACCAACAGCATTATGGCGATCAATGCGCTTCGACTTTTGTGGCCTTATCATATTAGCGGATTGCGAGCGTCTTCAATGCGGAGCGCAACGCTCACGCCACGAACTCGCATCGAATTCGTTGCGAACGCGCAACGCAATAGCAGCGTAGACGCCATTTTGTAATGTCGCGTACAAACGCTAGCCCCTAACGATAGAAAAGAGGATGAATAAAGACAGACAAAGAGGTGGAAGTGAACTTGAATACAACTTTGCGTTGTCTTGGGATCGTGGGAGTTCTGATATGTCTAACAGCTACGCTCCAAACTATCCAGGATATTCTACAAGCTTCCACCGCGGAATAATTCATTGCAGCCAATGAATTCTTCACCAAGTGTCTATGTGCGACGTCCTCGCGGCGCGGCGAGACTGTAGGTGACGCAGCGCGTAAATTGCTATTGCAAGATCATCATATGGAATACCGTGAGATTGAGGCATACTTTAGCATTAATTTCAACCGTATTCATTCAATATTTCATAAATATTTGGCTAACAAAGTGATTTGTTCGCGTGGGATACCGCATAATTTGATAAAAAAAAGTTCATGTCGATTGGTGCAAAGAAATTCAATCGCCGAGCTTCAAAAAACGTCTATAAGATCGTGATAGACAAGGAATTATGATTCTATGCGTAGGAACTGAACAACCAGAAGTCAGAAGTGTTAGAAAACAACAGGGAAACCATTCGCAGAAGACGGATCATTCACGACATCAGTTCAAACCGAAACGTGTTTGAATTGATTGGTCATCTGTCATAAAGTCCTTATTTGGCCTCTAATGATTACGAGGTCAACGTTTTTCTACACCTGAAGAAGCGACTGATGCGTACAAATAACGTGCTCTGGAGTTACATTAATCAGAACGGAGAAAATGCTTCAACGATTGAATCAAATGCGTGTAAAAGTGTTGATCTCATTGGAGAAATATTTTGAAAAACAATAAACGTATATCAAATCATGAATCTATGGATTTATTTGTGTCTAACTTAAGTACAACCCTCGTAGTGAACTCTACTTCCTGATATTCTCATTGCTATTCGTCTTGATTTTAACTATCCACAGATTTTAAATATGGTTTTAGAAAACGATTTTCCGAAACGAAAATTATCCAGAAAAACATATAAAATGACATATGAAATAAGAACCTAAAGAAATTGATGTTATTTTGGGTATTTTCGCACTCCCCTCGTTTTTTGGGTATGGAAAATATAAAAAAATCCGATTTCGATGAATTTTTTTTGAAATCTTCGCTTTTACGACGGATTCTTAGGTTAGGTTATGTTAGGTTAGGTTAGGTTAGGTTAGGTTAGGTTAGGTTCGGTTAGTTTAGGTTAGGTTTGGTTATGGGGGGTGTGCTAAAAATTCAGAGCAAATGCAGATGCAAATCGGACGATTTTTCGATTTTCTAGAGCCGCGAAAGTATAAAGATACTTTATTTTGGTATCAAAATTCGGCGTTAAGAAAATGTTAGCTTTGTAACGATGATTCCAGTCGTAGAATATTCCGATAATAATAATAATCGAGGCGATATAATGAGCCGATGTTTGCCATAAACAAGCAATTAGTTTAACATGAACGTTGAACATTATAAATTAATAAAATGACTTTCCGTTTATGTGCATTCACGATCGACGTATGAAGCGCTAAAGATAAAAGACTTTTATTTACTATGTACGTATTTGCACTTAGTTCTCTTTAAACGCTTGTTAATAACAACATAAATAATTCATAAGCTCGGATTGTTTCGATAGAAAAAAAAAACTATGAACAGAACCGGGTATTATATAATTCAAAACACACATGAAGTTTTGTTATTTGTATGTGCGACGAAAACCTACTGAATGATGTAACTTATTAAAAAATATCTAATACGGTTATTTCCAATACTTTGCCGAGCGTGAAACTGAAGTAATTCGAAGTTATTTGAAAAATTTTAAGCTGGCTGATTGCTTGATAACAAAGAAGCTTCCGGAGTTCAAAATTCTATCCATCACCGAAGTCACCAGCTCAAAATTCGAAACAGCTGCCAGACGATAATCAAACAGAGACAGTTAACATTTTGTTTTTTGAAATCTGGCCTCGACAAAACACGTTTTTTCACGCCACGCCACGCGTCTTACGACTGACCTTTCCAAGTGATTGAACGAGGAGAGAAAACTTCCATCATTAAAGTCCAAGGAAAAGAAAAAACTTACCGAAACCAGCGTACAAGCTGAACGAAACATCACCCTACGACAATGGCGTGACTATTCACCTACGAAGTCAACGGCAGCTCAAAATCCGGCAACAACAGCCAGATAATTAACCAAAGAGGTGAATTTCCTTGCAGAGGACGTCGCTCAACAACAACAGCAGCAACAAGAATTTCGGCTCGGTTCAGAGCGACGAGTACAATTAAATTGATCCTCGCTGTTATACATGGTACACGTTTTAGGAAAAACCATCATACCTACACGAACCTAGGCGAGACGCTTAAGTAGTTATCGAAGACTAACGCCCATACTTTCAGTATCGAGTATCAACTCCTCTGGCAATGATAACAGCTTGCAAACGACAAGGTATGCTTTGGATACCACTTTGGATCACATTCTGTGGAAAACCGTCCCATACCCGTACCAGTACATCGCGGAGCACTCTAGAATATCCGGGAGCCGGTAGATGGCTCCGTAAACGTTTTTCCATCTCATCCCGAATGTGGTCAATTGGATTTAGGTCTGGAATGGGAGCAAGCCGAACAAATCGCGTGATTGCTTTATGGTAACTATCCAAGCAGTATGGGACAGTGCATTATCATACATAAAGGTTGCGACGTCTACAACAATAACCATGAATGGTACAATAAGGTTTTCAACAACCTGGGCGCAGTCAATTAACTCTATACGAGCGTCAAATTGAACCTCCTCATACCATAACTGATTCTCCAAATGGAAGTCTCTTGGTAATACACGGTCGAGAATATTTCTCATCTTGTCGTCACCACACTCTGAGCCTATAAGACGGCTCTAGTTCGAGAAGATATTCCAGCACCATGAAATCGCCTTCTAACTTTTTCTTCATTATGGAGGTTTGGGTAGAAAATACTGTTACGTATCTTCAGTACTTTCAGTGTTACTTCTGGTATTTCGAACCCGATACGTTTCCCATACTTCGCGGAGGGAGGATCTAGCTATACACCTCTTCCTTCAGTTGCTTTTTCAGTCTCGATTTTGCTCCTCCTTCCTTTTCACCTCTTCAAAGCGAAGTTTCTTCAACACCTCGGCTTCCAGGAGTTCCTACTACTATTTCAGCTTCCCAGGTGTGACGAAGCTTGCTGAAGGCCAGGCACATGAAGAATTCTTTCTGCACTGTTTGGCCACTGCGGAGAATCCTCATGTTTGAACGTATCCGAGACACCCACGGCCAGAAAGCATCTGGGTCAGATAGTAATGTCGCCCGTCTGGTATATCGACCATCTTGGGGTACATTAACACAAATACGGCCGATCTTCTCGAGTGATATTTCAATTAAAGATTTTTTTTTCATAATTGAAGTAATGAATAGCTTTCATATTATAATTGTATATATCTTTGCCAATTTATCTCGAACAAATAGAGATGAATGAGTTCCTAGGCCACTCCTAAGTTAATAAACTTGGTACTTAATCAGCTGCAGAGCGTTTAAAAGGAAATCGGCGGCCATTACAACATAATTAAGTGAGAAATTTTATAGAATATTGAATAGAATCTGAAATACCATCAAATATATTAGTGGTTTCTCTGTGTTTGACTTTTTGATTGTTTGCATCTTTACTGACAAGTCCAAAGGCTTTTGCCGGACATCCTTAATTCAAATTTTTCGAAATGTATTCTGCGAGTATTTACGAGGAATGATTAGATATTGAAGAAGCCAAATTTAAAATACTAAATGGAAGACGACTTAATAATAACAGAAGACGACGATGAAACGGTTAAACAAGTAAAGATGGAAGGAAAGACGATTATGAATGAAATGTTGATAAAACAGGAAGGGAAATAGAAAAATTTTTAGAGAATTTTATTTGCTTTCGTAGCAGAGAAATCGGAAACCGAAAAAATGTGATAACTGAGAAAGAAGGAAGCGTATTAGCCTTTTCGGAGAAGAAGAACCCAGGGAAAAAAAGGAAAATGACTCTTGAGGGTAAATAATAGAGAAAAAAGGGAATATAGGAAACAGGAACGAAAAAATCCGGACGATAGATTCGAAAAACAAATTATAAACATCAGAGGGTCAACTATAATGTTGAAAACTTTAAAAATTTGAGAAAAAAAGTGACAGTTGTATAAAAAATTCTATATTTTCGAAATTACTTGGGATATCGATTCACTTTTGACACGAATCTATTCAAAAACGTTTGTCTAAGTAACTGTATATGTAAAATTTCTCTAGTTTCATATTTGTGACTAATATACAGGGTTAACATTGTAGTAATGGAGTAACTTTTTTTTAAAATCACTATATAAATTTATGGTATCAAAAGTTATGAAATGGCAACGTTGTAATACAAGAAAATCGGAAGAAAAACGTCGATACTTTCATAAAAAAAAACACATAAGCTTTTTCGTGATCATACAGAGCGAGTTATATAACATAAAGTTGGAAGTTATAAAACAAAATATCAGATTTCAAAAAATTTGACATATTCGTATAAAAAATTCTATATTTCCGAAACTATTTGAGATATCGATTCACTTTTGACACGAATCTATTCAAAAACGTTTGTGTAAGTAACTGTATATGTAAAATTTCTCTAGTTTCATATTTGTGACTAATATACAGGGTTAACATTGTAGTAATTTTTTTTTTGAAAAATATCACTACATAAATTTATAGTATCAAAAGTTATGAAATGGCAACGTTGTAATACAAGAAAATCGGAAGAAAAACGTCGATACTTTCATTAAAAAAACACATAAGATTTTTCGTGATCATACTAAGCGAGTTATATAACATAAAGTTGGAAGTTATAAAACAAAATATCAGATTTCAAAAAATTTGACATATTCGTATAAAAAATTCTATATTTCCGAAACTATTTGAGATATCGATTCACTTTTGACAAGAACCTATTCAAAAACGTTTGTCTAAGTAACTGTATATGTTAAATTTCTCTAGTTTCATATTTGTGATTAATATACAGGGTAAACATTGTAGTAATTTTTTTTTTGAAAAATATCACTACATAAATTTATAGTATCAAAAGTTATGAAATGGCAACGTTGTAATACAAGAAAATCGGAAGAAAAACTTCGATACTTTCATTAAAAAAACACATAAGCTTTTTCGTGATCATACGAAGAGCGAGTTATATAACATAAAGTTTGAAGTTATAAAACAAAATATCAGGTTTCAAAAAATTTGACATATTCGTATAAAAAATTCTATATTTCCGAAACTATTTGAGATATCGATTCACTTTTGACACGAATCTATTCAAAAACGTTTGTGTAAGTAACTGTATATGTAAAATTTCTCTAGTTTCATATTTGTGACTAATATACAGGGTTAACATTGTAGTAATTTTTTTTTTGAAAAAATCACTATATAAATTTATAGTATCAAAAGTTATGAAATGGCAACGTTGTAATACAACAAAATCGAAAGAAAAACGTCGATACTTTCATAAAAAACACACATAAGATTTTTCGTGATCATACTAAGCGAGTTATATAACATAAAGTTGGAAGTTATAAAACAAAATATCAGGATTCAAAAAATTTGACATATTCGTTTAAAAAATTCTATATTTCCGAAACTATTTGAGATATCGATTCACTTTTGACACGAATCTATTCAAAAACGTTTGTCTAAGTAACTGTATATGTTAAATTTCTCTAGTTTCATATCTGTGATTAATATACAGGGTAAACATTGGAGTAATTTTTTTTTTTTTTGAAAAATATCACTACATAAATTTATAGTATCAAAAGTTATGAAATGGCAACGTTGTAATACAAGAAAATCGGAAGAAAAACGTCGATACTTTCATAAAAAAAAACACATAAGCTTTTTCGTGATCATACAGAGCGAGTTATATAACATAAAGTTGGAAGTTATAAAACAAAATATCAGGTTTCAAAAAATTTGACATATTCGTTTAAAAAATTCTATATTTCCGAAACTATTTGAGATATCGATTCACTTTTGACAAGAATCTATTCAAAAACGTTTGTCTAAGTAACTGTATATGTAAAATTTCTCTATTTTCATATCTGTGACTAATATACAGGGTTAACATTGTAGTAATTTTTTTTTTGAAAAAATCACTATATAAATTTATAGTATCAAAAGTTATGAAATGGCAACGTTGTAATACAAGAAAATCGGAAGAAAAACGTCGATACTTTCATAAAAAAAAACACATAAGCTTTTTCGTGATCATACAGAGCGAGTTATATGACATAAAGTTGGAAGTTATAAAACAGAATATTAGGATTCAAAAAATTTGACATATTCGTATAAAAAATTCTATATTTCCGAAACTATTTGAGATATCGATTCACTTTTGACACGAATCTATTCAAAAACGTTTGTCTAAGTAACTGTATATGTTAAATTTCTCTAGTTTCATATTTGTGACTAATATACAGGGTTAACATTGTAGTAATTTTTTTTTTGAAAAAATCACCATATAAATTTATAGTATCAAAAGTTATGAAATGGCAACGTTGTAATACAAGAAAATCGAAAGAAAAACGTCGATACTTTCATTAAAAAAACACATAAGATTTTTCGTGATCATACTAAGCGAGTTATATAACATAAAGTTGGAAGTTATAAAACAGAATATTAGGATTCAAAAAATTTGACATATTCGTATAAAAAATTCTATATTTCCGAAACTATTTGAGATATCGATTCACTTTTGACACGAATCTATTCAAAAACGTTTGTCTAAGTAACTGTATATGTTAAATTTCTCTAGTTTCATATCTGTGATTAATATACAGGGTTAACATTGTAGTAATTTTTTTTTTGAAAAAATCACTATATAAATTTATAGTATCAAAAGTTATGAAATGGCAACGTTGTAATACAAGAAAATCGGAAGAAAAACGTCGATACTTTCATTAAAAAAACACATAAGATTTTTCGTGATCATACAGAGCGAGTTATATGACATAAAGTTGGAAGTTATAAAACAAAATATCAGGTTTCAAAAAATTTGACATATTCGTATAAAAAATTCAATATTTCCGAAATTATTTGAGATATCGATTCACTTTTGACACAAATCTATTCAAAAACGTTTGTGTAAGTAACTGTATATGTAAAATTCCTCTAGTTTCATATTTGTGACTAATATACAGGGTTAACATTGTAGTAATTTTTTTTTGAAAAAATCACTATATAAATTTATAGTATCAAAAGTTATGAAATGGCAACGTTGTAATACAAGAAAATCGGAAGAAAAACGTCGATACTTTCATAAAAAAAACACATAAGCTTTTTCGTGATCATACAGAGCGAGTTATATAACATAAAGTTGGAAGTTATAAAACAAAATATCAGATTTCAAAAAATTTGACATATTCGTATAAAAAATTCAATATTTTCGAAATTATTTGAGATATCGATTCACTTTTGACACAAATCTATTCAAAAACGTTTGTGTAAGTAACTGTATATGTAAAATTCCTCTAGTTTCATATTTGTGACTAATATACAGGGTTAACATTGTAGTAATTTTTTTTTTGAAAAAATCACTATATAAATTTATAGTATCAAAAGTTATGAAATGGCAACGTTGTAATACAAGAAAATCGGAAGAAAAACGTCGATACTTTCATAAAAAAAACACATAAGCTTTCTCGTGATCATACAGAGCGAGTTATATAACATAAAGTTTGAAGTTATAAAACAAAATATTAGGATTCAAAAAATTTGACATATTCGTATAAAAAATTCTATATTTCCGAAACTATTTGAGATATCGATTCACTTTTGACACGAATCTATTCAAAAACGTTTGTCTAAGTAACTGTATATGTTAAATTTCTCTATTTTCATATCTGTGACTAATATACAGGGTTAACATTGTAGTAATTTTTTTTTTGAAAAAATCACTATATAAATTTATAGTATCAAAAGTTATGAAATGGCAACGTTGTAATACAAGAAAATCGGAAGAAAAACGTCGATACTTTCATAAAAAAAACACATAAGCTTTCTCGTGATCATACAGAGCGAGTTATATAACATAAAGTTTGAAGTTATAAAACAAAATATTAGGATTCAAAAAATTTGACATATTCGTATAAAAAATTCTATATTTCCGAAACTATTTGAGATATCGATTCACTTTTGACACGAATCTATTCAAAAACGTTTGTCTAAGTAACTGTATATGTTAAATTTCTCTATTTTCATATCTGTGACTAATATACAGGGTTAACATTGTAGTAATTTTTTTTTTGAAAAAATCACTATATAAATTTATAGTATCAAAAGTTATGAAATGGCAACGTTGTAATACAACAAAATCGAAAGAAAAACGTCGATACTTTCATAAAAAACACACATAAGCTCTTTCGTGATCATACTAAGCGAGTTATATAACATAAAGTTGGAAGTTATAAAACAAAATATCAGGTTTCAAAAAATTTGACATATTCGTTTAAAAAATTCTATATTTCCGAAATTATTTGAGATATCGATATATTTTTGACATGATTCTATTGAAAAAACGTATAAATTCTTTTAGTTCCATATTTGTGACTAACATACAGGGTTAAAGTTGTAGTGAATTATTTTTGAAAAATAGCTCCATACAAATTCATATCTACAGTTATGGAATGGCAACGTTGTAATACAAGAAAATCGGAGAAGAAACGTTGATATTATTATAAAAAAAATTACGACAGATTTTTGTCTTAAAGAAACAGGGGGGACGGAAATTCATACCTAAAAAAAAAAGAAAACTAAGCAATTATTTTTCAGTTTTCTACGTATCCTAGTCATCTTGTTTTGAAACACTCTATATAATAAATAATAATTCGTTTTTTTATAATAATAAAAATAATAGTAACTCAAGTTTAGTAAAAAAATCATATAAAAAATGGTACTTCTGTTTTTAACGTAAAGTAACACACTTATATACAGAGTTGTGCAAAAAATTGGAGTAAAATCATTTTGGTTCACTTACCTTGCAAAAACCATCGATGCAGATACCTCTCGTCCCTTTAGGGGCTGCTTTTCCCGTATGAGTTATGGGGTACAAACAAGGAGTCCCGTCAATAACAGTCTTATTTAATGTCGCGAAGAAATTCATTCCGATCGCTCGGCAGTTTAAAGCGCATTCATCTTTTGCTGTAAAGAAATGCTTATAGTAGACTACGAGAAATTGTGAACTAATATTTACCAGACTATAATACAGGGTGTCCCACGACGAGTTAAAACTATCTGTATATATGGCAAAACATTTAAAGTAAAATCATGAAAATTCCTACGTTTGGGTTTTCGGATACGATTTTTTTAACTGAAATATTTTCAAAGATAGCTTAGGTATAGAAAATTATACATAAATTTGCTTTATTTGCCACCCCTGGATGTATTAAAATAAAAAAAATCGGGTGGTTCTATTAAAAAAAAAATGAATAAATTTGATATCTATGAAGTTAAACTTTGAATACTTTTTATACACACCCTGTATAAAATGAAACATTTTTCAACATAGATTCGAATACGTCTGATCTTGCTTAAAGCAACCGAATAGAAATTATTTTCATATCTTCAAAGGTATTCCCGTAAAAAAATAATTTATAAAGGTCTGCAACGGTCAAATTTTTTACAAAATAATTAATAACTTAAAAAGTATGCATTTTTCGAAAAATGTTCTCAGACAAAAGTATACTAAAATTTTACGTAGATTTCAAAAATATATTAATATACAGGGTGTTCTATTTAAAATAACGAAGTTACAGTCGACTTCAGGTAGAACCGGAATTGATAGCTTTAACTCGTCGTGGGACACCCTGTATAGTGAGGAGAATATAAAAAATGGAAAATTAACCGTGGAATATTCAATTCGATCCTTTAATTTTCCCAATTGGAAGAAGACTCTAAAAAAAATTAGAAAAACTCTTCCATAAAACATTAAGGGGGTGTTTTGGTGTAGAAGCATAAATTTTAGGCATTTTTGAAAATTATTTTCACCATCCCTTTTTTTATATGATATTTAGGTATCGACTTTTTAGAAATATGAAAAAAAAATTGTAAAAAAAACTCAGAATTTCAATAAATTAGTAGCTACGTACAAAAAAAAAGTGCACCCTGGTTGACACGATTACAACCCTTGTAGTGATCTAGAACGAAAAGATTTGAAACATTCTCAATATCGACCTTAGTCAAAAAAATGGCGTCGACATGAAATATCAATTTTTTTGTCCCTATTTTTGACTTTTCCGATTTTTTCAAAATACTCCCAATCGAAATTTTTCAAAATCCAAGACAGACGCGATAGAGGGATATAGAAAAAATATTTCGACCAAATTTCAAAGAAGTCGTTCGGGTAGAACTTGAAATATAACGTCAACCATTCCAAAAAACGTAGTTTCGAGAAAACTTCAGAAATCTTCAGAAATAATCCGATTTTCCAAAAATCCGTTCAAGAGTAGTCTCAAGGGTCTAAGCTTTGAAAATATGCAAATAAAATCGATTTTTACACCAGAATAGGGGAATAAGAGAACAGAAAAACAGCAGGACATATATTTTGATAAAAATAAGAATGTAGAAATCTTAAAAAATGAACAGGAAATATAACAAATCTGGAAAAATTATTATTGTATCGGATTCCAAAACAAAGTGTATTTTCCTCAACGCCCTTTTATCTTGAACACGAATGGTGTTACCAAGCAAATCCCGAATATTTTTCAGTTTCTATCTTTCCTAGAAACGGGATCACCTTTTTTTTAAAACACCCTGTTTATTGTTGTCAATAAAACGATATTTTTCGATCAAACCTCGTAAATATATAACGAAAAACGTTGAAGCAAAAGTATACGTCAAAAATATATTTTTAAATTTGAAATATATGATATTCTTGAACAAAAATAATTTAGAGCTTTTCAACAATCATAAAATTTTCTCGAAATGTTGCTTATTCGACATAATGACGAAATAAGTAGCTTTAATAACTAAGCGTTAGGCAACACACTTTTCATTCGAATGTAATGCGTATTGCCTACATTTAGAGATCGGTTTTTACTTTATACAATTATATAGGGTGTCCCAAAATCGACGCAAGATTTAAATTGAATAAAAAACACAGTTTTTAACGTTTTGATTGAAATTTGTTCAATTGCCCGACCGTTTGGCATAAATTTAACTGATTTCCGTTGAATATTTTCTTTTAATGCGGGCTTGTTAACGTAGATCTGTGATTTCAAATAAGAAATCCAATGGTGTCGAATCATTTAGGAGGCTAATTGAAGTGTTTCACGGGTTGTATGGTATGTGGCAAGTACCCAGAACGCATCATGAACTAAAGCAAGTCTTCGATGGTAGTTGAAGATTTGGTGGTCCTCCAAATTCCCGATACAACAAAACCTCCTTGGAGATGATTTGTCATCCCATTTATCTGTTGATATGATCAGGGTTTGCAAGGAAAACGACATTAATTTCGTGGTCTTGCCACATCTCACTCAGCTCCTCGTCGTTACCTTCTTTCGTCCGTTGAAGATGGCGTTTGTCTTCAGCACCAAAGGACAGATTCTCCCCACTTCTAAAACCCTTTTGAGTAAGAAAAATGTGGCATAATTCATCTGAATCGTGAGATGTCTACTAGGTTTTAGGTGATGCTGCAGACACTACACCATGGCGATTAATTTGATGTCTAAAAAGAAGAGGAAAAAAGTAACTGTGGCACCTGGGAAAAGCGTAGTAGTTAAAGATTTTGAAATTGAAGACGTGGACATAAATACTTCTCCAGCTGGCAAGACGGCCGCAGTATTTGAAGGGAAGAGGAAGAAAAGAAATCAACTTGAAGACAGTGTTGCTGAATTGGTACTGTCACAACCATCTGAAGATGAAACTGAACTTGGATCAACGTCCGTAAATCATGACATTTCAGTCTGTGAGTTTCCACTTATTGGAGTATTTGGTCATTCCAGACCGAGTACTGAACACGAACGTGTCTTTGTAGAGATTAAACACCCTCCATATAGCACAGATCTGGCTCCGTCCGACTATTTTTAGTTCACAAAGATGAAGACCGAGTTAAGTGACATGAAACTGTAGAAGTTCACAATTTAATCCCCAGAAATACTTAGAAATAAAGTTCCGTTCAGATAACTGCACTTACCTTTGAAGAATGGTTCCCATTGGTATCGATTACCTCTGAATAATCGATTGTTGAATGAAGCACATTGTTCGTAGCGGAAATCTTGACCATTCGGACATTCCTGTAAGGAAAAATCAGTTTGATTTTCATCTATTAGATTTAACAGTTTATCTTCAGTCTCTGAAGACGATAACTTGATAACCAAGTGCTTAAGTAGATGGTGTTTAAGCAATTAGCTGTCATACATTTTCTAAAAACGAAGGAAGCAATGAAAAGACCAGAAATTCCACGATAAGAAGCTGGAAAAGCACTAATGCGACCAAAAGATTCTAAGGCAGCAAGTTCCGATACCATCCAATCAAAATTCCTCAAACTGCTCGATACCAAAACGATAATCCAGATTACAGAGATGTTAAATAGCATTAGAATGGTTGAAATTTGAGTTCATTACACTTCCTAACAAACCAGGCGCTACAACCAACGATACGAAGTATTCTTCATCAACGGTATGTTTCAAGTAACTACCGCCATCTCTAGATCAGGCAAGGTACTTCAAAATACCAAAAAATTTAAATTTTCACAAATATTTGTTTAGTTAAGTTCTTATTTTCCATTTAATTTGGGTTATAAGACTGTGTCTTTGTCATCATCTTCATCATCATCATCATCAGCACAACAATGTAATACTTAGTTGACTCTAATAACTTCTTCCAGTGGTCCATATTCCAGGCAGTTGTCCGCTAATTCCATATTTTTTTAAGAACTTTGGTATATTTTTCAATTCAACTGATTCGACACTGAGGGATCTTCTCCATCCATTCGTACGACACGATTTACCAACCGCAATATCTGACGTATCATCCACTGGTTATTTTCTTTCACTAGACCACATATTTCTTCAGAATTCTTCTTTGAACGTCCAAGTTTCGAACTATGAATGCATGGATGTTGTGGTATAGTATCCACTGCGACCCGAAGATCAATTGCGCCCCCTTTCTTGCTGCGATACTGGAGAACCCAGCTGAACCATCAATTCTACTGCCAAAGATTCTGGTTTTCTATTTCATACACTGGAGTTCCATTCGAGAGAATGTGGATAGAGGTTATCTTCTAGCCTCAGCGTCTTCAGGTGTTGTTGGACCTTCAGCAGATCTTCTCTGGTTATAGATTACCAGGAGAATCTTTGTCTCAGCTCCTGTCTGGACGTATGAGCAATTGCTCTAGTGGTCTCGGCCTCATTTCTTGGTACGCATCTTCAATAATGTTATCAGTTGCATCAGGTATCGATCATTTCACCTTATGATCTCCAGTGGTCGAAAGAAATTTTCTTCTGGTAGTTCGAAATATTCGAAATCTCTTTTAGAGAGTCAAAGTGTTGAAATTTCGTTTGGAATAGAATACTGAGTACATGTTTTGAAACACTGTGTAAATACTCATTATACAGTTACTTAATCTAATTTTTATTTGAAGAGATTATGGGAAGATCGCGTCTTACTTGATTGTTGCATAAATGAATCCTCTTATAAAGACCTACGCAGCCGTTACCCAGGTATTTACCATTTTGACGTCGCCGTCTTTGTCTGCGGATGAACCTGTGAACAATGCCATAGATAATTTTTGTTCTAGAACAAAGTGAAGAAGCGCCGTTTATATATATATGAATTATTGTTATATACGGGGTCGCACAATAAAATTATTTTCCCAAGAAATACGTTATATATAAATAATCTGAATGGATTGGGCTTCAGTTTCTTGGGCTCTTATTACGTTAATGACCAATCTTAGCGCCACGCATAGTACCCAATGACTAAATTATTAAAATATGACTAAAGCTATGAATATTGGGAGAGAATTGTATAAATTGGGCTTTAGTTACTTTCTTGGCCAATTTTATAGCCACATATAGCAGCCAATGATAAACTTATGTCGAAAAAACTGCAATATTCCATATTAAAATTAAGAATTTGTGGAAAAATTAGTAAATTGATGAATGTAAAGATAGAATTGTATAAATTGGACTATGACTACTTTTTTGACTAACCTCATTGCCACAATTAGTAGCCAATGTCAAATTAACGTTTAAAAACCGAGCAAATTCTTTATTAAGATGAAAATGCTTGAGAAAATGATTGAATTGATAAATATTGTAATAAAATTGTGAGAATTGGGCTCTTGTCATTTTCCTAACTAACCTCATTGCCACAATTAGTAGCCAATGTCAAATTAACGTTTAAAAACCGAGCAAATTCTTTATTAAGATGAAAATGCTTGAGAAAATGATTGAATTGATAAATATTGGAATAAAATTGTGAGAATTGGGCTCTTGTCATTTTCCTAACTAACCTCATTGCCACAATTAGTAGCCAATGTCAAATTAACGTTTAAAAACCGAGCAAATTCTTTATTAAGATGAAAATGCTTGAGAAAATGATTGAATTGATAAATATTGTAATAAAATTGTGAGAATTGGGCTCTTGTCATTTTCCTAACTAACCTCATTGCCACAATTAGTAGCCAATGTCAAATTAACGTTTAAAAACCGAGCAAATTCTTTATTAAGATGAAAATGCTTGGGAAAATGATTGAATTGATAAATATTGGAATAAAATTGTGAGAATTGGGCTCTTGTCATTTTCCTAACTAACCTCATTGCCACAATTAGTAGCCAATGTCAAATTAACGTTTAAAAACCGAGCAAATTCTTTATTAAGATGAAAATGCTTGAGAAAATGATTGAATTGATAAATATTGTAATAAAATTGTGAGAATTGGGCTCTTGTCATTTTCCTAACTAACCTCATTGCCACAATTAGTAGCCAATGTCAAATTAACGTTTAAAAACCGAGCAAATTCTTTATTAAGATGAAAATGCTTGGGAAAATGATTGAATTGATAAATATTGGAATAAAATTGTGAGAATTGGGCTCTTGTCATTTTCCTAACTAACCTCATTGCCACAATTAGTAGCCAATGTCAAATTAACGTTTAAAAACCGAGCAAATTCTTTATTAAGATGAAAATGCTTGAGAAAATGATTGAATTGATAAATATTGTAATAAAATTGTGAGAATTGGGCTCTTGTCATTTTCCTAACTAACCTCATTGCCACAATTAGTAGCCAATGTCAAATTAACGTTTAAAAACCGAGCAAATTCTTTATTAAGATGAAAATGCTTGAGAAAATGATTGAATTGATAAATATTGTAATAAAATTGTGAGAATTGGGCTCTTGTCATTTTCCTAACTAACCTCATTGCCACAATTAGTAGCCAATGTCAAATTAACGTTTAAAAACCGAGCAAATTCTTTATTAAGATGAAAATGCTTGAGAAAATGATTGAATTGATAAATATTGTAATAAAATTGTGAGAATTGGGCTCTTGTCATTTTCCTAACTAACCTCATTGCCACAATTAGTAGCCAATGTCAAATTAACGTTTAAAAACCGAGCAAATTCTTTATTAAGATGAAAATGCTTGAGAAAATGATTGAATTGATAAATATTGTAATAAAATTGTGAGAATTGGGCTCTTGTCATTTTCCTAACTAACCTCATTGCCACAATTAGTAGCCAATGTCAAATTAACGTTTAAAAACCGAGCAAATTCTTTATTAAGATGAAAATGCTTGAGAAAATGATTGAATTGATAAATATTGGAATAAAATTGTGAGAATTGGGCTCTTGTCATTTTCCTAACTAACCTCATTGCCACAATTAGTAGCCAATGTCAAATTAACGTTTAAAAACCGAGCAAATTCTTTATTAAGATGAAAATGCTTGAGAAAATGATTGAATTGATAAATATTGGAATAAAATTGTGAGAATTGGGCTCTTGTCATTTTCCTAACTAACCTCATTGCCACAATTAGTAGCCAATGTCAAATTAACGTTTAAAAACCGAGCAAATTCTTTATTAAGATGAAAATGCTTGAGAAAATGATTGAATTGATAAATATTGTAATAAAATTGTGAGAATTGGGCTCTTGTCATTTTCCTAACTAACCTCATTGCCACAATTAGTAGCCAATGTCAAATTAACGTTTAAAAACCGAGCAAATTCTTTATTAAGATGAAAATGCTTGAGAAAATGATTGAATTGATAAATATTGGAATAAAATTGTGAGAATTGGGCTCTTGTCATTTTCCTAACTAACCTCATTGCCACAATTAGTAGCCAATGTCAAATTAACGTTTAAAAACCGAGCAAATTCTTTATTAAGATGAAAATGCTTGAGAAAATGATTGAATTGATAAATATTGGAATAAAATTGTGAGAATTGGGCTCTTGTCATTTTCCTAACTAACCTCATTGCCACAATTAGTAGCCAATGTCAAATTAACGTTTAAAAACCGAGCAAATTCTTTATTAAGATGAAAATGCTTGAGAAAATGATTGAATTGATAAATATTGGAATAAAATTGTGAGAATTGGGCTCTTGTCATTTTCCTAACTAACCTCATTGCCACAATTAGTAGCCAATGTCAAATTAACGTTTAA
Organism: Diorhabda carinulata; assembly: GCF_026250575.1. Lineage (NCBI taxonomy): Eukaryota > Metazoa > Arthropoda > Insecta > Coleoptera > Chrysomelidae > Diorhabda > Diorhabda carinulata. The sequence continues at coordinate 15,529,990 of NC_079469.1, read as the reverse complement.
AAACCGAGCAAATTTTTTATTAAGATGAAAATTCTTGAGAAAATAATTGAATTGATAAATATTGGAATAAAATTGTGAGAATTGGGCTCTTGTCATTTTCATAACTAACCTCATTGCCACAATTAGTAGCCAATGTCAAATTAACGTTTAAAAACCGAGCAAATTCTTTATTAAGATGAAAATTCTTGAGAAAATGATTGAATTGATAAATATTGGAATAAAATTGTGAGAATTGGGCTCTTGTCATTTTCATAACTAACCTCATTGCCACAATTAGTAGCCAATGTCAAATTAACGTTTAAAAACCGAGCAAATTCTTTATTAAGATGAAAATGCTTGAGAAAATGATTGAATTGATAAATATTGTAATAAAATTGTGAGAATTGGGCTCTTGTCATTTTCCTAACTAACCTCATTGCCACAATTAGTAGCCAATGTCAAATTAACGTTTAAAAACCGAGCAAATTCTTTATTAAGATGAAAATTCTTGAGAAAATGATTGAATTGATAAATATTGGAATAAAATTGTGAGAATTGGGCTCTTGTCATTTTCCTAACTAACCTCATTGCCACAATTAGTAGCCAATGTCAAATTAACGTTTAAAAACCGAGCAAATTTTTTATTAAGATGAAAATTCTTGAGAAAATAATTGAATTGATAAATATTGGAATAAAATTGTGAGAATTGGGCTCTTGTCATTTTCATAACTAACCTCATTGCCACAATTAGTAGCCAATGTCAAATTAACGTTTAAAAACCGAGCAAATTCTTTATTAAGATGAAAATGCTTGAGAAAATGATTGAATTGATAAATATTGTAATAAAATTGTGAGAATTGGGCTCTTGTCATTTTCCTAACTAACCTCATTGCCACAATTAGTAGCCAATGTCAAATTAACGTTTAAAAACCGAGCAAATTCTTTATTAAGATGAAAATTCTTGAGAAAATGATTGAATTGATAAATATTGGAATAAAATTGTGAGAATTGGGCTCTTGTCATTTTCCTAACTAACCTCATTGCCACAATTAGTAGCCAATGTCAAATTAACGTTTAAAAACCGAGCAAATTTTTTATTAAGATGAAAATTCTTGAGAAAATAATTGAATTGATAAATATTGGAATAAAATTGTGAGAATTGGGCTCTTGTCATTTTCCTAACTAACCTCATTGCCACAATTAGTAGCCAATGTCAAATTAACGTTTAAAAACCGAGCAAATTTTTTATTAAGATGAAAATTCTTGAGAAAATAATTGAATTGATAAATATTGGAATAAAATTGTGAGAATTGGGCTCTTGTCATTTTCCTAACTAACCTCATTGCCACAATTAGTAGCCAATGTCAAATTAACGTTTAAAAACCGAGCAAATTCTTTATTAAGATGAAAATGCTTGAGAAAATGATTGAATTGATAAATATTGTAATAAAATTGTGAGAATTGGGCTCTTGTCATTTTCCTAACTAACCTCATTGCCACAATTAGTAGCCAATGTCAAATTAACGTTTAAAAACCGAGCAAATTTTTTATTAAGATGAAAATTCTTGAGAAAATAATTGAATTGATAAATATTGGAATAAAATTGTGAGAATTGGGCTCTTGTCATTTTCATAACTAACCTCATTGCCACAATTAGTAGCCAATGTCAAATTAACGTTTAAAAACCGAGCAAATTCTTTATTAAGATGAAAATGCTTGAGAAAATGATTGAATTGATAAATATTGGAATAAAATTGTGAGAATTGGGCTCTTGTCATTTTCCTAACTAACCTCATTGCCACAATTAGTAGCCAATGTCAAATTAACGTTTAAAAACCGAGCAAATTTTTTATTGAGATGAAAATTCTTGAGAAAATAATTGAATTGATAAATATTGGAATAAAATTGTGAGAATTGGGCTCTTGTCATTTTCATAACTAACCTCATTGCCACAATTAGTAGCCAATGTCAAATTAACGTTTAAAAACCGAGCAAATTCTTTATTAAGATGAAAATGCTTGAGAAAATGATTGAATTGATAAATATTGTGATAAAATTGTGAGAATTGGGCTCTTGTCATTTTCCTAACTAACCTCATTGCCACAATTAGTAGCCAATGTCAAATTAACGTTTAAAAACCGAGCAAATTTTTTATTAAGATGAAAATTCTTGAGAAAATAATTGAATTGATAAATATTGGAATAAAATTGTGAGAATTGGGCTCTTGTCATTTTCCTAACTAACCTCATTGCCACAATTAGTAGCCAATGTCAAATTAACGTTTAAAAACCGAGCAAATTTTTTATTAAGATGAAAATTCTTGAGAAAATAATTGAATTGATAAATATTGGAATAAAATTGTGAGAATTGGGCTCTTGTCATTTTCCTAACTAACCTCATTGCCACAATTAGTAGCCAATGTCAAATTAACGTTTAAAAACCGAGCAAATTCTTTATTAAGATGAAAATGCTTGAGAAAATGATTGAATTGATAAATATTGTAATAAAATTGTGAGAATTGGGCTCTTGTCATTTTCCTAACTAACCTCATTGCCACAATTAGTAGCCAATGTCAAATTAACGTTTAAAAACCGAGCAAATTTTTTATTAAGATGAAAATTCTTGAGAAAATAATTGAATTGATAAATATTGTAATAAAATTGTGAGAATTGGGCTCTTGTCATTTTCCTAACTAACCTCATTGCCACAATTAGTAGCCAATGTCAAATTAACGTTTAAAAACCGAGCAAATTTTTTATTAAGATGAAAATTCTTGAGAAAATAATTGAATTGATAAATATTGGAATAAAATTGTGAGAATTGGGCTCTTGTCATTTTCCTAACTAACCTCATTGCCACAATTAGTAGCCAATGTCAAATTAACGTTTAAAAACCGAGCAAATTTTTTATTAAGATGAAAATTCTTGAGAAAATAATTGAATTGATAAATATTGGAATAAAATTGTGAGAATTGGGCTCTTGTCATTTTCCTAACTAACCTCATTGCCACAATTAGTAGCCAATGTCAAATTAACGTTTAAAAACCGAGCAAATTCTTTATTAAGATGAAAATGCTTGAGAAAATGATTGAATTGATAAATATTGTAATAAAATTGTGAGAATTGGGCTCTTGTCATTTTCCTAACTAACCTCATTGCCACAATTAGTAGCCAATGTCAAATTAACGTTTAAAAACCGAGCAAATTTTTTATTAAGATGAAAATTCTTGAGAAAATAATTGAATAGATAAATATTGTAATAAAATTGTGAGAATTGGGCTCTTGTCATTTTCCTAACTAACCTCATTGCCACAATTAGTAGCCAATGTCAAATTAACGTTTAAAAACCGAGCAAATTTTTTATTAAGATGAAAATTCTTGAGAAAATAATTGAATTGATAAATATTGGAATAAAATTGTGAGAATTGGGCTCTTGTCATTTTCCTAACTAACCTCATTGCCATAATTAGTAGCCAATGTTAAATTAACGTTTAAAAAACCGAGCAAATTCTTTATTAAGATGAAAATTCTTGAGAAAATGATTGAATTGATAAATATTGGAATAAAATTGTGAGAATTGGGCTCTTGTCATTTTCATAACTAACCTCATTGCCACAATTAGTAGCCAATGTCAAATTAACGTTTAAAAACCGAGCAAATTTTTTATCAAGATGAAAATTCTTGAGAAAATGATTGAATTGATAAATATTGGAATAAAATTGTGAGAATTGGGCTCTTGTCATTTTCCTGACTAACCTCATTGCCACAATTGGTAGCCAATGTTAAATTAACGTTTAAAAAACCGAGCAAATTCTTTATTAAGATGAAAATGCTTGAGAAAATGATTGAATTGATAAATATTGGAATAAAATTGTGAGAATTGGGCTCTTGTCATTTTCCTGACTAACTTCATTGCCGCATTTAGTAGCCAATGCCAAATTTATGTGGGAAAAACTGGAATTCTATATTAAGATGAAGAAATTGTAAAAAACCAACGAAATTGCCACAAATTTACTTTCAAAAATTAACCATATTCTCTATTGATATCAAAAATCCAGAGAAAACTATCTAAATTGATGAATACAGTGATGAAATCATATAAATTGGACTCCAGATGATCATCAGTTCAATATTTGTACCATATCTTGTTCCCAGTTACCAATTTACGCCTTCAGAACATTTCATTACATGAATTCTCCATAGTGATTAATTAACGCCCAAGTTTGCCTCAATCTCACGCTATGTCACATGTCGCTTTTGCAATATCAGTTTACGCACAACGTAGATGATTTTGGTACAACAGTCGATTTTGGACGACCTTCACAAAATTCGTTCTGTAGCGAAGAGCGACCACGATTGAATTCGAAAAACCAGCTGGAAATAGTGCTTCATCACCAAAAGTCAATCAACACACTGCTATTGGTTTAATCTTCGTCGAAAATGTCAAATGTCAAACGTCAAAAGTCAAATGTCAAACGTCAAATGTCAGGTTTGACGTAGCAGCCCTAGTATTATATCAAAGTTTACTTTTTGAGTAACACGACAATTATTTTAAAGCAACCAATGAATATATACAGAGTGTACTGATAAAAAATATATTGATAAGTAGTAGTTTCCTCTGTTATATTTGTATAAATAATTTACAATATATTTTGGACAATTCCAAAAATTTTAAAACGTATTTATCCAATCAAATCATCGCATTTATTTCAAAACATTCTGAATAGAAATATTCCGATATAATCATTCAAAATACGATAAAAAAAAATTATTAACTTTAAACTGTACGGTATAATATAGACGAGAAGGTTCCGCTTCAACGCATCCCACTTCGTTTAACTGTTTTTACGTACATACTGTAATGACAGAAATGTACCAATTTTCATCTTCGTGAAAGATGTCATCGTGCAGCGTCCGAGAGGCGAACAGCACAAACCAACGTTTTGACAGCGCTTTGATTTAATGCCTCATTGTTTGGGGGCAGTGAAGTGGTCAGGGCGTGAGATAACGTCACTTCCTCTATTCTGCACGCCCGAATGTGCACACACATACCTTTTATTGCGAACTAGCTGACTATAATTAGCTTCAGAATATTTCGAGATTGAAAGATTTACGAGAAAATATTTCCATTCGAAGCAGCTATTAAAAAAGTGGTTAGCGTGAAGTTTTAATTTTTCGTTAATGTATGGTATAAACGAACTTTTCTTAAATTAGATCAAGGTCGAATATCGCCTAGATGTTAAACTCCTTTCCCCGAAAGTTCGTGATTAAGTGGAGCTCCGTATCGGTGTAGTTTTCTTTCATTAAAAACTTTACTACAAACATCTGTCCAATATTTCGTTTTAACTTTACATCGTCGTTTATTCCTGGTCTTCCAGATTTCGGTACAGCCCTCAAGTTTTTCCCGTTTCATAAAGCTTCTAGAAATTGTCATGAGGTCAGAATCTATCGCAGAACGGTTACAACACGTCCAACAAGTCTGCTTATCCCCTTGAGCGGGGATATTAATCTTTAGCTCCTTCAGTTTATTTGGAGAAGACTGCCACGAATTGAATTGGTGGCACTAGATGTAATTCCCTGGTAATGATCGACTTCCATCCGGGCTGTACAAATCGGAAACAGATTGGCGGACGAAGGTTCGAATCGCGTCTTTACTTTTGATTGGTAGTGGACATCCTTAAAATGAGATTCCCAAAGAGCTGGGGATGCTAGGAATGCTGTTAGACTTGGTTTGGTGAGACTGGAGTGTAATTTAGATAGTTCCTACCCCGGTCTGGCCGTCCATCGTTTCCGAACGAAGCATTGTGGAAGTGGATGGAAGAGCGTCGATTCAGCACTTCAATGAGATGTTCTTTGATGTCAGCAAGACCTGTATTCCCGCTTAGGTTTGTGCAAGTTGAGTCCAGACGCAAGTACAGACGTCTATGATGATGGTGTGACCGTCCATCGTTTCCGAACGAAGTATTGTGGAAGTGGATCGATGATCGTCGATTCAGGACCTCAATGAGATGTTCTTCGATGTCAGCAAGACCTGTATTCCCGCTTAGGTTTGTGCAAGTTGAGTCCAGACGCAAGTACAGACGTCCATGATGATGGTGTGACCGTCCATCGTTTCCGAACGAAGTATTGTGGAAGTGGATCGATGATCGTCGATTCAGGACCTCAATGAGATGTTCTTTGATGTCAGCAAGACCTGTATTCCTGCTTAGGTTTGTGCAAGGTGAGTCCAGATGCAAGTACAGACGTCTATGATGATGGTGTGACCGTCCATCGTTTCCGAACGAAGTATTGTGGAAGTGGGTCGAAGAGCGTCGATTCAGGACCTCAATGAGATGTTCTTCGATGTCAGCAAGACCTGTATTCCTGCTTAGTTTTGTGCAAGGTGAGTCCAGATGCAAGTACAGACGTCCATGATGATGGTGTGACCGTCCATCGTTTCCGAACGAAGTATTGTGGAAGTGGGTCGAAGAGCGTCGATTCAGGACCTCAATGAGATGTTCTTCGATGTCAGCAAGACCTGTATTCCCGCTTAGGTTTGTGCAAGTTGAGTCCAGACGCAAGTACAGACGTCCATGATGATGGTGTGACCGTCCATCGTTTCCGAACGAAGTATTGTGGAAGTGGATCGATGATCGTCGATTCAGGACCTCAATGAGATGTTCTTTGATGTCAGCAAGACCTGTATTCCCGCTTAGGTTAGTGCAAGGTGAGTCCAGACGCAAGTAAAGACGTCTATGATGATGGTGTGACCGTCCATCGTTTCCGAACGAAGTATTGTGAAAGTGGATCGATGATCGTCGATTCAGGACCTCAATGAGATGTTCTTTGATGTCAGCAAGACCTGTATTCCCGCTTAGGTTTGTGCAAGTTGAGTCCAGACGCAAGTACAGACGTCCATGATGATGGTGTGACCGTCCATCGTTTCCGAACGAAGTATTGTGGAAGTGGGTCGATGATCGTCGATTCAGGACCTCAATGAGATGTTCTTTGATGTCAGCAAGACCTGTATTCCCGCTTAGGTTTGTGCAAGTTGAGTCCAGACGCAAGTACAGACGTCTATGATGATGGTGTGACCGTCCATCGTTTCCGAACGAAGTATTGTGGAAGTGGATCGATGATCGTCGATTCAGGACCTCAATGAGATGTTCTTTGATGTCAGCAAGACCTGTATTCCCGCTTAGGTTTGTGCAAGTTGAGTCCAGACGCAAGTACAGACGTCCATGATGATGGTGTGACCGTCCATCGTTTCCGAACGAAGTATTGTGGAAGTGGATCGATGATCGTCGATTCAGGACCTCAATGAGATGTTCTTCGATGTCAGCAAGACCTGTATTCCCGCTTAGGTTTGTGCAAGGTGAGTCCAGACGCAAGTAAAGACGTCTATGATGATGGTGTGACCGTCCATCGTTTCCGAACGAAGTATTGTGGAAGTGGGTCGAAGAGCATCGATTCAGGACCTCAATGAGATGTTCTTTGATGTCAGCAAGACCTGTATTCCTGCTTAGTTTTGTGCAAGGTGAGTCCAGATGCAAGTACAGACGTCCATGATGATGGTGTAACCGTCCATCGTTTTCGAACGAAGTATTGTGGAAGTGGAAGATCTCATTGAGATGTTAAATGCTGATAAACATTTTTTTCATTGTAAATAATCGTTGCGGACTATATTTTATCGACAGGCCTCGTTATTTTTGTATGGAAAAATCGGATTACGAACACAAGGGAAACCGCTACGGGTTGTTATGTGTCTTTAATTAGTTCTCAATAAAAAACGTATAATGGTAATTTGTATCGATTGTTTTTTTAAAATGCATTCGTTGACTGACTCGAGCTGTCGGAAAACATAAAATTGATATCACCATCTATATTGGTACAAAAATTTTAAAGGCAATTTATTTTATTGTTTGGTTTATGACTGTACTCGGAACGACGCATCATTTGATTTGAATAGAGAATTTTTAAAGCAATTATTTAGAATGAAACTTAATGGACACGAGGCTGGGATGTTATTGAACGAATTTTTGTGTCATAAATGTTTTTTTTTTATTGTTAACAGTCACCGCTGTCAACTGAAACTATCACTCTTAGACACGGAGCTAATTACAAAAAATATATTTGAAAGTACAGCGAAAGGTTTTGCTGGGCGGAAAACTCTCATTAAAAAATTTTTTTTTAGGTTTTTGAGGGCTAAAATAAGAGCGCTGTAGTTGCAGGCCGGAAAACCTCAGAAAAAAATCGACTTTAAATGAAAATTTCGGCATTTGACTCAATGGAAAACTATTAATGATAATTAAAAAAAAATCATCAGGATCTGTCTGAAATATCACAATTTTTTTCCGTCTATTCGAGTCGCCGCTGGCAACGACGCGAATAGCCAATTCATCAGATTCTATTTTCAAAATAATTTACCGCGCCAATTATAAACTAATTTTGATCGTTTTTTTTCGGAAATTCACGAAATAGTTGTACTTTATTTATAAAATTGCTCAGTAAATATAAACAAACGTAAATAATATAGAATAAACATCCATAGTTTTTATTCTTTTATTTTTTCGACTCATTCAAGTCCAAAATCGACGAAATAGGTTCAAATGTTGTGATAAAAGATATATTAGTCAGTTATCATCAATCTGATAACCTCTAACAAAAGTGACAGCGAATTATACCCTGACAGATGCTCGATTGCCCAGCACGTTTTCTATGACGGTCATTCTATGGATTTAACCACTGAAAATGACCACAAAAAACTTATATTGCTAAAAATGATAATTGTGCTGATAACTAAACTGATTTAAATAATCTTAGTGTGATGTGTGTCTTAAATACATATTGAAAAAACAAATTATGTAAAAATTTGACCACAAAATCTATCAAAATTCAACCTTTGGTTGGATTTCAATTGAAAAAAAACTTAATAGCAACCAAAATCAATAAACTTCATATCCATATCTTCAGTCATTCAGTCCCTGAAGATGAATACATAGTTATTAGACGGTATGTGTCAAAAAGAGTGTTTGATTACCTCGGTCCCACAACAAAAAGTACATAAACTAATTGGTGGTGACTGCGTTTCAATTTATTTAAAGAATGATTATATACCTCGAGTCTGCAGATCTATGTACACAGTGCCTAGTTTGTTGAGTGATACCACCGCCGCAACTTCTCGAACATGGAGACCACGGTGACCATTCTGACCACTCGCCTAATATCTTTGGTATTTTCTTTAGTATTTGGTCTTTGTACATTTGGTGCACCTTAAACAAACAACAAAAAACATGATTTATTCCTTTATTGGTTATTTTTGGAAGCAAAACTTTATATGGGGTTACAGGATTAAAAAAATTAAGTTACAGTCCATTTTTGTGCACGAGAGAGTAATAAAACCCGATTACTTATCCGGAATACGGTGGTTTTACGTATTATTTCTTCATAATACAAGTTTTCAGACTTCCATTAGTGTTTTAACAATAAACTGTACAGAACAGTGGAAAAGGGTTTGGAGTGGTCAAAAGCTCTGTTCATAAAATACGATTTTAAACTTCTCAATACGCTGAGGAGGTCCAGGGAAATTTGCAAGGACCGCGTAAACATCGAAATATCAGTCTCTTAACATAAATGTTTGACTGTAAATGATTTGAAACAATCAAATATCAATTTCCAAAATTTAACTAATTTTGTTGAAACAAAGTTTCTTAAATTTACGGCCGAGTAGTTAATCGATTGGTGATTTTGGATATCTCGAGATTTACGTATTATATCTCGAAATTCAACCAAGAATAAAACCTTGGAATCATAACACGTGCTGCCCGATTATTTATGACATATCATTTAACAACTATTCAATTATGTTCACTACGTAAAACAGGCTGTGAAATACCGTATCCCATGTAGATGGATTGAATATTTCAACCAGTCGCGTCGAAACGACATTGACGAGCTATAAAGAATCTTTACGACTGCTCGTGTTTTTTTTTTCCTCAAAAATGAGACAGTTTGTAGACATTGTCGAGGAATTTACAATGAATATAAATAGTGGAATAGTTGTATGATTGACGTGATTCTTTAAAAATGAAAGTTTTGATATGTTGGATCGTTTTGGAATTCGTTTAAGCATGCGGACGTTAAAAAAGAAGTAGAAATAACTGAAATACTCATGAAGAAATGAAAAAACAAGTTATTGAACTTAGACTAGTGATAAAATAGTTATTTAAGTAACTAGTCCACAAGTGACAAGTTAATATTATGAATCGGAAAAAAAAGAAGAAGAAGACTAAGAAACTGGAAGAAGAAATGACTGAAATACTCATAAATAAATGAAAAAACAAGTTTTTGAACTTAGACTGGTGATAAAATAGTTATTTAAGTAACTAGTCCACAAGTAACAAGTTAATATTATGAATCGGACAGAAAAGAAGAAGAAGACCAAGAAACTAGAAGAAGAAATGACTGAAATACTCATAAATAAATGAAAAGACAAGTTATTGAACTTAGACTGGTGATAAAATAGTTATTTAAGTAACTAGTCCACAAGTGACAAGTTAATATTATGAATCGGACAAAAAAGAAGAAGAAGACTAAGAAACTGGAAGAAGAAATGACTGAAATACTCATAAATAAATGAAAAGACAAGTTATTGAACTTAGACTGGTGATAAAATAGTTATTTAAGTAACTAGTCCACAAGTAACAAGTTAATATTATGAATCGGACAGAAAAGAAGAAGAAGACCAAGAAACTAGAAGAAGAAATGACTGAAATACTCATAAATAAATGAAAAGACAAGTTATTGAACTTAGACTGGTGATAAAATAGTTATTTAAGTAACTAGTCCACAAGTAACAAGTTAATATTATGAATCGGACAGAAAAGAAGAAGAAGACTAAGAAACTAGAAGAAGAAATGACTGAAATACTCATAAATAAATGAAAAGACAAGTTATTGAACTTAGACTAGTGATAAAATAGTTATTTAAGTAACTAGTCCACAAGTGACAAGTTAATATTATGAATCGGACAAAAAAGAAGAAGAAGACTAAGAAACTGAAAGAAGAAATGACTGAAATACTCATAAATAAATGAAAAGACAAGTTATTGAACTTAGACTGGTGATAAAATAGTTATTTAAGTAACTAGTCCACAAGTAACAAGTTAATATTATGAATCGGACAGAAAAGAAGAAGAAGACTAAGAAACTGGAAGAAGAAATGACTGAAATACTCATAAATAAATGAAAAGACAAGTTATTGAACTTAGACTGGTGATAAAATAGTTATTTAAGTAACTAGTCCACAAGTGACAAGTTAATATTATGAATCGGACAGAAAAGAAGAAGAAGACTAAGAAACTAGAAGAAGAAATGACTGAAATACTCATAAATAAATGAAAAGACAAGTTATTGAACTTAGACTGGTGATAAAATAGTTATTTAAGTAACTAGTCCACAAGTGACAAGTTAATATTATGAATCGGACAAAAAAGAAGAAGAAGACTAAGAAACTGGAAGAAGAAATGACTGAAATACTCATAAATAAATGAAAAAACAAGTTTTTGAACTTAGACTGGTGATAAAATAGTTATTTAAGTAACTAGTCCACAAGTAACAAGTTAATATTATGAATCGGACAGAAAAGAAGAAGAAGACCAAGAAACTAGAAGAAGAAATGACTGAAATACTCATAAATAAATGAAAAGACAAGTTATTGAACTTAGACTGGTGATAAAATAGTTATTTAAGTAACTAGTCCACAAGTGACAAGTTAATATTATGAATCGGACAAAAAAGAAGAAGAAGACTAAGAAACTGGAAGAAGAAATGACTGAAATACTCATAAATAAATGAAAAGACAAGTTATTGAACTTAGACTGGTGATAAAATAGTTATTTAAGTAACTAGTCCACAAGTAACAAGTTAATATTATGAATCGGACAGAAAAGAAGAAGAAGACTAAGAAACTAGAAGAAGAAATGACTGAAATACTCATAAATAAATGAAAAGACAAGTTATTGAACTTAGACTAGTGATAAAATAGTTATTTAAGTAACTAGTCCACAAGTGACAAGTTAATATTATGAATCGGACAAAAAAGAAGAAGAAGACCAAGAAACTGGAAGAAGAAATGACTGAAATACTCATAAATAAATGAAAAGACAAGTTATTGAACTTAGACTGGTGATAAAATAGTTATTTAAGTAACTAGTCCACAAGTAACAAGTTAATATTATGAATCGGACAGAAAAGAAGAAGAAGACTAAGAAACTAGAAGAAGAAATGACTGAAATACTCATAAATAAATGAAAAGACAAGTTATTGAACTTAGACTGGTGATAAAATAGTTATTTAAGTAACTAGTCCACAAGTAACAAGTTAATATTATGAATCGGACAGAAAAGAAGAAGAAGACTAAGAAACTAGAAGAAGAAATGACTGAAATACTCATAAATAAATGAAAAGACAAGTTATTGAACTTAGACTGGTGATAAAATAGTTATTTAAGTAACTAGTCCACAAGTGACAAGTTAATATTATGAATCGGACAAAAAAGAAGAAGAAGACTAAGAAACTGGAAGAAGAAATGACTGAAATACTCATAAATAAATGAAAAGACAAGTTATTGAACTTAGACTGGTGATAAAATAGTTATTTAAGTAACTAGTCCACAAGTAACAAGTTAATATTATGAATCGGACAGAAAAGAAGAAGAAGACTAAGAAACTAGAAGAAGAAATGACTGAAATACTCATAAATAAATGAAAAGACAAGTTATTGAACTTAGACTGGTGATAAAATAGTTATTTAAGTAACTAGTCCACAAGTGACAAGTTAATATTATGAATCGGACAAAAAAGAAGAAGAAGACCAAGAAACTAGAAGAAGAAATGACTGAAATACTCATAAATAAATGAAAAGACAAGTTATTGAACTTAGACTGGTGATAATATAGTTATTTAAGTAACTAGTCCACAAGTAACAAGTTAATATTATGAATCGGACAAAAAAGAAAAAGAAGACCAAGAAACTAGAAGAAGAAATGACTGAAATACTCATAAATAAATGAAAAGACAAGTTATTGAACTTAGACTGGTGATAAAATAGTTATTTAAGTAACTAGTCCACAAGTGACAAGTTAATATTATGAATCGGACAAAAAAGAAAAAGAAGACCAAGAAACTAGAAGAAGAAATGACTGAAATACTCATAAATAAATGAAAAGACAAGTTATTGAACTTAGACTGGTGATAAAATAGTTATTTAAGTAACTAGTCCACAAGTAACAAGTTAATATTATGAATCGGACAAAAAAGAAGAAGAAGAAGAAGAAGAAGAAGAAGGCTAAGAAACGAGAAGAAGAAATGACTTAAATACTCATAAAGAAATGAAAAAACAAGTTATTGAACTTAGACTGGTGATAAAATAGTTATTTAAGTAACTAGTCCACAAGTAACAAGTTAATATTATGAATGGGACAAAAAAGAAGAAAAAGAAGAAGAAGACTAAGAAACTAGAAGAAGAAATGACATTTGAAACACTACTCTGAGCTCAAAACCGACGAGTAATGTCAATTTTAGTTGACAGTTAGATCTTGTGGAGCGACCGAATGGGATTGGAGGTAAAGAGAAACAGCTCTATTTCCTTAACCTGGTGTGTGGCCAAGAACAGCTAAAACTCACTTTGTGGCAATTATAAGTATATTGCTTCTAGCCACTATTCTGTGTTTTCCATGAAAAATATTGACAGCTCAAGTCACAAATACTCATTATGATGCTAGAGGTTGGATATGACTCCAACTGAAGAAGACCATAAAGAAGAATATTGCCTCGATATTTCCCTTGTTTACTTAGGATAGAAAGAAGGCTTAAAAGTCTGCAGATGGTGACAATATTAGGAGGTTTAAGGATTTATATCATTCAGGGAAAGGTTAAAAGCAGAAGACGGATACCAATTCAACCAAATTGTCATGGAGATAACCAACTCTTGAAGACAGGCACTTAGTCGAAAGAATAATTTCTCCAATGTCTTTTCCTCATCTTTCTGTAGATCTACTAGGTCCTAATGTACTTGGTTGTTCTACTTCTGGCTCCGGAGTTCATTACGATAACTCTTAACAGCGTTTCTTCATGCTATCGACGTATCCAGCATGATACAGATAAAGATTGCATTGATGAGGTGGATCTTGGTGTTAAGTTGTATCATCTTCTATATAATCTTAATCCTACCAGATGTGGTTTCGCCTTTTTTTGTTTTGTCCACTAGACAGTCGATGTGATCCTTATACGAACTTGAATAACTTCCTGGTGTGGTCCTTGTACGTCAATCATAGCTCCAGACCAATATAATCAAGTATTTTGCTTCGATGATTCAAGTTGGTGATATTCTACATTCTTGAGCGAAGAAATGAGATCAGACAAATCCCTGCAAACCCATCCTTTCAAGCATCCACCCCCGGAGAGATTAGCGGATGTGTGCGGAGATTCCTTCCTCTCCCCTGAGTTCTATGGTAGATTTTGGGAGGTCTTATCTTTCTGTTAAGAGTTATCCAGTACCTGGCTATACATTCTTGTCTTCCTGGTTGTCTGGACGTCTTAATGGGTGTGTGTGTTTTCGCTAACTTGGTCCTTCTTTAAAGCTGTCCATGATTTACAACTCGTCGCTTGCTTGTTAAGGGCGGAATTACCATTTTGTTGAAATCCTCATTTGTTGCTGTCGATTTTGCTCTAGCTGCTTCCGTATTGTTGTCTCCTTCTTCAGAGGTTCTCCTCTCCGTTTTCTTCCTTTTTTTCTTGTTGTTCACTTCGGAAGCTTTTAGATGGTTATCTACTCGACTCAAGACTATTGCGTCAAAACCAGAGTCGGCGAGTGCATGTCTTGCTGTTTGAATTGATTCCACAAGATAAATCAAGTCGTAGTCCTTGAGAATCTATAATAGAAGCCATATATCTTTCTATTTCTTTCAATAGAAAATATGTTTTTGTATGTACAAACACCCACAAATCTCCTAATTATCAAACCGACTCCAAACATCACTGACACAAGATGAATGGGTCAATATATATTGTGTTCCAATTACAATGGAACTCGCCTATTTATCTTTGGTGGTTTTTCCTGGTAATTTATAAAGATGTCATTTTGAGCTTCCGTATTTATATTAACATATTATTGTATATAAATCAATTTTAATAAACTACAGGATACTGTCATACCAGATGAATTAAATGAAGTTTTATCTTTAGTTCCTTCTATTCAAAATATTTTTCAGTTTTCTTACTATCCTACAGACGGGATCACCTTTTATTCAATACACCCTGTATACGCCTTTATTCTGTGTCTGTGTTTCATACAAAACACACCCCGTATTTTGCGTTTTAAGTTATAGAAAACAACGACTGCGTTTTTTTTATTATTTTGATGACCTCGTATTCACAAATGAGACCGAGCTAACAGTAGGTAGTACGTCACGAATAATAAATATTCAATATTCATAACAATTGAAATATTATGTACATCCAAGTATCGTTATCAGGTTATCCGTGTCTAATGAATCGACAATAGTCAATTGCATCGGTCTCCTTTGATTTCGTTATTAAGATAAATGCCACGTCTGTTTACAATGACTTGTATAGAATATACTTTTGTCATATTTTATTTTTTTCTCCTTTATTTATAACTATTACGAAACATAAAGCGAAATTAATGCGTTTGTACACTCAGAAAACATTCTAAAACAATCATTTATTTCATTTTTTCGATCTATTACTTATCACGATAACTTGAAGCGAAATTAATGCGTTTGTATACTCAGAAAACATTCTAAAACAATCATTTCTTTCTTTTTTTCAATCTATTACTTATCACGATAACTTGAAGCGAAATTAATGCGTTTGTACACTCAGAAAACATTCTAAAACAATCATTTATTTCATTTTTTCGATCTATTACTTATCACGATAACTTGAAGTGAAATTAGTGCGTTTGTACACTCAGAAAACATTCTAAAACAATCATTTATTTCTTTTTTTCAATCTATTACTTATCACGATAACTTGAAGCGAAATTAATGCGTTTGTACACTCAGAAAACATTCTAAAACAATCATTTATTTCATTTTTTCGATCTATTACTTATCACGATAACTTGAAGTGAAATTAGTGCGTTTGTACACTCAGAAAACATTCTAAAACAATCATTTATTTCTTTTTTTCAATCTATTACTTATCACGATAACTTGAAGCGAAATTAATGCGTTTGTACACTCAGAAAACATTCTAAAACAATCATTTATTTCATTTTTTCGATCTATTACTTATCACGATAACTTGAAGCGAAACTAATGCGTTTGTACACTCAGAAAACATTCTAAAACAATCATTTATTTCTTTTTTTCAATCTATTACTTATCACGATAACTTGAAGCGAAATTAATGCGTTTGTACACTCAGAAAACATTCTAAAACAATCATTTATTTCATTTTTTCGATCTATTACTTATCACGATAACTTGAAGTGAAATTAGTGCGTTTGTACACTCAGAAAACATTCTAAAACAATCATTTATTTCTTTTTTTCAATCTATTACTTATCACGATAACTTGAAGCGAAATTAATGCGTTTGTACACTCAGAAAACATTCTAAAACAATCATTTATTTCATTTTTTCGATCTATTACTTATCACGATAACTTGAAGTGAAATTAGTGCGTTTGTACACTCAGAAAACATTCTAAAACAATCATTTATTTCTTTTTTTCAATCTATTACTTATCACGATAACTTGAAGCGAAATTAATGCGTTTGTACACTCAGAAAACATTCTAAAACAATCATTTCTTTCTTTTTTTCAATCTATTACTTATCACGATAACTTGAAGCGAAATTAATGCGTTTGTACACTCAGAAAACATTCTAAAACAATCATTTATTTCATTTTTTCGATCTATTACTTATCACGATAACTTGAAGCGAAATTAATGCGTTTGTACACTCAGAAAACCTTCTAAAACAATTATTTATTTCGTTGTTTCAATTCTATCACATGTCACGATAACTTGAAGCGAAATTAGTGCGTTTGTACACTCAGAAAACATTCTAAAACAATCATTTATTTCATTTTTTCGATCTATTACTTATCACGATAACTTGAAGCGAAATTAATGCGTTTGTACACTCAGAAAACATTCTAAAACAATCATTTATTTCTTTTTTTCAATCTATTACTTATCACGATAACTTGAAGCGAAATTAATGCGTTTGTACACTCAGAAAACCTTCTAAAACAATTATTTATTTCGTTGTTTCAATTCTATCACATGTCACGATAACTTGAAGCGAAATTAGTGCGTTTGTACACTCAGAAAACATTCTAAAACAATCATTTATTTCATTTTTTCGATCTATTACTTATCACGATAACTTGAAGCGAAATTAATGCGTTTGTACACTCAGAAAACATTCTAAAACAATCATTTATTTCATTTTTTCGATCTATCACCTATCACGATAACTTGAAGCGAAACTAATGCGTTTGTACACTCAGAAAACATTCTAAAACAATCATTTATTTCATTTTTTCGATCTATTA